>NC_086258.1:5141493-5460699 GCF_021018805.1 Prinia subflava
AATTTCCCATTCTTTCCATGGCTGATGCTGCAGAGGGTTAGAGATATCACAGTACCTGCATTGCTAAGTGACTTTCTAGGCTGTAGAAATTTCTCACTGCATCGGTGTTCCCTAAGCAGGTATTGGAATACATTTGCTATGCATGTGTTTGCTTAGGCAGGAGGAGGAAGGGAGAGCACAGAGCATTGCTGTGCCTCGCATCCCAAATGTAACAACCTCTGGGCACCCCACTGCACCAGCCCTTGTGGCCTTTATCATCAGAAATCTCCACTTCAGCCCCAGGGAAGGCTCACTGTGTGCAGCAGTCTCAGGTTCTGCCGAATCCCAGCTCCCCAACAATGGCAGATCTGTTATTTGTATCATTTTGTCTTTTTTTTTCCTCCTTTGTTGATACTCCTTGGCCACTTAAAGCAAAACCTTAAAGCAGAACCATGCAGCACTTAAAGCTTTAAGAGCTTTGAGAAGCACTTAAAGCAGAACCATGCAGGGATGGTGCTTGGGGGATTGGCACTGCTCGTTATTTTGAGTTAAAGCTTGTCCACATTTGTCTTTGTTTTCTTCCCTTCTGTTCTAGGGTTTACCTGGCCCCATAGGGGAATCTGGCCCAAAAGGCACTCGGGTAAGCAACCTTTCATTTGCCTCCTCTCTGTTTGTTTTTATCAAAGGCTTCTCAAGAAACTGTAGGCTTGATTTTGCAATTCTGAGGCTGGTTGCTTTAATTTGTTGGGTTTGGTGGATTTGAACTGTACACCGTTTGTTTATTGAAGCGCTGTTAAGTTTTTTAAATTAAACATGGGATGTACCTTGGTCTAAGTTCCCCAATAGTGCTGATGATAAAGTCAGCCCCTAAGAGCTCACATTGCAGGAGGGGAAAGAATGGCTTACAAATTGCTATCAAAGCCTGCAAGCCCCATGTCCCAAAGGCCTCTTTAGTTTCAGTCAGTGTGGTTCAGTGGTCTTTGACCACGCTGAATATGGGCCCATTTGGGTACAGGCCTGCTTTGGGAGTGATTTATGTCACCATGCACAACAGCAAGGCAGCATCTTGAAGCCATGTGCAAATACAAACAATATCTCCCTCCTGTCTGGTTTTGCTCACCAAAAATAGTTGCTGGGGTTTTATTCTGACTGCAAAGGATTCTTTTTTTATTACTACTTAAGGCTCTTGTTAATCACATTTTGTTCTTTTCCTGCAATTATAAATTCACAATGCGATCCGAAGCCAATAAATCCCCATTTCTCTAACATGTGATACTTTCTCTATATGGAGTAAATTCAAGCAGCTGGCTTTCATCACTAGGAAAACTGCAAGGAATAAACAAATGCTGACCCTGTAGCTAGCAGTATTCCTGAGCTGGGAAGGGAGAGGGCACGTTCAGTTCCTGCAGGAGAGAGGAAAATCTGAGAGCACAGCCTGCTCACCCCACTTCTGCAAGGGCTTAAGTTTTCCCTGGGGCATCTCTTTCACTGCTCTGTGTAAATATCAGGTGGTAGATGTGCAGAATGTCAGATTTGGAAGTTATTCTCCATTTTGCACCCCTGAGTGGAGAGGACTGAAATATTTATAAATACCCAAGGAAGCCCTTTCTCAGTTCAACCACAGTCAATCAGAATTGGGTACTAAGAGATGTGCATTTTGTGGTTTAAGGGAGCCAGCTCTGGACTCTTCTTCATCCTCCACCTCTACTTTTTCCTTCCCCAAGAAAAGTTGGGGAGTTACGTGGTTTCTTTTAGGATTCAGGAGGCAAAGGCAGACAAGATCATTTTAATGTAACATTATTTCCCAGCTAGGTGTTATCCCTAGAGGAAACACAACCCACAGGGAGCAATGGACTGGTGAAAAAGTTTGGTGGGGTTGGCAGATGGAGATTTAGCAATGATGGAGAAAGAAAGATGAGAGAAAAGCAGTGTTAGCACTTGGCTCCTGTAACAGAGAGGTGCCACGGAGGGGGCTCCCTGCTGAAATTCACTTCCTCTGGATTCGGCATATTTGGCACCACTTGGGCCTTTGCAGAGGCCCAGCACACAAGGTAACTTTGTCCAGGCTGCTGAGCAAAGGGATTAAACACAAGGCTGCCATTGTGGCAAGGGAAGGGAAACACTGTGTTTTATGCAGCATGTCTTGTTGGGCAAGGCCCCAAGGCCACAGAGAAACCTGGAAACACAATGTTTCTGAGGAGCGTGGAAGCAGCGGGGTTTATGTGGAATGTGTTGGTGCAAAGGTGGTTTCCCTGCTGTGTGGATCTGTGTGGGTGTGCAAGCTGAGCCCCACATCAATCCCCCAAACGTGAAATTTTCAGTTTAGTCTCTCCCACCCCATGCAGGGTTTCAGTGCTTGGGATGATGAAGGTTTGGTGGTGCAGGGACAGGCTGTGGAGCCAGGACTGACTGCAGGGTGCCAGGAAAAAGGGGCTTTGCCCAGGAGGGGCTGCAGGGTGTGACCACCGGGTGACAGAAGACAAACAGAAAGGGCTTGATACGACAGGACAGTTGGAAATGAGCATCAAAAGCAAAGAGAGAGACAAAAGGAGGTGCAGGCCTGTGGATCACTTTTGCTATCGCTTTTGCTAACCTCCAACCAAGCTCCATTCCCCTCAGGTACGCTTAGAGCCAGCCCAGGTAAGGTTTGTTCTGGCTGTCCTCTTCCTGCCTGGAGTCCTCCTGATCCCTGGTGTGAGGGTATGTGCCCTTGGACTACATCGTGGAAGCCAGCACCATGCAGTCCATGGGCATATACACTTGCCTCAAGGTTTATTTCATCACGGCTGCCACTGATCAGCGCTGGAGGTTGCTCTGCTCTTCAGGAAACACTGACTGGATGCTTAATGGAGAAATGTGTTTGACTGCTTGTTTCTTCTTTTCTTTAGGGGTATATTGGTCTCCCAGGATTATTTGGGCTACCGGGGGCTGATGGAGAACGAGTGAGTATTTTGTGAAGAAAACCTTGGTGTGTTGGTTGAATGAAGTTCTCCAGAGCCTGATGTAACCCTCTGTATCCCTAGTTCCTGAGGAAGGAAGGAAGCATGCCTAATGCTTAACTATCCCTTCCTTAGTCACTTCCTATCCTTGAAGACCTGTGTCCCTGTCTAATGCTGATGTTCTGCTGAGGAGAACCTAGACATCAGACCTTGCTGTTGACTACAGAGGAGTTTTGCTATATTCTCCTTCACTTAAAACCTGCCTTCCATCTCCCCCTTGCCAGTTCATCTTAGTGAGGTGGGGCAAAGTGAGGAGAATGTAGATGGAGATTCCCTGCTCCCACAGGAATCACCTCCCAGCCATGCTGGCTCAGCATTTTGTGTGTGTGGCTGGAGATGTTTGGAAAAAAACTGGTTCTTGGAAGGGACAGTGCTGGGCTTTCTGAAAATGGCATTATTTCCAGTTGCATTGAGTTGGGCAGTCAAGCATGGAGCTGTGAGTAGGGAGCTGAGGCTCTGTCCTCCCTTCCTCCCGTCCTTTTCATCGTGCCTTCCCCCAGACCAAGTTTTCAGAGCTTTACAGGTCATCCCTTGCTTTTCCACTCTCCATCTCCACATCCTCCCACCTGCCCGATCCAAGGACCCCCTTCTCCCCGCTACAAGAGCTCCTAAAAAGGTCACTGGAAGCCAAACACTGCTTGATCCCAGCCTTTCCCTCCTCAAATGCAAGCTCCAGAAACCAAAGAGGCCCCGGGACCATGTGGGGAGCGTGCCTGCCTGGGAGGGGCCTGCCCCGCGCTCCGGCGACGCTGATTTAATGCTTGTGTAACTAAATAAGAAACACAAACACAAGTTGTGCAGCGGGTGCCTCCATTCGGTTCCAGACCAGTAGCTTAATGACTGCTCCTGCTAAGCACAGCCCCAGCCTGGGGATGCGGCCGCGCGTGTCCTCGGGAGGCCGTAGTTAATGGGCGAAGGTTAATTGTCTTCTCCCCTCGCAGTAGCTGACATTTTGATTCCCAAACAATGCCACAGTCATTAGCCTGTTTTGCATTCTCCTTTCTCTTCTCATTTTGCTTTGTATTGTTGGTTGGCTGTTTGATTTCTCAACCAGAACTTTTTTTTTTTTTTCTCTCTCTCTCTGTGTTTTTTTCCTTGCAGGGGATCCCTGGAGTTCCTGGGAAGAGGGGCAAGATGGGTAGGCCGGTAAAGTTTTTCCTCGTCTATTATGCAGACCTTGTTGAATGAAACTGGAAACAAGACATTTGGCTTTTGGCTGAGTCCCTTCATATCTTCAAACAAACTTTTCCATGTCTGTCTTCTCAAGCAGGAAGAAAACCAAAGATAGTGATATTGCTCTCTTCCTTTCTTCCATGCTCTGCTCAATTCACAGGCATTAGTGCTCTTTTCCCATGCTCCCTTGGATCTTACACTCCTCACATTTTGTTCTACATCATCTTCCCTCCTGTCCTGCCTCTGGCCAATCGCTTCCCTAGATGCACTTTTTAATTCCCAGTGATTGCAGTGTCCCAGGTGTCTGTTCTGGCTCTGTTCCATCTCCTGCTTTGCACTCCCAGCAGTTCCATCACATTATCCTCCTCTTGCTGTGGCTCTCTCCAACCCTTGTCCCATCCTGGTTTGTGTAATGCAAGTCTGGTTTTGTATGGAAACCTTTTTGTCCTGGTGGTGTGACAGACTGGGGGAGATGTGTCTGAGGAGCAAGGAGACCAGGTAGATGTGATAGTTCAGCCAGGAGGAAGAAGTGTTTGCAAGCAGGGGTGAAGACAACTGTGGGAGCTGTGCAGAAGGACAAGGGGGGCTGTGCTGACTGTAGCAAAAAGCAAGAGCAAGTGGAGAAAATACTGAAATGAGCAGAGAAAACAGGGAAAGGACAGAAAGGAAAGACTTTACCCCATCAACCTTCTTCCAAGCGTTCTGTGTGCCTCCTATGGGAAGCTGCATAAAGCTTTTTGCTCCAGGAATCAGCAGAGAGCTCAGGCATGCTGGAGCTCTGTTGTGTCTCATTGCCTTTGCACCTTGTCCTTCATGTTAGCCTGAGTTTCCTCTGACCTCTGGGCATCATTGCACTCACAGACTTCTTGCAGAATGTCCACTCACCCACACACAGAAAAATCCAGAGCTTTCCCCATGCCCCCTGGCCTGGAGCTTGTCCTTCCCAGGAGTCCCAGCCTGATGCTCTGGCTGCAAAAGCCATGCACACACCTCAGCAGTGCCGCGTCCATCCCACCTGAGATGAGGAGCAGTGGAGCAGATTTTTTTGGAGGGGTACTGGAAATCTACACCAGATTTCTTACAAGCTGCTGGTTGCACCAGAAACCCCCGTGATGAATAAGCGCAGAGCCTGTGGTGTAACCATGACTCACTGGCCAGGGCAAAACAAACACAGCAGCTGTCGTTAGGAGCAGGGGCTCTGCTCTCTGCTCCCTCTGCACAGAGCACGCTGCAGGCTCAGAGCCTTCCAGCTGTTGCTTGGCCAGGATTTGTAATCTTCCAGGCAAGGGTTTCGGTCTGGCGGTCACTGCTACAAGCAAGGGGCTCCCCTGAGATCAGCGGGGAATCTCTCAGCCGTGGAGGCATTCAGGCTGGGATCTAGGGAAGGGATTAAATGGCTGCTCATGAGCACCTTTGTTCTGCTTGGCTCCTTCAGAGAGTTTTGGCTCCATCCCTGTTTTATGATATCAGGTTTAATAGGAAATCTTGAATGGACCGATGCTGACGATTTGAACTTCCGAGCGTTGAACAGAAAGATTAAGTGACATCCACGGTTATTCAGGAAGTCTCTGGGAGAAATGGAAAGCAGGAACCATCTGACCTGATTCTCTTCCCAACACTTATCTCCTGGCCAGTGCTGCCTCCCAGCTGCTTTGGGGTTTTCATGAGCCTTCTGGGATTTCTCTGGTCTCTCCCATCCCTGCACCCTTAGATTTGCTGGTGTGGCTGCTGTTCCTCTGCTATCTCCATGTTGTCATTGCAGGGGGGAGCTCCTGGAGGTCCTTATTAGCTGCCCTCAGAGCTGGTGAATGCTCTGGAGAGGAGGAAGGGAGTTGGTATCACACATATTTCTATACCCAGCTTTGTTTGGGGTGAGAGCTGGTGGTGGATCAGTGCTCAGCCGAGGAGGAGCGGGGGGCTGGGGGAGGTTGCATGTGACACCGTGGGCCTCTGAGAATGATGTAAGAGGGAATGATTAAAATAGAGGAACTGGACATGAGTCAGATCTTGAAATCCTTCCAGGCAAGTTAAGTTTTGCAGAGCTGTGAGGGACATGGTGAGTCTGTGGTGGAAACAGCTGACTCCACCTCCCGCTCGGCTCTCCCTGCCCAACACCAGCGATGC
Organism: Prinia subflava; assembly: GCF_021018805.1. Taxonomy (NCBI): domain Eukaryota; kingdom Metazoa; phylum Chordata; class Aves; order Passeriformes; family Cisticolidae; genus Prinia; species Prinia subflava. The sequence goes on from NC_086258.1 coordinate 5,147,769, forward strand.
AGGAGGCCAGTGCATCCCAACACATGGGCCTGGAGAAGGAGAGGGCTGGGGGTGGTCTGGGGCAGAGCTGTCATTGGAGTCCAGTGCACGAAGGAGGCTGAAATAACAGGAGTCTGTACGTCTCTGATCTGCCTGGTTTAGAGGTGGGCTGGGGGCTGGAGCTGATGCAGCTGCTTGCTTAAACCTTCAGTCTTGCCGGTGCAGTGGCTGGAAAAAAAAAGTCTTTTTATGGTGTTTTTGGTAGATTTTTATGGTGTTCAGTTGAGCAGCTGGGGAAAAAAAAAACCAAACTAGACCCCATCAGGGGTGCTGGGGAAAGGAGTGAGAGAAGCTGTTGATAGCATGTCTTGCCATGCAGAGGCAAAGTGTCAGGCCTGGTTCATCTTTAGGAAGGAGCTGTGCTGCCACTGTAGGAAATGACTCATGGCAAGAGTAGGAGGTAGAACTAGCTCAAAGAACACCAAGCTGTTCTTATGCTGTGGGAGATGGGTAGCCACAACCAGAACTGTCTGCACTGCAGATTGTATTAAACTTCAAATACAGTGGAATATTTCCAGAAGTTCTTAAGCTCTGATAGAGGAAAAGACTTAAAGGCAAAACTTCAGGAAATATATCCAAAGAGCTTTGAGCTCTTTTTTGGTTCATCTTTGGTTTTGATGTGTGCTTATATCTCTCTTTTTCACATAGAGTGTCAGGAGCTGCAGGAAGGAGCACAAATGGGCTGGAGGAGCTGATGGACAGAACTGGGTAGCGCTGTCTTGTGCCAGTGCCCCAGCATAGCACGAAAATATCTGGCGGCTTTTTCAGGAACTGATTAATTTAACGACATAATATGCTTTTAATCATTCTGATTGCATGAAAAGTCCAGTGGAGGTCCTGAAAACTAGCCATGAACAAAGCTTCTCTTTTAATGAGAGAGTTTTAGCCCATGGATCAGATGTTTCCTGTTAGCCATTTAAGTAAATTCTTTGCTAATTTTTTTGCTTTGTTAACCTGAATTTTTAAAATAGATGTGGTTTGAGCAATCAGTGACTTTTTTAATGCTGAAGTTGGACACTGAAGCTGGGCAGCTGGTCTGGTCTCTCCACCCCTCTTGGCCTGGTTCACCACTCTGAAATGCAGGCATGAGCCCAGAGCAAATGTCACCATCTCCTTTTGGCCTGGGCTGTGTTCCACGTGTCTGGAGTTTCCCAGATCTCTGTGGTGAGGTGCTTGCATGGATGCTTCTCACATGTTCCTCTGTCCATGATTACACCATCCAAATAACCTGAGGAGGTGGACAATATCAGTATGTATTTCATTGTTTTGAGAATGGACAAAACAAAGTATTGAAAACACAGGGAAAAGGGATTGAAAGGTGCCAAGAACTGTAACTTCCACTGAAAGAAAAGAAACAATCCCAAAGATATATTTTTTCCAAGAATGCTCCTAAACAACTTGTCCATCATAATTCAGAAATCTCATGAGGAACTGAACCAAGGTCTTCCAGGCATCTTTAATCCTTCAAGAAAAAGCTCATTCAAAATCAAAGCTCAAAAATTATTAGAAATTATAAGGAAAAATAATGTAATTGTCACCTATGAGTCTGAAAGCATTTTGACCCCTAAAGCTGCTTGTCTTTCTTGACTAGGAGGCTACTTGATTTGGAAATGTTGGCCATAGGTAAGAGGGAGGCTCTGACATCAGGCCAACATGTCTGTGCAATGGTACCTTGGTTAGAGCTCTGCAGATTGGGAGAAGATCCTGCACCAGTGACAAAGGAGTAGAGCAGGAGTGTGGAGGGGCTGGCATTTCACTTGAGTGATCTTTGCCTGGAGGGGCTTCAGGACATTTTTTTTTTGTGCTGCTCCTGCTGTACACCCACAGCTGGAGGGATAGTTATGTTTTAAAATGCCCTGAAATCTTTGTCCTAAGAGGTGACATGGAGCTGTGAAGTCTCCTGAGGGAGAGAACAAAGCTTCCTTTCAGGTGGCAGAGGAGCAGAACTGCAGCAGGACCCACGCTCCATCCCCAGCCAGGGGTGGCATCTCCATCTTTGCAGGGATGAAAGCTGCCCAGAGCCAGGGGAAGGCAGAGGTCCCTGTGTAGCTGTTGAGTTACAGCTGGTGGGAGGCAGAGCAGGAGCACAGGCTCTGCCAGGCCCCCTTTGGGGTGACTCCTGGGGGCTGAGCCACCTGTGGAGGGGCTCAGTCTGCTCTCCACACCAGGAATTCTCTCAGAGGTGTGAGCTGCCAACATAAGCTACACTTGTTTGTTTTACTCTCCTTCTTTTTTTCCAGTGAAGGCTTTCTCTCACCTTCAGCCCTGCTTCTCCACCACCTTTTTTTTTTTTCTTTTTCTTTTTCCTTACTTAAATTGTTTGACTTGCAAGTTCCATCCCTGGGGAGACTCCTGGGCAGTGATTCACCTGGCTGGAGCCAACTGGCAAATAGAGCCTTTTGCAGACAGGACAGGAGGGCTGGTTGGTTTGAGCAGCTTCACCTTCAGCCAACAGGAAAATAAAATCCTATTTTTGGAGAACGATTCTGTTGGCATGAAGACCTGCCAGGATTCTTCAGAGCAGCAGCTGCCAGACTTGCCTCCCTCACTCCTTCAGGGAAAGTGCTCTAAACTGAATCAGATGTTGTGTACATACAACACACCCACCCACACGTGAACACCTGAGAGGACCTTGGGGCAGCAAAGGACACCGTGTGTGTCACCAGTCCCTGGGGGACAGCTGCTTCCAGGGACAAGGACAAGGAGCAGCGGAGTCTGCTCCGACCAGGAGCAGCGCTTTGGCTGGCAACAGCCAGCAGAAAGGGCAGGCTGCTCTGTTTGCTTTCAGCAGAGCAAGAAAGGAAGGGGAGGTGGAGGGGGATGTAATCCCCTGGTGCAGGAGGAGCTGGTTCCAGTGTCTGTCTAGGTCTGGTTGTTCTCAGCAGGAGTCTCCTGGTGTATGAAAGGATGGCCTTTGCAGGGAGTGGGGATGAAAAGGAATTAAGGGACTCTTGGAATATCTCAAAGATAGAGACTTTGTTGCTGCTTTTGAGCTTCCGACCTCTCAGTGTAACCTGGGATAAATCAGTTTGTATCTCTGTGTGTCTCAGTTCACCGAGTGCAGCGAGGACAAATTGTGCAACCCCTGTAAAGCTCTGCTGGTGTTGGGGACAGGGGAGCACAGGAGCACCCAGAGCTTGTTAGTGCAAAGCATCTGCTTGTGTGCTCTCTCTCCAACTCCTCCCCAAGCATCATCTTGCTTCTTTCATTGAACTTCTCCTTCAGACAATGTGAAATCCATTCAGCTGGACATTTTCCCCACCTCCTCTCTGAATTTCCCAGCTGTGAGATAGAGCCAAAAGCTTTGTCATACCTGACTGGAGCGCTCTGGAGGAGCACCCTGACGGCTCTTGGCCAACACAACTTGTTAGTCGAGCATTTTCTTCCTAGTTCTGTGCCATTTGCCATTCCCTTCCCTGTCCTGGTCCTTCTCTGTACGTCCCATCCCTCCCACAGAGTGGGCAGGATGCATGGCTCTGTATTTTTCACTGGGGTGTTTTCCTTTGCTGTCCCAATTCTGAAGCATAATTTCCAGGGACTAGTTTTCCTGAAAAAAACACCCTGAAAAATGATGGATTTTCTGTACCAAAACCCCTTCTGCACTCACAGGAGACTCTGAATCTGCTGGATTCTTTAATCTCTTTCAAAAGTCTCCTGTAATGGGCTGCCAGTTGTGACCTGCCTGTCTGCCAGCACCATAAAATGAGTTTCCTGCTCCATGTGTTCTCCCTTAGTCTGGGCTCCTCAGGCTCTTGGAGCAGTGCATGGGAGAGCAGAGGTGTCACTGCTTAGGGGAATGAAACCAGTGGGATAACAAAGTCTGCTTGTAAGTTCTGGGCTGTTCGTTTTAGTTGAATAGTGCTAGTCCTGTTCCTGAGGAACATCTCTCTACTTTAGGCTCAGGCAGGGGAGGCACCAGAAAACCAGCTTTTACAGACGTGTGAGATCCAATAAATTAGGACACTGTGGTCACTGGAACTGTTATTGTGGTTTAAACTGCTACTGCTTACCCCATGGAAACAAAGTGCTTTCTTTTTCATTAGGGGCTTAAAAGATTGATTGTTTCCTGCTGTGCAAGAGCTGTGCTGGGATAGCTTTCACAGCCTGATTTGGGTCTTTGCAAACTGTATGGATGCTGAAATATCCTTCTCCATGCCACAGCCACCAGCCTTAGCCTCATTTAACGTGCCAAACCTGTGCTTGTGTGCTAAGATCACACTTCTGTGCTAGGATGCCTGGGGTTAGTTGAATTGAAGCTGCTCTTTCCATTTGTCTCCTCCTCTGGGTTTATTTTGCAGCTTGGGCCAAAAAAGTACCAGGGGAGCACCCCAGCAGCAGCTGAGCTGGGGCTGGGGGTTGCCTGTGCCAGCAGTGCAGATGGTTAAGGACAAAAAAGGTGTTGGCAAGGATGGAGCTTTGGTGCTGAGTGTTATCCTGGGCCTGTTCTGCTTTTCTTCTCAGCTTCCTCCCACTTTGACCCTTTCCCATCCCACCTTGAGGACTGGCAGAGGCCTGACCTCTGTGAGCAGTCACAGCGTGCTGGGGCCAGGTTTTATTGCTGAATCTCTTGGTTGCTGGGTGGTGTTGGCCAAGTGATCTCAGGTGCTCAGCTCCACCTTCCAAACACAGGAATAAATCTGGTTCTCTAGATATTTGGAGATCCAGTGCTGAAAAACCTGTGTAAAAGTTAGACTTCTATTAACTATCACCAAGTGCCTCAAATTTCCAGTCTTTAAGCAGCAAGGTTAATGCTGGAAAGTGAGGTATAAAAAAAGGGTAAAACACATATGTGAAACATATGCATTTAAATAGTTCCTTATCTGGGTTCTTTCATTCTTGCACGGGAGCACATTGTTTATGTCACATTGCAACAGTTTTAGACCAAATTCAGACAATGGTGTTTTAGTCTGGAGCAGGCATTCCCCTAGCTGATGCTATGCTGCTGTAGCAATGCTGAATTCGTTGTACCATTCAAAGTAGTAAAATCTCCCCATGCTGGCAAGAGCTCAGCTCCACAGCAGACACCTCAGCACTGCAGGGCCAGGCTGCTGCTCAGTGGCATCCATGGGTCACTCCATGCCCAGCTCTGCCCTCTGAGGAAGGAAGGATGCAGCTGGGGGAATGCTGAAGGCTGGGACTGAAATCTGCAGCAGCGTAAGTACAGTATCAGTCTGTGCACACTCATATTTTCCTTGGCAAGCCACATGACTGTAAACAGCAAAATATTCTGGCAATCTTCTTTTTTTTTTTTTTTTTTTTTTGGTCTTGCCTGAGCAATGAGCTTTCCCTGCACATCTCTCTTTTGATCTGATTGATTCAGCAGAGTTATTTTTCCCTTTTTTTTCATTAAAGAAAATTGTAGCCCCCCTGCCTTCTTGTTATATTTGACATCTTTGTCTCTAGATGGCAGAAGGCTGTTTCCAGTGGTTGCTTACCACAGCTTCTTGGCATGTGCACAGGCCTCAGAAATGTAGTGCCTAGCTGGAGAAAGGCAGACAACTTTCCTATTCACAGTGATTCCCACAAAATAGAAGTGTTGAATCCAAGCAAGCGGTAGCTCCTGTCCATTCAGTCCTCCGTGCTGTAGGGAATTGGTACAGAAGAGCTGAAATGCTGGCTCTGAGGTCAGTGGCAGAATTTTTGTTGACTAAACAAGTCTCCCATCTCTCACCTAAGATTTTACCAAGTAACTTTTTACCTTTTCTGTTCACCAGGAGTTGTAAACCCTCAAAGGTCAAGGGAGGTCGTGATGACAGTTTCCCAGTATATTTTCCTGTTCTGTCTGCTGTGATCATTTCAGTTTTCATTGTTGCTGATGGGTTTCCAGATAAGCGTTGTTGCCACTGGCTGTTGCATTCCACTTCCCTCAGATTTGCTTTTCCCAGATGACCTGTGTTTGTAGTACCCAGGGAAGCAGGCAGGAGAAGAGATCATCCTCTCCCTGTCTGTCTGCTCCATCCCTGTCTCTTAAGCTCTCAGGTATTCAGAACATGCCCATGTTGTCCTTTGTATTTCTGGTGAGCCAGAGAAGGGGATAAAGCACTTTTACTTTGACTGCCAGTTTGAGTTCTTCCTGTGAGAGACAGAGCATGGCAGAACAGGGAAGAGAAAGCTGCTTTGGGATTTGGTTGTAGCAGGGAATTGGGGGGGCTTAGAGGAGCACAGGATCTGTCCAAGAGTGAGAGAGAACGTGTCACACCACCACGTTCTGGCTCTGGCTCAGTACCTCCACTCCCTCCTCTATAATTGTCTGAAGTCTTCCAAACTTGTATCAGATATAATGAGATGAAGTCGTCTTTTGTGGTGACTTTTTCATGTAGTAAACATGGCCTTTCACAGCTCTGGGGTGTGGACTGTAATGAGTTTGGAAGCGTTTGCTCCTCTGGCAGGCTGAGAGGGAGTGAATTCACCAGGCATCGCCGATCAGCTCCATTGAGCATCTGCATGGGCTCCAGCAGCCTTTGTGCTGTCCAGCCATCCTGAGAGGAGGGGGTGCTGTGCAAGTGATCCTGCTCGTAGACAGCAGTAAATCATTCAGATTGACAATCCAGTTTTCCATACTGGAGTGAGGTTTCTGAATCAGGGGTTTGGGCCTTGTCGAGCTGTGCTGGTGTGGCAGGAGTGCTCTGGATGAGGACAGGCAGGCTGGTGGTCCCACGTGTCCCTGTGTTCTGCTGCTTTCCAAAGTGCTGCACGGGTGCAAGGGGAGTGGTTTGTAACTGACTGTCGACACCAGGGAGCCTCAATAACTAACATTCATTTTTGCCTCCTCTTCTCAGGGTTTTCCTGGTAATTTTGGAGAACGAGGACCTCCAGGCATCGATGGGAACGCTGTAAGTTCATAACGTTTTCCTTTCTTTTTTTCTTTTGCAGTAGACAGCACACTGTACTGCAGGTTAGAGCTGAGTGAAGCTCTTAAGCTTGGTGGCAGCTGCTGGCTGGTTTTGTCCCTCCTGAAAAGCAAATGTACATCCCAGCCCTGCTGGAAATTCCTGTGTTTGGTTCCTGTAACTGTCGGGTCATTTGGCATCAATTTTCTGTCTCCATCTCTTGCCTTCCTTGCACCTCAGTCTTGACAGGTGTTTTCTTATCCAGAAGGTGTGACTAGGAGAAAATCAAGAGAAAAAGGGCAAGGATGTTTCTCTGGCAGAGTAGGCAGTGTTGGACCACGTTGTCCATACACAGGGCACAGATTCCCTGCTCCAATGTCTGGGAGCACTGAGGGACGGAATCCACAGCCCAAGCTGGTTCCTGTCCTATCCCTCAGCCAGCCCTGGGAATGCATGGGAAATCTCCAGTTTCCTGAGTTGTTCTTGCCCTTCTGTCTTCATCTGACCCCTGCTGGCCTCCTAAGAGTGGGATGTGTCTCCTGGGAATTGGGTCAGGGTGGTCACAGAGGTGATTTAAGCAGCTGGGTGCTGATAAGGTTTAATTTGCTCTGCTCTTGTAGCACTAAACTGTGGGGATGTGCTGCATTTGCCACTGCTCACAGAACATGTCCTCGTGGTTTGCAACAGTTCTCAGATGTATTAATTATCCTAAATTATTTTCTGAATGACTTTGTTGGTTCTCCCTGAATTAGCATGTGAGCAGCACTGATTCATCTTTGAAATTCCTGCTGCCTTGGTTATTCACACATAATCACCGTGCTGCTCTGGGGTTTGACAGGATAATTTATGTGAAGTAACCCACTCCACATGTGCCTGCAAGTTCCCATTCGTCATATATGCAGCATAAAAGTTATTTTCACAACCGACTCCAATCATCAAGCCAAGCTCAGCTACAACTCCAGCCTTTGTGGGAATTCAGCACGAGAATCATAAATGCAGTGAACTGAAAGAATGATGTTCCCAAGGAATACTTCTGCAGGATTTTTCCCATCCCTCAGTCAACTTAAGCCATAGGTCAGAGTGGAATCAGTAGTCCCAAAGTAGAAAATTTTCTGATTGTACTGCTATTTCCAGCCAGCCCACCAGGAAGAGCAGGAATCCTGAAGGAAGGACAGGAAGATTTTTTTTTTCCCCCAAAACAACTTATTTTGTTTTCTTTTGAATATGCAAGTTATCTAAGCCCCATTCAGAAGATGTTCTCAGTGCCAGTCAGCTGAATGGCAGTTCCCAGAGCTTGGGAGAGCAGCAAATGTCCCGTTAATTCATCCAGAAGGATTTCTCCTCTTTCATCTTATCAACGGCTCTTAAATATTAATGTGCCTTGGCGATCGCAGAATGGAAACAGACTGTTTGGGCTGGCTTAAAGGGAGGTTCACAGGGTCACAAGTGGAGTCACAGACGCAGAAAAATGCCAGAAAGTCTGTTTGTGGAGCACACAAGTATGCTAGGTTTGGTAGGTGGGGTGTGCAGCTGAGCTGTGTTTGATGCCCTGGTCATGGGGAGGGCTGAGCCCGGCACTCTCTGATCTCCTCTCCATCCCCTCCGGGCACAGCACAGGCTCTTCCAGCCCCTGGGGCCTTCTCCCCTCCTACCAGCTCGCTGAGAACTGTTGAGCCATCGCATTCCAGATCCCATGTTCCCCCCGAGTGCTTCAGCCACTCCAATTAGGCTCTTAATCACAGGAATTAGACGTGGGAAAGGGCTGTTGATTCATCTCCTCCTCTCTTGTCGCAGTGCCCAGTTCATGCACTGAAAAATGGAGAATAGAGCCTGATTTCCCTCACAGGTCAGGGATTGATAGCCAGGAAAGGCCACTTGTAAATCCTCCATTTCCTAGACCAGGGAATGGCTCAAATTAACAACTGGTCCTGTCCACATCTCCCAGGGGAGTCCACCCCCTCCTCTTCCAAGAGGAAATCCTCTTCCCTTAGCTGTGAGGTCATGCATTTCTGCATATACCCATTCTCTAGAGGAATATCACTATGACACAAGTGAGAAATCTGGGAAGTGCCTCTTGAAAGTGGTGGGACCAAGAGCTGGCCATCCAGCCAGCCTGCAGCCCAGCCACCCTGGGGAAACCCAGGCCACCGTGCAGCTCCTGAGCTCAGCATTCCTGGGGTACTCCCTCTCCTTCCTGAGCCAGTAATACCAGACCTTGGCTGAGAGCTTGAAGCCGACCTTATAACACAAGCTCTGAGGACACAGAAATCCCACCCATGAGGAACAATTGTTCCACAGATGTCCCAAGTATGCAGGAAAGGAACTGGTCATAAAGAAAAAAAAAAAAAAAAAAAGGCAATTTTAGGCTGGTTGAGATTATGAAACGCTTTTTTGTGTGTGTGTGTGCTTGCCCAATAGTCCTTTACTCCACTTCCCATAAAATAAACACACGTAACCCTTTACCCAAGGAGCCCTGAGCACATTCAGTCACGTTGCGTCCCCTTCTCTTTCCTTCTTCCACCAGGCAAATCTTTCCATAAAAGGGGAGCTATATTGCACTGGAGGGGACTCCACCAGATGTGCACCATAAACTGAGCAGGGCTGTCAGAGAAAGTAGCCAGCGTGATGCAGAGCAGGGGCAGGACTGTCTGAGTGGAGGGGAAGTTCAGCATTTCCAATGCACTTGTTTTGAGAGGCCCCGTTGGAGGTGGAGGTGTGGAAGAGCAGGTCCTTGCCCTGACAAGCAGCTCGCTGTTAGCATGGCCAGAGAGGCCACTGAGGGGGACACAGGACAGGCTGAGCACCCCACGGTTGCTGAAGTGCTCAGGGAACTGGGGAGCTCAGTTGTGAGGGTCTGGCAGAGCTTCTGTGCCGTGCTTTGCTTGAAGATGTCGTCAGACACCCGCTGGTGCTTCTGCGTGTCTTTGGAGAGCTCAAACAGAGAGTTTGTGGTGAAGCTGAGAAGCCAAACCAGCTCCACAAGCCCCATCAGCAGTCTGGCCCTTGGAATGATGAGCTCCAAGGTGCCAAATACACTGCCAGGACCCATCTGCCAGCACCAGGACCTGCCATAGCCTCTCCCCAAACTGCCCAGTTTCATTTTCGTCCAGGTCTTCCTTTTCCTCTGAGTTTTATTATTACTTAACCCCTCCCAAAAACTCATCTTTCCCAATGCTAAAGCAGCAGCTTTCCTCTCCTTCCCACCTTAGCCTTGCTCTCCCCATATCCCCTCCCTGCTCTGGTCCCTCTCCCTGCCAGTGGCTGGATCTCACCTGGGGCAGGCTCCCACCTCTCCCCTGCCCAGTGAAATGTTCCTTTCATCCAGCCTGCTCCCGGGAGGGAGGTCAGCTCTGGGAATGACTGCCCAGCAACAAGCAGCCTGTGTCTTCCCAGGATGTGCTCACAAGGGCACCCCTGAAGATGGAAGTTCTGGATCACTTTGGTGGGGAAAGGGGGGATGGAAGGGGGAGGGACGATCTTTTCCCTTCCCTCAAGCCCTGGAAACTCTAAGCTGCCTTTCAGTCTCTGCTGGTCTATAAAGTGTCCTAACCGTGTGGGTTTGTCTTTCCTTTCAGGGAGAATTGGGAGCCCCAGGTCCTCCTGGAGTCCTTGGACTCATTGTAAGTACAAAAACAAATGGAGATCTGGCTTATTGGGCTTTAACCCTTTCAACCTGCCTAGCTACACAGAGATTTTCTTCTTCCTGTGGGCAGGATGACTGTTTGTATGGGGGAGTGTGACATCTGGGGAGAGAGGGGGTTTCCTGGTGGATTGGGAGGTGAAGGAGGGCAAACCCTTTCCAAGCAAAAGGAAACAGATTAGAAGTCTTTTGTTAGTCTCTTTTTTTTTTTTTTTCATGATAACTTGCCCTTTTGATAACGTTTGCCAGGGTATTTCTTCAAAGATGCAGCATTCCTTCCACACCAGGATGTCTTAAAAAGCAAGTCCCTGTAAGCAGTGACCTCAGGGACACACTGTTCTTGTTCACTGGAGAGTCTGAGGGCTGGAACAGTCTGTCCTCTGGGTAGACAGCAATTTTACATGCACTCTCACCATCCCATCACTAATCCAGGTAATTTTGTACTCAGCCAAATTCATTACACTTTTCCCCCAGCAGGAGATAAATGGCTGTAAGGATGGGTGGCAGCTCCTCCTCTGGCAGCTGTGCTGGGGGTTCGTGAATGCCCAGCTGAACACAGTATGGTTTATTTTTAGGTCTCAGGACTTGTTTCAGGTTATTCCCTTCCATGCACAGAAATTAGTAGGCTTTGTTACTTGTACAGCATTGTTTCAAAATGATTCCTCCTCAGCTGTGATAATCCATGGAAACTTGACTTGCAAGGAAGGGTTAAAAACCTTCCCCTTTTGCCTTTCCATAGTTTAAATTACAGGAGTGTGTGTCAGCTTGCATCAAGGCCTCCATTGCACTGGACATTGCACAAACCCAGAACTCTTACATTCCTTGAAGGAACAGCAGGGACTGTGGTGGAACACCTGTCCTGGAGATGGGGGATTGGGGCAGAGCTGGATTGAGAGGAAGGTTTTCCACGGAACCAGAAATTAGGTCTGCTTCCCCTCATTAGTGGAGAAGAAATCAACTACTTTAGCCATAGCAGCAGAAAGGATGTGCTCCTGTCAAAAATCTGGAAGATGAAGATGTCTATTCAAAACAATACCATTGAAGGCATTGTCCAGATTGGATTATATTCCTTCTTGCTTTCAGAAAGATTTATCTTTTCCTTGTTGCCATTGTCTCCCAGGTATTTTGTTTGTTAGAAAGTGTAAGGTCAGAGATGGTAAATGTGATCATGATCCTTCTAGAGATGATGGAGTCAGAAGCTGCCTGTCCTCCCCTTCACACTGGCCAAACTTCAAACAGAGGTTCAGGTCAAACTGACTCAGATCTGTGTCCCAGGGTGACATGGATCTCCTGGATTCAGGATGCTGCAGCATCTCTAGTGAGATAGACCAAGAGTGACCTCCCCATCCCCCTGGGGAAGATGAGCACATCCATCCTGCCCTGTCCTCCCTTGGACAGCTCCAGCTCCTTTCCTGGGGTGTGCACACAGGGCCCACACTGCAGGACAAGAAGAAGGTGGCACATGGCCCCTGTTCAGTCCCTTCCTTGCCATCTGCAGCCACCCTGGGGACCAGCCAGGCTCTGGCTGCCTCACACACCCTGCAGAGTTTGGTTCACGGTGTAAGAGAGGCTGAAGAGCAGAATTAGGTGTAACTAAAGCCTCTTGCTCTCCTAATTACCCATGTGGGCAGAGCTCTAAGTAAATGCATTTCTACAAGCAGCCTTTATGCTAGGAGTTATGAAAAGGGCTCTGTTGGGGTGGCTGCAGCCCAGCTCTTTCTGCATGACTGCGGGCCTGGGGCTGCAGCTGGAGAATCGCTCCTTCAGGGAGCCTGGCCTGTTTATTTACACACTGAGGCCAGGCTGGTGCACCCTGTCACTGCCTCTCTTCATGGCAGAGAGCAGCCAGAGCCCATTTCTGCACCAGCACTGAGGGGTTTCTGTTGTACATCACACATGGGTGCCCACAGCAGCCAGAGCTCTGCTGTCCTCCTGTGCTAGACCAAGTCCCAACACACGCTGACTTCTCACTGCAGCAGGATGAGACACCTCTGTCCTCACCTCCTGTCTCTTCTCTATTTCCTCTGAGTGCTGCCTTTATTTAGGGGCTGTGTGCACATTCAAAGAGCCTTGACTCATGCCAGGATGCTGCTTCTGTCAATATCAGTAGTGCATTTCTTCAGGGACAATGAGACTGGGTATCAGAGGAATTTCACACCACATCTGTTGGGTTTGCACCTAGTGACTGTGGTAATTTTCTTTCTCTCACTAGGGTGACATGGGCCCTGTTGGACCAATTGGCTACCCAGGACCAAAAGGATTAAAGGTGAGGGAAGATCTGAGCTCTCATCCCTCTATAGCTGGCTAAGTAACTCGTTCCTCCTTTGGGCAGTAGTGACTTCCTGAGAGGAAGGATGGGCAGCAGGGATGTGTGTGCAGGCACAGGGCTGTGGAGCACAACATCCCCCTGGTGCTCTGCAGTGGGTGTAAATCAGTGGGGAATTCCAGCAGCATTTCCCTGTGTGCCTGCAGCACGTGAAGAATGTGTGATGGCCACACTGGGAGCAGTCTGTGCCAGGCCAGTGCTGTGGCTCTGAGCCACCAGCCCCAGCAGCAAACAGCAATGGCACAGACCTGAGCAAGCCTCCACCACGGCTCAGCCTCACTCTGGACTGTCTTTTGTTTCAGGGGCTGATGGGAAACCCTGGAGAACATGGACTGAAAGGTGATAAGGTGATCTGAATACTCCCTTATTGCACTGTGTTTTAATTTTGCATGTGAAACCCCCTTCCTAGCCTCTCTTTCTTATTCAGCATCATAGTACTGGTTCCACTCTGGCCATCTCTACCCCATCCTCTCACTCTCCCTCTATTTGTGACACTCTAGTTTTGATTTTTTCTTTCTTTGATATCTGTCCCATCCCCTTTTCCATGGAGTATAGATAAGATGTGCTCAGATCCTCCCAGCTCCCACTGATGATGACAGCAACTGTACAATTATCTGATATTCCACTGTTTTTATGTTGTTTATGTGATGGGATGGGGAGGAAATGATCCAACACTGACAGCGAATTTACATTAATGCATTGAGGGGAAAGATGTGGTGGGAAAAAGCAGCCCTGCACCAAACAAAGCTGGTGGATCCCCTGGAAAAACTGGTGTGTGTTGGATATCTCTGCTCCTTTTCAAGGAACCTCACCTCAGTTCAGCTTCCTACTGAGAGGAAATTGCCTTGTCCCAAACTGATATAAATCACTTCAGAAAAAGCAAAATGGAGAGGGGCCTTGATTGCAGTGATTTAGTGGTGCTGGCACAAAACCACTCAGCTTCAGCTAAATCAGCATGAAGTTGTGTGTGTAAATGTCTCACTGTCACGAGAACCCTCCTCCTACAGATACTCAGCTGCAGGATTTATTTAGTCTGAAAGAGTGGGAGGTGCAGTTATTTATTGCTGGCTCTGATTGCTCAGGAGGGCAGTGGAAAATGACCATTAAGCGTATTCTCCTCCTCCTGTCAGATGTTTTATTCTCTTCTTAGATGTTTGCTTTTAGGGAATGATTTAGCAGCCCAAAACTGCACAGGGGGGAAGTAGTGTCAAGCCAGTTGATTCAACTCTTCTTATATTATAGCAGCTCTTTGCCAGGACTCCTGTGTCTGCAATTTCCATTTCTCCCTTGTGCTGCTTTTTCACTTCTGTTGAGAACAATGACAAGGCAAGGGAAGGGCTTTTTCTTTAGGACAAGCTTAAGGCATTGTAGCTGGTTTCTGGACTAAACCCCAGATCCTGGAGTCCACAGACTCCTCCATCCACACCTTGGGATAAATGGTTAAATATCTTAAAAATCACCAAGATTTAAATTATTGTTTAGCAAAATTAACCTTCCTGGACAGTTCAGTCTCCATCACTTTAGAGAAACTGTTCTGTTTATGCCCACTCCAGCCACTGCTGTCACAGTAACCAAATGGTTTGTGGCTCTCTCTGGAGTTATCCTTAATATACTCCCAAGTGGGGAATTATCCATCCTCCCAACAATCCCACGCTCCTGAGGTACAGGAAACCTTTTCCTTCCGCTGCCAGCTGCCTCCCCCTGCAAGCTCCAGGCTGCAGGTCATCCTGCCTTCCTGGGGATGGGTTGATGAAGATTTAATTGGATGTCTGCAAGCTCCTATTAATCCCATCTGTATTGGTAACATCCAAGACATGTGGCCTTGTACAGGTTTGTCTTTTTGTAGCTGAGGAAAACTCCCTTCAGCCAGCAGCAGTCAGATGGATGCTGGTAAAACCTGGGAATGGTGACGGGGGGCTGGATGGTGTGTGCAGGCAGCAGGAATGTCCCTGGAGCTGCCACCTTAATCCACCTGGGAGAATGTCCTCACATCACACGGCCAGATGTGAACCAGAATAAGGGACAACATCTCACTCCTCCAGCAAAAATCACATCTTTTTATCTAGCAGCTAGACAGGCAGTCCAGGTCATCCTTCTGTTTCCATTCCTGTGTTTTCATGGAGGCAGGGAGAGGGGAAGAGAGGGTTGTATCTGCTCTTACAGGGAGAGGTGAGATGACTTTGTGACTCTGAAATAAAGAGTGGCCTTGAGGAGACCATGTGGGGTGATGAGTGCAGGGGAAAGGTGGAGGAAGCAGAGGAAATCCCAGCTACTTGTTCTCACAAAGGAGTTTCATGAATCAGGACATCTGTAACTTGTGGAGGACATGGCTCAGGCAAATACCTCTGGAGCTGTGCAGTGTTAGCTCCCTTTGCATTGCTAAGCAGGAAGTCTTGGGAACAGAGACTTCCAATCAAGGAAAATTGAGGGGATTTTGCACAACAACCTCCTGTGCATCCCCCAGACAGCAAACACATCCCACAGCTGTGCATTTGGTCCCTTCCCTCGTAGCCCCTCTCTGTGCTGGGTTACAAAGGGCCTCAGGGTGTCTGAAGCTGCATTTCTTTTTATAGGTGAAACATGAAGCACAAGCAACATCCCATGGGCAGAGCCTGTTTGTAATTTCAGCTCCTACATTCCTTTTCCTGCCCCGTGAACCAGGTCCTTGCAGGCCCATTTTGTCATCTCAGCATTGCAGTTTTTAATAACAAACATGCCTGACCTCTTTCCTCTGCAATTTTTCCCTCATATTAAGGACACAGATCCCAAGTCCCAGTTCCAAGGCAGGTAAAAAGTGATGCCCCAGTCCTCAGTTCTGGTTTAAGAGATGAACAGCCATAGATGGACTGTTCATGCTGTGACATTTTGCTGTGCTATCACAATAATATGTGAACTTCTAGCATGAAGCCCAGCTCAAGCTGAGATGTGTTTTGTTCCCCTGCTTTCTTCTTACCCTCTCTAATGCCTATTTCTCAGAATTGTTTGAAAAAATGGTTTCATTGTCATTCCCCACTTTTCCTAAAGTTTGGAGACAAAGGTTTGTTCCTGCATTTTGCTATGCTCAGAAAACTCTTTTATTTTAGTGTTTATTACTTAGTGTCCGAGTATTTCTTCTGAAACAGTACTTCAATGGCCCCTTGTACTGTCTGGGTAGAAAATTACTTAATAAAAAAAATCATCTTTTTTTTTTTGACCCTCAGAATTGATAATAAAGGCAAAGATCAGAGCCAACCTCCAGAAAAGCTGTTTTCATGCGGCCTTCATTTGGGAGCCAGAATTAAGTAGATTTTAGTCCTTTAGCCTTGGACTACATAAAATAAGTAGAAAATTGAGAGAAGATGAGAGAAATCTGTGAAGGAGCTGGGTCACACAGTAGTTTTTTTGCCATTTCTGTTGTGTCTAATACTTGGGGTTCTTCCTAACTGAAGTCCTGTAAAGAGCTGATTGTTTCCATTTTCCATTGCCAAAAAAAAAAAAAAAAAAAGATGGAAAATAGTTTAGATGAAACAAAATGTTGGTTATTTGACTCAAATTAAAATATTTTAGGTTAAAAACCAAATGAGTAAAATCAATTTAACATTTTAAGAGCAACATTTTAATTTTGCTATGTAAAAGATTTGTTTTGAAGATGGTTCAGTGAAATGTTCCGGGAACATTTGCCAAAACATCCAAGCAAATTTAGCTTGAATCCATGAAATGTTTCCATCATTGAATCTGCATAGTTCTTAATTATTTTTCTTCTGAAAAAAATGCCTTTGAAAAGTCTTTAGCAACTCAAACCTGAACCCTCCACAATTTCATTATCCCCTGCATGTTACTGAAGGAGTTACAATTATTTCAGCTCTCTGATAACAAGTGGGTGGTTTTTCTGGAGTGAAGTGGACTTTCTCTGACATCTCTCTGTGGACTTTGGCTCTGTTGCAGGGCTCCATATGTCTTCCATGTGGACTGTGTTTAAACATATAGCTCTGGAGTGGCTCATTCCCTTGCTGGGAAGCCAAGTTCATGGGACAGAGCTCCTCCAGCAGTTATTTTTGTTGGGTCTTGTCTTTGTACCAAGTTATTGTAGTCATTCTTCCCTTGACTTCCCAAGTAGAATTTTCCTTTCTCTGCCCCATCATTGACTCATCCTTTGTTTCAGTAAATCACTAAACACATGAAGTTGGAAGGGGCATCAGGAGGTAATTTGGTCCAGAGCTGCTCACAGCAGGGCAAAGAGCCAATGCAAGGTAGCCCACTGCTCCTTGGAAAACCTTCAGGGATATCTGGCTTCCACCCAGGGCGTCAGAATCTGTTATGTTGGTCCAACGAGGGGACAGACAGACAGCTTGGTGAGGAAATATTGTCAGTGATGGGTTCCCAATCCCAGAGAACACCAGCTGACCCCTCCCAGGGAATCTCAGCTCAGATATTGGCAGTGAGGCAGTACTAAAGCATTACCAGAAGTTGCTCTTGTTTTCTTATGGAAGAGGATGGATGTTTGATGTCAGGACTAGGATATGCTCACAGATTGTTTTCTTTTCTATAGAGCCTTGTGAGAGAAAAGGTTCATTCATTGAAAACTGAACTCCTCTGTTCAGCTGAATTTAACACTTCACCACGGTCACGGTCACAGTTAGCCAGAGGAATGGGCTCTCAGCTTCTAGAGATACACAATGCTTGGGAATTCCTGGCTTTCACTCCCCTGCAGTTTCCTTTCTCACCTTAGAATCAAGTTGGGAAATACACACTTTGTTCAGGGTTGTTGCCACATTCAATGTGATCTGCAGCTCTCCAGCATTTCAGTTTTCAGTGGAGCTGGTGTTGAGACTTTTGCTGTACAAAGCACCTTCTAAGCATTGACCTGGGCATTTTGGCTGTTGCTGTTGCCTATTTTAACTCTCTGGTGATGTGTACCCAGGGTGATCAGGGAAGAGCAGGTGTTCCAGGAGATATTGGCTTCCAAGGAGACAAGGTAATTGTTTTTCTTTTCTCCATTGTTCTTTTCCCCTTATGTAGCAGTGGCCATCAGTTTTCTCAGTTCATCCACTAGGAGCTGGAATTAGCTGCATCCTGCTGTCAGGTTCCCCTGCTTGGGTAGTTCCCATTTGGGGTATGCTGTGCCTTTCTCAAATCCATGTCAGAATATGGATTTTGTAGTTACTCATAGTAAAGGCAGTCCTGCAGGGGGCTTTCTATAGGGGCAATGTCTTCTGGCAGAGATTGGAAGCGATGAGATTGATGGGGATGTGTGTGAATTTGTGTGGTCCAGCGGCTGCAGACTCAGGAGATTTTGTCTGCTCAGTGCAGCAACTTAAACCCTGACCCAGGGAAGCACTTAATGCTCTGTATAACTTCTGATCAAATGACTTTTCCCCTGTGACTTCATGTGATACTGACTGTGGCTGACCAATGCTGCACACAGCCCCGTGCTGGAGCCTGCGTGGCTCTGAGCCACAGCCAACTGCAGCAGCTCGTGTTCTTTGGGGCTAAATTCAGGGCTGTCTTCAGAAACATCTCACTGACACTACTGCAGCTGTCCCAGCTCCACGCAGGGCTGAGTCCAGCCTTTAGGAGATGCTCCTCATTCTGCAGCAAAGCTGGAGTCTGGGGAGTTGAGATTTTTTTTTATGATGCCTCATTGTGTTCTGAAAAAAATGTGTCTCTCTCAGGGTAGCCAGGGCTTGCCTGGGGTCCCTGGGGCACGAGGGAAGGCAGGCCCCCTGGTAAGTAACAAAGCACCCTCTGCTTCCTAATCCCCCCTTCTAAAGGTTCTGTGCCCAGCTGCAAGGACAGCTTGGCAGGGGTGTGCTGCTATAACAGGAAACCTGACAGCCAGGAGCCAGCTCACTTTTCCCCATGTTTTTTCGATTTCTGCAGGGAAAAGTTGGTGACAAAGGACCAGTCGGGTTTCCAGGACCGCCTGGCCCCGAGGTATGTCCCACCACCTCCTTCTCACACCCTCCCAGCCTAGGGCTTCAGTCCTCTGCTGGGATCTGATGGCACATGAGTGATGATGGGGTAGGAAGGATCAAGATGCATTCATGACCTGTTCTACATCTCATGGTTTCCTGTTTTTTCCTTCCCCTTTTTTGTCATAGATAAAATAGAGGAGTTTTTTCAGGTTTTCCCCCTCAAAACACCATTTAAAGCAGAAAATCCTTTTACTTCCCTTACCAAAAAATAGTCACAGTGATACCTTAGATGCAGGTTGAGCTTCTCCCAGCACACCATCATTTTTCTCCTTCCTGAGCCACCAGACAAGGTGTGTAAGATGCTACAGAGCCACTTCCATCACAGCTGATGGTCTGCTTTCCCCTGAGCAGCATTCTGGTATTTCACAGGGGCTGGAACGGCTCTCAGCTGAGTGCTGTCACTTAGCAATCATTCCTCTTTGTTGCTATTGGAAATAAGCTTGGATTCCTCTGTTTCCCCCTCGATGGTGGGTGGGTGGGAAGGGCTGACAGCAGCTGATGAGGTGTCAGCACCTTTCCTAATTCCTCGCCTGCTCCCCTCTGTCACCGAGGCTGCAGCTCCTTTCCTGGGGTACAGAGGTTATGGGCTAACTCACAAAGATTAATTAAAACCCAAATCACAGCTTTTAGCTGTGTGATGACAGGGAGGCCCTCACTGCAATAAATCTTGTGAGAAGATGGACCTAAAGGGAGTTTGCTGGGAAAGGCTGCTCCTCCATCACACTGATGGTGCTGCTCCCTTGTGTCCCATTCCCTCCTCGAGACATAGTGGCCCCCAGGGGACCACAGGGACCACAGGGACACTGCCAGCATGTGACACATCCTGTCCCTTTAACTCAACCTCTCCCCAAGGCTGACACTGCCTGCAGAGTTCCACCTGTGCACCCTGACTGTTCCTCATCTTCTGCAGGGCTTCCCAGGAGACATTGGCCCACCAGGAGAAAATGGTCCTGAAGGTCTGAAGGTGAGTGGAGCAGAGACTGCAGCTCTGTGTGGGGTTGGAAGCAGCCAGGGAAAGTGAAATAGTGGGAAGGGGGGAAGAGAGAAACCCCAGGAGATTCCTAAAGATTGTCCTGGCCAGCATCTCAGCTTGGTCTGTTTGGCTTGAGGTCCCTCCAAGTGCAGCGTTTTCTTTTCTTCAGAATTTTTTTCTGTAACAAAATTGACATTGGATAATGTCCCATGCCTGTGAAAGAGACTTTCTCATTTTAATTGCCCTTCTGAGCTTATGTTTCTATTTTCTGACTATCTTTTCCTTTGGCTCTTTCTCAGGGAAAGCCAGGAGCACGAGGTTTACCTGGGCCAAGAGGACTGCCTGGACAAGAGGTGAGTGTCCTAGCTCAAAAGGGGTTTGATTTAAAGAAGAATGATAAATTTTGTCAATTAATATGTGGTGAAATGGTGTTGGTGGTTTAAAATGCTCTGGTTCCTCTGAATCTGGAAGCAGATGCTTATAGTGAGTGATCAGAGACCTGCAGAAGAGGAGCTTCCTCTGAGCTGTGTGATCTCCAGGTCCTGTGGTCTCTGCTTCCAGTCACTGCTGGTATCTGATGACCCTAAATTCTGCCTTGGCTTTGCTTTTAAAGCCTTTTTTCCCTCACCCCCAGATGGGTGTTAGAGCCCTTTTCCTGCACATCCCCTTGCACAGATGAGCCCTGGCCTGGCTTTTGCTTTCTGCTCCTTTTAAGTGTGCTCCTTTTCAACCATGAGACCTGCAGACCCCGCTCTCCCACACGGAGGAGCATCCCTCTGTAAAAAGAGAAGGAAATGGGAATTGCTGCTGTGCAGAAATTCATTTGCCCAGCACCTCAGAGCTTGGAGCTTTCATTCACCACTTCACCTCAGAACCCGAAGCATCATTCCACTTGCAGTCGTTAAGAAGGGAACAATTTTCATTGATTTAATTGTCCTGGAGCTGCAAATCCATCATGGGAGCAGCAGAGAATGTCTGGGTTCCCTGTTTATCCTGTTGTAGCTCCAGTGATATTGGTGTAATTTCCTCTCACTCAGGCCAGTGTAAGCTGTTTGTCCATTCACGAGACATTGTGTAAATAATACCAAGCACATGCACGGGCAGGAGCTCGTTTTAATAGCACTAATAATTCTTAACTTTTTCTGGGAACTCTTCTGCTTGTTCTCTAAATGGGATTAATGCAAATTAGCTCATTTATTTGCAGTGAAATAGGAAAAAAAAAATATTCCAGCCAAAATACAAAGGGAATCGAAGCCCTGCATTCCAGGTTCAGGCAGGCGTGACCAAGCTGCCTTCAATTTCCTCTAGTTAGTGAGTGTAAAAGTAAACCCAAAGACACGGACATGGAGTCTGGTGCAAGCTGTGCTGAAGGACTGTGAGTGTGCAGCAGAGCACAGCACTGTGCTCTCCCCACCATGGTCACCCAGGGCACTGGGTCAGGGCTCTGAATTGCATCCCACTGGAAATGTGGCACATTGTGGGAGGCTTGTGTGAGCCCTTGGAGGTTCCTGACCCCCAGTCCCACCCTCAGCCTGTCAGTGCCCCTTCATTACCACGGCTGACCACCGAAACGAGAGCAGCCAGGCTCTGGCTGCCAAGGGCGCTTTTAATTTCTCTCTTGGCAGTTGGGTTTAGACACTTGAGATAATTTTTGTGAAGCTTAATTGAAGGTCTCTTAGAAACTGTAGATCTGATCCTATCACATTAGAAATTGGTGTGGAGCCAAGGGAGAGGACCGAGTCCAATTGCTGTGTGAGATTTTGTGATAGCTCCATCCTGCACCATGTGTAGTCCCAGCTGAAGGCAAAAGGGAAGCATTCACACACTTGCCAAATGGTTCTGTGGGAAATTTTGGAACATGCTTTCTTGGGGGAAAGGGAGAGGAAAGGGGGGAAGAAAAAAAAAAGGGAATTCTATAGGATTCACATCCCTGCCAAATCAAACGAAGCAGAGTTATGGCATCATGTCCAGGGTACACTAGTGGCCAAATGCAGCCCATCATGGACCAAATCAACTGGTGTTGCCTTGGTCAAATTCTGGGTGGCTTTTACTGGCAGGACTTGAGGTCTTTTTTTCCTGAGAAATTTCAGAGGCTGATTTAAGATAAAGAAGGGCTCAGCTGTTAAAATGTGACAGCTGAGCACACAGCCTGTGTTTAACTGCTGCTCATACTGCAGGCATTTCATTCTTGCTGCATGGTGAATCCAAATTTTGTCACTGCTTTGCCTTTTACTTTAATTTCTTTTCATCTCAGGGAGATGAAGGACCCTTAGGACCACCAGGAGTCCCTGGTCCAGAGGTAGGTTTCAGTCATTTATTCACTGAGTTATTACCAGCTCTGATGGCCTTGCAATGGAATTGTAGTTAAAATCTCACAAAGGTTCAACCCTCCTTGTCTGGGAAGTTAATCTGCCCTGCTATGAATTATTGTCCTGTCCAGGGCTTGATTGATTGCTTGATCCGGGATGGCTGAAAGTCCAGGAAGTGTCTTGCACTGGGTGTTGAGTTTATGACTTGCCTAAAGTCTCAAACCTTGAAAAACTCTCTAATGTTTAAACAGTTCATCCTCAAGATAAATGACATTGATTGGAAACCATCTCCATGACCAGTCCTTGTGTTTCTGCCTTGATTTATAGTATTTTTCAATGAGTAGAGAAAAAAGAAAGTAAAAAGTCTGGACAGTCAGAGAGAGTCCTTTTGACCTCTGTGAGGTATCACAGAAACACAGTTAGAAAAAGCAAAAAGAATATTGTCGTATCTGTGAGCTTGCCAGCTCAGGATTTTGTAATGGCTCTGTACATAACTGTCACCTCAAGATAGTAAAATATCCCAAAAATCGGTAATCGGTGGATAAGAAAATGAGTGTTTCATCCTCATCTTTTATTTTACAAGCATGTAAGCTGCACCTGTGACCAAAGCAGCTGTTATGCTTTTTTCATGTATTTCAGGGCCGATCTGGTCGGAAGGGATTTCCAGGAACACCTGGTCCCAACGGTCCAAAGGTAAGAAAAGAGTTTCCTCCTGATCCAGGAAGCAGTGGGTAGAAGGGAGGGAAGGAAGAGGGAAATGTCTTTTCTTGCCTTTACCACTCTCCCAAGCATTCTTTCCAGAGAGAACAAGAGAACTGAGGGTTCCTCTTTTTCTCAGAATTTTGGGGTCTCAGCTTCTGCTTTTTTCTTCAAAAAGAATGATGGTGCATTTTTTAAGCCATTATAAACAAATGTCTTCCTCTTTTGATATTAACCAACTTCTCCCTCCATCATCATCTCATTTTCCATTGCTCCTCCATGGTTTTGTTCTAAAACAATGCGCATCATTCCTATCTTTGCTGCCTAATTATCAGCAGGAGCCATCCCAGGGCAATGCACTCCACAAACCCACACTCAAAAGGAAAGAGGAAACCCAACAAAAACAACCTCTTCAAACAGCAAATAGCAAAAATGTGGTCTGGCAGCACATCTGGAGTATCTGCCTACTGAGAAAATACAGCTGCTGTCCTGGAGACACTGCTGGTTACTGGTGAGCCTGGCCTCTGGATGGCTCATCCAGGGGCACTCAGCTGCCTCCACGTGCTGCCCTTGTCCTTCTCCTTCTGCTTTCTCCTTCACCCCTCATCATTTTCATGCTCTGAACTCCTTTTTCCTGCACTGGGATTTATCTCACGTGGGTTCTTGCTGTGGTTTTCCTGTGGATGCTCTTTGTGACAGTAACGTGTGCCTGTCTGAGGTTTTATAACAACAGAATCAGGGTGCAGCATTGCCTGGGAATATTTGGGTTGTCTTTTCTTGTTATGCTTTGTAAAACTTTGGGATAAAAGTTTTACGAAGGGCAATAGATTTCTTATGTTTCAGTGTGGTTCTCTGGAGGTTATTTTACTACAGCAGGACCAGCTTTTGGGGCATTTTGCTCCAGAACAGCAAGTGTTTGCTCTGTGTTTGTGTCAATAGTGTCTCTTATTTTGGATTATCCTCCAAGTCACAGTTGGTTTTGTAATATGTTGTTTCTCACAGATTTTCCCCAATTCATACTTTGCAGCCCAAATAATGGGCACAAATTCACAAAGAGCCACGCTGTGCCCAGGGTCTGGCTGGCAGCCCCAGGTAACCCATGTGCCTTTGTCTCTTGTCCTGCAGGGTGAGCCAGGAAACCGTGGCCGACCAGGGAAAGTTGGTGAGCAGGTAAATTCCTTATTTTCCTTGTCTCCTCGATGATGTCCTCTGTACAATGTGCCCAGAGTGCAGGCAGAGGGCAGGAGCCAGGCACTTCTGGTCACATCAAAGCTGCCCACAGCCCTGGTGCTCCAGGTTCCAGGGTTTGTCAATGTAGGTTTTAAGGATAGGATTCTCTGCTTTGGGTGTTATGTTGCTTTCACTTCCCCTAGATTTTCTGGGGACTAGAGGAGCTAGCAGCTGAAGAAACCAGACCCTGGGAAAGAGAGACATGAGCTGCACTTCGTTGTAATTCTATAGAGAACATTCTGCTGGCATAACCCCGGACATGCCTTATCCCTGTAGGCTTTGGGGGAACCACAGGCATCAAGGAAAAAGCAACAATTGTTCCCACATCTCTGGGATTGAAACCAACAAAACTTATCCACCAACAACCCTGAAAGTGAAGCCACAGAGCCTCCAACATATTCTGTGTGTTCCTGCACGACCACACTGAGGTGGTTGTGGCAGCTGGCCCTGGCACTGTGGGTGTTGCTTCTCCCCACTGCTGTCCTTCCCAACACTTTCCCTGCGGGATGGTCAGCATGCTTGGTTTGGTTCAGCTTATCAGCCTCTCTGGCTCTTCTTTGCCCTGTATGCAACTTCTTCCAAGGGTTTCTGACCAAGCAAGTCTAAAAAAGTCAAGGTGGATCCTTTTCAGTACCAGCAGTCTGATACCAGCATCAGTGTATATCAAAGGTGGTTACTTCTATCTGGAAATTAGAGCCATTTCTGTGTTATGGTTGTTAATTTGCTCTATAAAGAGTAATTACTGAAGGAGCAAAGTTGTTCCTCACATCTGAGTTCTACTTGCAGCTTTATCAGATTCTGCATGATCTCAGGCAACACTTTCCAGTGCTTTCTGCCTCAGTTTCCTCTTCTGTGAAAGGTGTGAGACAGCCCTGAGCAGAGCTTGGCCCAGTGCCTCCTGTTCTGAAGTGGCACCTGTGGATACTGTTAAAAACGAATATTTGGAAGTGCTTTGAGATCCTTAACCAGACATTGTCCTTGAAGGGCAAAGCATCATTAGGATTATTATTCTTTAACTTCCCTCAGGACTGACCTTGGATGAGAACTGTAGGCACTGTTCATCGAAAAGAAAACACAGCTGGCCTCTGCTGACACTGAAACCAGCACAGTGGTAGGAAAGCTGCCTGTGTTATTCTTAGTCAATTAGTCTCTGTCTAGAAATATCACCCAGAAAATTTCCATTTCCGAACCAGTCAAGTCATTAGAACAAAAATGTCTCACCAGACTAATGAGAAATAACCTCCTGTCCCATCACACCTCCACTGAACGATGCTGGAGTGTTGGGGTTTCCTTCCTCCCTCCACTTAAACTTCAGCAGTTGGTGTTGGGGCTGGGTTGGTTTTTTGCAGAGCCCTGAGAGGATGGGCCCAAGCCCTTGGCACTGAAGACACCTCACCCTGTTTTTTCTTGTGGAGATCTTGATGTTTTCTATTCCACATGAAGGGTGGTCCCACTTCTCAGTCCTGCTGCTCTGCCCGACAAATGGGTTCTCTCAGAGCAGAAAATTTCAGCATAACAGCACGAGAAGAGGTCAGCCATCCATCTCATTGGAGATTTCTTCCCTTTTCTAGGGACATCTGTTTAGGAAAACATGGGAGTTCAGTAAGGTTTCCAGTGACACTTGAGCTCTCATTGAAAAATGAGGTTTTAAGCCGCAGGGCAGTCCCTGATGTGTTGTTTTTCCATTGCAAGGACACAGACAGGGGAAGATCATTCATGAGATGCTTGTTGTCTCCATGTGCTGGAAGGATTCCAGCTGCCAGGCGCCCCAGTACCCTGGAAATGTGTGGGTTAACCCTTCCTTGCCCGTAGATGGAGTCAGAAGGATATGAAGAGGAATACGGGGTCTCTGGCCAGAGAAGCCACCAGCCTTCCTGTCCCAGAGCTGGGAATGCACAGCAGAAGAATGTCACCAAAATGTCCATGTTGAAGGTCAGAGAGCCCTGTGGGAGAATTAACACCCTGCAGCAGACAGGAAAGAGCTGCCATCCCAGGGACCCCCTGCTTGGCACTAGAAAATCCCAGTGAAGAGTTGTGCCAGCTGAAAGAGGCTTCAATGGACTTATGTCCTTAATGGGGCTGGGGAGGTCCTGTCACAGCAGGAGCAGCTGTGTGAGCCCCTTCTCCTGTACAAGGAGTGACAGCCACATACCCATTGCTCTGTGCTGGGAAGGGCAGCCAAGGCCCCTTGGAGGTCTCTTGTCCTTTAAGGTCAAAGTATGTTGTGTCAATTTTAGTATTCTAAGCTAACTGGCCAAAGGACACCAGCACCACCTCCTTCATGTCTTTCCCCTTCCAAAGGAGAGGGGCTGTAAGGTCAGGTTTGCAGGTGGGGAGGTGCTGATTGTCAAGAGGGTCGCCAAGAACGGAGCAGGGAATTGCACTGGTGTTTCCCACATGTGCTGCTCCTTTCCAACCCACTTACCTTCTCCTCCGGGGCGTCTCTGACCTCCAGACATCTCAGTCAGGGATTTTCAGGCCCTGTGGTGTTCCCAGCCTCCTTGATGTGACATGGTGCTTCCACAGCACGTCTCCACCTTCCCTTCCCTCATCCCTGGGGTGGTGGGAGCCCAACGTAGCGCCAGGGCCGGGCTGAGCCCGGTGCACAGGGGGTTAAACCGCACGGCCGTTCTTTGCGGGTCAGAGCGTCCTCCTTTAAACTGTGATATTTACTGTTTTACTTTCCCTTTCTCTCATCTGAATGGGAGGATTGTACATTTACTCCCTCCCGTCCTTTGTCCCTGGTGTGTTTTGTTTTGAGTTCTAGCGGGCCAGCAGAACAGAAAGGCCGTGCTCGGTTCCCGCTGGGAGCGACTCGCGGGCCCGTCCCTGGGAGACCCTGCTCACGCTGGGCTCGCCCGTCGGTCGCTTCCCTCAAATGGGCTGTGATTTATGCAAGGCTTCATTGCTGACTTGCTCTCTGTTGATGGAGCCAAGAAGGGGGGGCTTAATTATGACAGGGCTGGACAATAAATGGGGAAAGCGAGACAGGAGTTAGGAATTACAACCCACCAGTCCCCCCCTCCTTTCCTTCCCCCCGCCAAGCCCCCAGCAACTTTTTAACAATCTCCATCCCTTTTCCGCCGTGCCCTTGGCTGGGGAGTACAGCAGACTGAATCAGGAGCGACATGCTGAACTCTAATATAAATGTTTTACATTCTTTCCTGTATAGTGTGGGCCTTTATCCGGGCAGCCACCGCTGCTGGGACTTCACGTGCATCATTACACGCACTGCCCAGAGCTGTGTTTGATGCAGGCCCTCTTTTCAACCCTGGGAACCTGAGAAAAACATGTTGTGCCACAGCCATTTTAATGTAATGACCACAGTGCATGTCGGCTTTGATTAGATATTTGCCATTGGCAGCTCTTCTTGTTCTTAAAACCTAAATCTTTCCATCTTAAAACCTAAATCTCCTTGCCTCTAGTGTCTATCCCAATTTTGGCCAGTGAAGAGCATCATTACCCAGTCTCTCCCTGTTTTTTCTTACAGTCCTGATAATTTACCGAGATTTATTTGGCGTAGACATATCTATCTCTATTTGTGTCTGCTTGCAGACACAGCAATGTTGGTTAATTTAGCCGAGAGCAGACAGTGCTGGCTGCAAACACTGCAGAGCTACTGTGCTGGAAGCTGCAAGGTCTCTGCTCTGCATCTCACGTTCACACCATGGGATCTCCTCTCACGTGGGGAGGGAGCAGTGACATCTTCCCCTGTGCAGCACCACAGTGCACCAACACAGGCAGAATTTTCTCTGGGTTTGGACTGAAATGTTGGCTGTGCTCCCCTTCCATCCCAAAGCTGATCTATGCAGCAGGGCCAGTGCTGGCCATGCCAGCAGGTTTCAGCACAAGCTGCCATAACAAGCAGCACATCTGTGACAGCAGGGGGGTCTCAGGAGGGCCTTGGAGGCTCTTGATGTGCTCAGATCTCTGCAAAGCACCAGCAGGCCAGCCTGGGAAGCACCACCAGTGCACCTGGCTTCAGGACCCCAATTCCTGAGAGGCTTTTTAGGGTGGAAGCCAATGCTGCCATGGACAGTGGATTTGAAGATTTGCCTTCAAGCCTGAGCTTGGATAAGCAGCACCTCTTGGAAGGGAGTTTGAAACAGTTTTGTTCTGAATGGGACCAACACTTGCTGCAGACCAGGGATCCCTCTTCTGCAGGGACTGGCCTAAGGAACCAGAAATTTCTTAAAGAGCATATTCCTAGGAGAGGAAGAAAGAGTTCTGTGGTTTTCCAAGAAATTGGAAATGAACAATACTTTCTCAATTTATTGTCTATTTTTGCCTAACAATGCATTTCCCTGTTGCATCTCATTGCTTTGCCATTCTCTGCCATAACATCTGCCTTCTTCGTGGCCCTGGGCTACTGGAAAAATTCGGAAACTGGATGCACTTGTGTACCTGCACTTGTGTCTAATTGAAAGGACAATTGATCCAGCAGCCTTCAGCAATGCCACCCAGTGGCAACCTTGCATAGGCAGATGCTGCAGAGTGTTCTACTCTCCTGTTGATTCCTGCACTGGGCAATCTGTGCCCGGTCCAGCTCTGCTCACACGGGTGTCTGGTCCATGCAGCCTGGCCACGATGACATTCTTGTGCTCCAGGACTGCCTCAGCTGCAGACATAAAGGCCATTTCAAAGCAAAGACCACTTCAGAAAGGCTGGTGAACCCCTACAGGATAGTGCAGCTTGTGTGTTTGTGGCTGTCATCCCATGGCTAATGGGTATTTCCATCATGGCACAGAGGAGAGCGAGTGTCTGCAGTGGCATGGTCCTGTGCATCTCCAGAGCCACAAACTGCTGGAGCTCGTAGGGAGATTGCTGCATCTTAATTCTCAGGAATCTTTGCTTGAGATTGCATCTGTTTCCATCTTCCTAATTAAAAGCAGTTCTGTTTGCCTCTTCGTTATCCTGAAGGTTGTTAAACCCTGAGCTTAGACTGGAGGTTTGTTCCAAGATGGTCTCTGAGCAGTGTGCGAGATCCACTGCCCTGCTGGCCCCTCTGGCTGCAGGAACCTTTATTTCCTACTGGCACCTCACCAGCACAACACCATCCAGGGCAAAATTAGTCTGCACAAAGGGCTGAGGTAGCTTGGATTAACCCAGAGGAAGTCTAGCCAGTCCAGCCTGTAAAATGCTGGTCAGTCTCTGTCTCTGTGCAACCCAGGAGCTCCGGCTGCAGATGCTCCTGGGGAAGCTGCTTTGGGAAACGCTCACAGAACAAAGCCACGCTGTGGACTCGGCCTTCCTTCCTTCACTCATCCACTGTGCTGTGTGTTGTGGTTCCTGCAGATCCTCGTGCTGCTGCTCCAGCTGGCGCCTAAAGCAGAACCAGCTGTGGAGTCAGACATTCCCATGGCCGGGAGCAACTCCATCCGCCCTGGTAGCCAGTAGGAATTACTGAGCATTACAGGAGGGATGCTGTGCTATTGTAACCAGCAAGGTGGACCAAAGGAACTGTTTACTTTCTCAGCAAATAAAAACTGAAAATTAGTTGTGCTCTTCTCTTTCCTCAGGGTCTGATGGGTTTCATTGGTCCGGTGGGGGAGCCTGGAATAGCAGGAGAAAAGGTAAGATTGCTTGCAATGAAATGGTGGTTGTAATTTCTGCAGGACAGGGAGGCTGGGGCCAGAGGAGGGTTGTGAAGATTTAATTTGTCATGTGAGTGCAACACCCAGCTGGGAATGAGGCACGTCCAGGGTGTCTGAGCTAGACTAGGACCAGGCCAAAATCATCCACTTCTCATTCAGGGATTAACACGCGCTGCCCTCCAGGGAGATGCTGTCAAATATTCTTTGAAAAATTAACTTCCCTCATTCATAATGCGCCAGGCAGTTTGTATTTAACAGTCAGCTCTGGTTTTCATGGGAATGAGGGATCCTGTGTTGCTGGTCATGGGAGGAGTCCTTGGGATTGAGGTTACAGATTTCTGCAGAGGCGTGCTCTGGGTTGCCAGGGGGGGTCACGCAGGACCAGAGCTGAGCCTGCATTGAACAGGAGGTCTCAGCAATTTGTCAGGTGTAAAAGAGTGCAGCCACCCATCTGAACAAAGGCTGGTCCAAATATTTCCCTTTTTATCTGATGAGGACCATCCCATCTGGCTGCCCCTGTTGCTTTGGGCACGCTCAAGGCTGGTGCCCTCTTGTGTACAGTACAAACACAAACCACTTCCAGGGGAATAAAAAGGGCTTTATTTCTCATAAAAATGTAAAAGGACGTTAATTTGTTTTCTATTAGAGTGTAAACTTTTATTCAGAGGCAGTTCCCAAAGACAAATCATCTGTGTCACTCATTGTATCTCACTCGCACGCTGCTGGTTTTCATTGGTGGTTTAATTATTCACAGTGCAGCCATAAAGATAGTGAAGAGCATAAAACGATGCATTCCACACATCAGTGCTCTCTTTCTCACTTTTATTGCTTCAAGCCCTGTCCTCTGGGTAATGATGTAAAGACTCTGTGACAGTTATACTGTGTTTGCTGCAGATCCATTTTATTGTCTGTCCACAGCAGCCTTTGGAAAGGCCTTTCCATCCTGTGGGCCCCAGTGGGGCAGTAGCAGAATCAGTCTCAGTCCAAGCTGTCAAGGCCCACAAGAACTAAAGAGAATGACATGATGTGGGCTGTATTTTAGAGAAGGAAAACAGAGGAATAAAGAGCCTGTGATGTGTCCAGGGTGGTTACACAGAAAATTGGTGCCTGAATGAGCTGTCCCATTGGCAGCTGCAGTCCTGAATTGAATGAAGAATAAGGCATTTGCCATGCAGGAGACATGGGAAGATCTTTTTCCCCATTCCATTAAGTTGACATCTGCCCCTGTGTTTTCCATACAAAGCCTTGACCACATGAGGTATCCTCAGCTTCCAGATCAGCTCTGTAATGTGATGATGTTACATCAGTGTCAAGGCAAACTCAGGCTGCCCTTTGAAAATCTGCCCTTGGAGATCCTCAGCACAGCTGGGATTTCCATCAGGCTTCTCTACCAGGACAAACTTAGGGATGACAGAAATAGCTATCATCAAATCAAAACCTCAACCAGGCCTCCAGTTGGCATAGTATCCTACAGCTTACTACGCTCTTGTGAGCTAAATGAAGTGGGAAATATGCTTTCATTAGACAGAGCTGAGTCAGCAATCTCCATCCTGAGGGCTGCAAAACTTAAGACTGGAGCCAGTAGAACCCAAAGATTATCAAAGAGAACAATACAGTTAATACACACTTAATAAAATCCATCCATTCAGGAAGAAAAAAATCCATGCATTGGTTTACAGGGGCCAACTGGTGACAACACAAACCCTGGGGTTTGTTTTTAATAAGCTCCTTAGAGCCCAGAAAATATTTCCCCTTGCACGTCTTGCTGTTGGAAGGTAGGTCAGATTTTGGGCGTAAACTAATTGGCAGCATTTGCTAAATCCTCCTGCCTCATCCCCCTGAGCACACAAACCTAACACACCGAATTCCCAGTGCATCCCTGGGGCTGGAGGGATACTGCAGACAATTCTGTGGGAATTGCCACGTCTCCCAAAGGAGCTGTTGATATCCCACCACCAAAGCCACACCTTCGTGTCACCCTCACTTCAGCAGGTTGTGGTGGTGCTCATGGGGGCATAACCATCTTGTCTCTCACCTTTGGGTCAGGGATGTGCTCATGGAAAGTGAAATGGTCTGCATGAGGGGATAAGGGAAACTGTTGCAATGAATAAGTGGTGTTTTGGTACATTAAGTTTTTTTACTCCTTTTTTTAGAAGGGATCCTATCTTTAGGGTGGGCTGGAGAGTCATCAGCTCTGAGCCCCTCACAAATCAGACCTCCAGGTCATGGCTGTAGCACGTGGTCTCAGGATGAGCCACAGGACAGGGAGTTCCCCCAAAACACCTGCAGTCTCCTCTGAAAGCACCAGGCAGCATCTCTGGGTTTTTCCACCTTGATTCCCTGCTCCCAGCAGGGCTTTGTGCCAACAGACCTCAAATCCATGGCTCTGAAAATGCCAGCACATGAAGGGATTGAGATACTGCAGAACAGGCATGTCATGCCTTGGGTGGGAAGGGCTGGAGATTTCCTTGGGTTCAGCCCTAGCACTGTTTGGAATTGAAGGGGATGTGCCTGTTTCCTTCATACCTTGGTGGTTTTGATGGCAAGAATAAAGTCCCCTCTCTTGGGATGTGGAGTATTAATTAATTCCTGCAATCCTTCCACTACTCTGGTGAGATGGATGGAAAGTGACTAACACTGGGAGCATTTCTAGTAGAAAGCTGATGGCATAGGCATGAATTTGTGAATTTTTTTAGTTGTTTCATTGCTCTAGATCACTCTTCCCCATGCACCTGTCTCTCTCCTAGGGTGACCGTGGCCCAGTGGGACCCCCAGGCCCTCCAGGAGTCAAGGGGTCGATGGTAAGGAGTAAGTCTGCATTCTCTCACTCTTGCTGCCACCTCTCTGTCTCTGTCCTAGCCAAGGGTGCAGCTTCTCCTCGTCTTTAGTTTCATGACAACAGCTGCAATTTCTTCCTGTGTCTGTGGGGATGGGAATGGGCATTTGACTGAGTGGATACTGAGGTGTAGCCTCTCCCCAGCAGTTTCCCCTTCAGTGCAACATTGAGGTGTGTTCTGTGGCTCCATCAGCTGAGGACCTGCTGTGTCAAGTGGAGACAACCAGGATTTGAAGGACTGCCTGTTCCCAAGCATCCTGCCTCCTGAACAGGCAGTGCCCACCAACAAGGGTCTGCCCAAGCTGCCCAGAGCAACTGGAAATGCAGGGTGCTTGGGCAGCACGGTCACTGTGCCTTGCTGTGCTCTGCTTTCAGGGATCTACATTTAGGAATTTAGCAGTGGGGACCTCAGCTGGATCTTGTCTTGCTCTGACACTTGTTTCCTGTCTACCACAGTGCAAGACCCAAAGACATATTTTCATATTAATTCAGCCCATTCTCTTCTGGCTGTTCAGAAAATCTTGCTGCTGATATCGCTGCCTGGGTTGGAGCTGGGCTAGTGACAGCCTGGCCATTTCCTTCTGCCCCTGAGCAATTTTACCCTAAGAAACATCAGATCTGCCTGACCTTGCAAGCAGCCAACAATGACATTTTTCCTGTCTTCGCACTTGGAGGAAGAAGGTCTGTGCAGATTGTGGACATTCACAGCAGGTGTGTTCTTCTTCCTTCCCTTTTAGGGGCACCCTGGGATGCCAGGAGGAGTGGGTTTTCCTGGGATCCCTGGACCAACAGTAAGTAAAGGCTAATATCACCTTTTAATACCCCATCCTGGGCATTCATGGGCAACTGTATTCCAGTTTACTTGAGTTTGATATGAACAAGAGATATGGGGAAAGGGATGGGACGTGGGTGGGAGCAACATGGAAAGAGACACAAAAAAAGCACAGTGCTTAATCCAAAATTCTGTAACCCATTTCCCTAAGGAGGGATGCAAAAGTCACAATCTAGCCTCAATCTTTCAGTAGGACACAAGCTCCCTAGTTCAAGGTGTTCTGGGCTGGGAATGGTTGGCAGTGTGGTGCTCACACCACGGGAGGTATCATGGTGATTTATCACGGTCATTTATCACAGTGATCACATCATTCAGCATGACCATCCTGCGTGGTCAAAGCTCCTGCTGGCATGAGAGGAGCAGCAGAGCAGCTCCCCCAGCCAGACCCTCCATCTGGACAGGCTCATCTGGCACACTGCAGCTGTGGCTGGAGCATGCAATGGCCGTGGAGACAGATTTTAGGCTGGCTCCAGTTTCCCACAGATGCTCTTTAGATGTAGTTCGGGCTCTCCCAGCAGCACAAGTGCTGCTGGAGCCAAAAAAAGGCAGCCCTGGGTGGGTACAGGGAATGGATTTTGCTCAGTGTGTGAATTCCCACAGTGCTGGTAGCTGGGAGGAAGATCACAGCAGTGAAATGCCCAGGAAGTGCCAAAGGTGTGGCCTCCAAATCAGAGTCAACCCTGCCACTGCCAGGAGCTCAGGGATGCTCCGGGTGCACTGGCTGCAGGCAGCTGCTGCCTGGGCACAGAATGGGCAGTAGCAAGTGAGTGGAGGTGAGGAAAAGAGAAAATCTGAGGTCAAGCAGCACCCCAGGGTGACCCATCTCTGCCTGAGAGCAGCAATGTGGTACCAGCCAGGTCCTTACAATAAAAGCAGCACGATGCCACCCACAGCCCCCAGCACTGAGCTGCTCTGTGACCCCCTGTGGCAGCACTTGCTTTTGACAGAAGCCTGGGATGCAGCTGGATATCTGTAGATATCCAAAAATGTCCCATTTTTTAGCAACAACCCATCACGTTAGCTGCTGCATGACTTGGGGACAGCTGGAGCATTGGGCTCCCTCCTGCTCTGGGCCTGTGAGCACCCGTGGCAGTTTCTGTGCTGTGGCAGAGAGCTCCAGCCCTGAGCACCATCCCATGCACCACTAAATGTACCTTCAAGTGAAGCCAAATTTTGTCTGTCTTCACTGGGGCAGAACAATAGCATGAGCTGAGGCATCAGATCCAAGTGGAGACACCAAAACCTCTCAGCAAAGCTCTGGGAGCTGAGACAGTCCCCAGGTCCTTCTGCTTCCTTCAGTTCCCTCCTCTCCTGCAGGCAAATAACAAGTTCATCCAAGCAAAATGTTTTCTCCACAACTGCATTTTAAAAAGTCGTAATTCAATAAGCCAAACTTCCCCACAGAGCCAGTAAATCAAATAATCTCCTAATATCAAATCCCCACTCATTAACTCCAGCTGTTTTTCCACCAAACATTCCTTTTGCCTTTCAAGCCAGACCTGAGGCATGCAGTTGTTGTTTGTCCTAAACTGTTAAAATCTTTGAATGAGCCTTAGCAGTGATGGCTGATTAATTCAACAAAGGATGACTGGAAATGGGAAGCAAAGTCAATGGTAGGAAATCTTGCCCTTGGTTTCAGCTTCCTTAGGCTTGTGAATTCCTTTTTCCTCATCTTATGGTGCATCTTTTCTGTTAATACAGTTTTGAAAATAATGTGTACAGGAATATTAATGTGTATAGGAATATTAAAGGTCATTTATCTTCTCCTGAACAGTTCATTGGAATTCCAGCAGGGTATCAAGCTGTTCCCTCAACATTTGCCATTACAATGAATGCTTCTGTCCTTGTATTTTCATAAGCTATTTGGGATAGGCTGAGACTTCCAGAGGAGATTCCAAACACCAACTAAGGATTTCATTTGAGTACATGGTTATCATAAAAATCTCTATAAAACAGGCATCTGACACATCCACTGCCTGTGCCAGTCTCTGCTGTCCTCACAACCAAAACTGAGATGTCCTGTGATCACAAATACAGTTACAGTCAATTGACCTTTCCATACTGAGTGAGAACAGCTCAGCATTTGTATCCTGAATTTAACATGCCATGCACAAAAGCAAAATCTTAATAAATGGCAGTTACAGGAGCAGTAGGAAGATCACAGTCCAATTCTGTTCTGATCCGTGGTGGAGTTTGCAGGGCTGACTGTTGGTAAAAGCTATTAATATGTAAACAGCCAAATTTGATGTGGAATGTTTGAGAGAGCAAGGAGTGAATGTGTCATTTTGAGGTTTGCATTTCTGACAGTAGAAAGGCACTGACTTTAAACATCAGGGTTTAAAGCTGTGATACAGAACTAGATCTTGTTAAATAAATATATCCTTTATTATTTTTATTTTACCCTGATAAATATTCTAGCAGGGAAAAAATACTGGCTTTCTGCATTTTCTGTATGGACATTAATGAATCATGTGTGTACAAATCCAGATTAAAAGAAAACCTGAAGTCTTTCTGTAATTTTAAGAAGAACAGGATCATCCACAACACCAACAGTCCACATTAAATTAGTGTCTATCCTCCAGTATCAATATTTATACAGCATTAACAGGGTAACAGTTACTTATAGATATAGTCAATATTTGGCTGAAAAGATCAAACTTGGATACCCAAGATGAGGTGTCTGATTGTGTGTTTGGACATCTAAAAACCAGATCCTGGTTATTATTATTTTTGAACAGATGCTGAGCAGCAGCTGCTTTTAATAGATTCAGAGAGGATTCTGGATGTTCAACTTCACATCACACCACTGACACAGATAAAAGGCTGCAGGTCATTAAGCATACAAACCTCAGCCAGGATCTTTGGCCTAAATGTTCACAATCCAAAGACAATCCATGACTTAATAATAAAAAAAAAAAAAAATAGGCCATTATAGACAAGTAAAAGTGATGTTTTCAGCAAGTGTTTAATGAACCAATCTGCTGGTCAAGGGTTTGCATCTGAGGCCCCTGCAGATCACAAAAGAATGTAGGGTCTCACCAAAGCTGCTGCCTTCCTCATTTTGTTTCCTTTTTCCCCTTCCAGGGTCCAGCAGGAGCCCGTGGTGCGCCGGGGATCCGAGGGATGAAAGGCCGCAGGGTGAGCACTCTCCAGGAGCTTTCACCCCTCTCCTCTTCCATACCTTGGAAAAATGCTCTGGTGGTTTAGTCTGGGGGTGTGAAGATGAGCAGAAGTGGGGCAGCACCTCCACAGACACATTTCTGCTGCACATAAAGGCTGTGAGGTCCTTGAAACAAATCTGAGCAGGGAAGAGAATGCAAAGGTGGTGTAAGGCAGAGGGGTGTCCACAGTAGGTTATCATGGAATGGTCCAGCCTGGTGGATATGCTGGTTTGCCTTATCAAAACACAGTTTATGGATGCTTCTGGTGAGGAAGATGAAGATTTAGTTGCCTGAAGGCTGCAGAAAGGGGTGCAGGTAGAAAACCACAAAAGGTGCCTTCATTGCTGTGGGAGAAAAAGTAGCTGAGGTATGAAGTGTTGTGATATAACCAGAGGCAGATGAAGGATTAAATGTTATGTCATGACACAGAATTAAGAGACAAGGCTGACGGAAATGGAGCTGGGCTGCTCTACCCTTGTGTTTCATGTGTTCCATTCCAGTCCCACAGGACTGACACCTCCCAGCAGGGCTCCACAGGGCTGTGAGGAAGGTGTGCTTTCATTGTCAGTAAATCAAATTAGAAACATGTCCTGTGCCTTTTTAAGGGTTTTTCCAGCCCTGATTTTATCTGTACATACCTCAGCAGTACCACCCTGTGAGCACAGGTGTCTCCTCACCCTGCTTGGCAGGAGCAGCCCCCAGCCTAGGGCTGGGTGAGGCCCTGGCACCACAACAGTGCTGAGTTCACGTTTCCCTCCATAGAGAGCTCACAGACTCAGAGTCAGCTCTTGTGTGGCTCTCCCCTCTCTGTTTGGGTGACAGCCGACAGGACAATGACCTCTGGACCTGCTTGTTTTCCTGCCTGTGACATCCAGCCCCCATCCCACTGAGCTCTTCAGATTTTCTTCTCCAGATATTTATTGCAGGAGCATTCCTGCTTTGGATTGTTTTTCCTTGTCCAGCTGCTTTACAAAGTATTAATAGCGAGAATACGTGAGTTCTGCTGAAGGCCCCAACAACAACATATTTTGCATTTCTCCCTCCAAGGAGCTGTTTCCATGTTTCATTTTCAAAGACATACACTGGAGTAAATTCTACATTTTACCTACTCTTACTTTCTGCTTCTCCTGCAACTTCTGCTTGGGGGATTCAGGACAGCCAAGGATTGTGTGTTGTTTGAGCACTGCAGTGATATAATCCATACAGATTTTGTGAGGTACACTTTCTAAGATGCCCAGCAGCAAGGAGGAACCTGGGCTTTTCTGTGAAATTCCAGATTTCTGTGGACATGATGTAGGGAAGTCAGTACTGTAAGAACCAGCAGCTCTCCTCCCTGGAGGATTTCTGGTTTGAATCTCTCTCATTCCCATTCTCCTCCTCTTCAATACTCTCAGAAGATGTTCCAGGCACACAGTATCCTATGTTTGCTTACTTGCTCCTGTGATTCCAGCTCTTGCCTCACTCAGGATGGGGAAATGATCCTCCAGTTGAAATTTCAGACACTACCCTCTGTCTACCCTAGCTTGCAGAAGGGATGTAATTCAATTCAGAGTGGAAACATGAATGCAGCCCCTGCCAGATGTTTGTGGATTTCAAGAGCTCTCTTGGTGGATGCTTCATTAAAGTAATTCTGCTTTTGAAGGAAACGTAAATAGCAAATATGGTTTTGATTGTAAAGAACAATGGAGGCTTTTTGGAGTCTGCATTTATGTTGTGATAGCTTTTCTATTGTCAAGATATGTATATTTTAAAAAGAAAAGCATTTTAAGAATTGCAACCTTCTTTTTTACTCCTGACAGAGCTATTGTTCCTTCACAAGTCTTTGTTTATTCCACCGAACTGATACCGAACAATCTTCCTCAAATGTGATTTCCTTTCTCCTCTTCCCTAAGGAGAAGAAACTTGGACTTGTGAGCTCAGGCTCATTTCCCTTTATCTGTACTCAGCACTTGCATATGTGCTTAACATCCAGCTAGTGACAGCTACATACACACTTACACCTAATTATTTAACCAAATCAAGGTTTAAATTTGGAGGCAGTTGGTCCAGCAAGCCCCTCGCCCTATGTCACCTAAATCCTAAAGCACATTTCTGCTAATCAGCTCCTCACAGCAGGAAAATGTGTGGTCTTCTAAGGATAATGTCATCAAAAACCTGGGAATCTCTATGAAAGGCTGAATATCAACCAGAGCCATGATTTTGTAATTCACATTATAAAGCTGCATCTGAAATCCTCTGTGCAGTGCCTTAGCTTGCCCTATTCTCCTGGCCAAGGTGCCTGTCAATATTTCTAGAATTTTATCCTCTCACTGCTGGGTTCTGGCTCAGGTGACACAGAGGAGCTTTTCAAATCCCAAAGCACATTTCTCTTTCCCACTGTGCCCTTCATTCATCCAGCTCCTGCATCAGCTGCTGCCCAGGTGAAGCCTGCAAATCCAAGATAAGGGGAGCACACCTGCACTCCAGGCCCTTTGCTGCTCCATGCCACAGGGAAGGAATTGCTGCCTCTGCCACATGGACCCGATGATTTCCAGCATCACCAATTGCAGGGATTTGTAAATGCCAGGGATTTGTAAAGTGGTGTTATCTAAGCAAACCTGAAAATATTTGCCTTTCCAAGCCCAGCTGCGTTGTTGTTCAGGGAGAAGTGGAGGGTATTGTTTTGCTTCCATGGATCTTTCTAGTTGACTGAGAAAGCCATAGAAGTGTTTGAAGAAAAGCTCATTCCAGACCCATGGCCAGGGATGTCTCCCTTTGGCTTCACTCAAGGCATCTGCTTGATTTTTTATTTGGCCAGACTGTGATAGCGAAATATCAATATTTGGATAACTGGGTAAGGAAGGAGCTCTGGGTTTCTGGAAAGGAGCTCCTGACTGCTCCTCCATGCTGCTGTTCAGAGGCTGGTCCCTGTCTGAGCTCTGAGGAGGTGTTTAACAGGAGGAAACGCCTTGTTGGGTACACTGTTCTGCAGGAACATTGTCTGCTTTAGCAGCAGGATAAATCCTACTGCCTCACCTGCACTGGCAAAGCCTGGAGCTGAGTTCCCCTGCCTTTGGGAGCTGTTCACACCCAGCCACTGTCACAACCCTGTGTTTAGTCTGGGGTTTCTGACAGTGCTGCTTGGTGTTGCACAGCACAGGGAAATGCTGTCCTGGCCTCCACTCCCAAAGGGCTCTGAGGCTCCAAGGGGAGCCCAGGGGCTCTGCTCAGCCCTGCTTGCAAGGCCAGGGCTGCAGGAGAAGGGCACCTTGAGGCTCTTGGCTTTGGGATGCTCCCTGGAGAGCTGCCAGGACCTCACTCACTCACCTCTAACCAGCGTTGTCATTAAAAGGGAGTTTTAAAAATTTAACTAATTGACTAAATGTAGCTTTTCCTGTCAGGGTGGATTAGGGGAAGCCTTTATCCCAGGTGTCAGCCCAGGAGGCTGGAGAAGATGAAGCTTGCCGCATGCATTTGAGAACAGAGGGTCACTTTCTTCTCCTTCTTCAGGTCAGATGCTGATGAGATGTGTTGTGATGGGATTAGGCAGGTGACTGCTGTGAAGTGAGATTGCCCTGGCAGGTCCTGCCATGCTGGTGACAGGGCTCTGCTGGAAGGGATGAGGATACTGTAAACACTTCTCTGACCAGCCAGCCCTGATGAGAGCCACAGCCATCACTGAGGGCACCCAACAGGCTCCACCTGGCTCAGAGCAGCCCCTGCACTGCCAAAGAGGCTGGACAGGGCAGGACAGGCTACAGAGGATGAGTCTGGAGGTGCCAGACTCATTCCATTTTCCTTCCCAACTCTAACCCACATCATCACTGTAATTTCCATGTCCCACTTGCTTCTGATCCCTGTTCCCTCTTCCAGGCCTGAGCTAAGGAATCCTTGCCCTCTGCACATCCTTCCCCTGCTTCACTAGCAGGTCACCACATCCTCTCGGATAGTAAAGGTGTAATTGCACAAAATATCCAAGTGGCTGCTCAAAGAAAGGAGAACAGTTAGTTTTCTGGGGAGGATGAGCATTTGGTTGTTGAGGGTGCTTTCCCAGAGTGCCAACATCACACCCAAGCTGACAGCTCCCTCCCCAGTGCAGGTCTGGCTATTTGCTGGCAGCCTCCAGGCCCTGCTCTTGCACCACCCCAAGTAACATGACTGTCTGACTGGAGCTGTCAGTAGCCC
This sequence comes from Prinia subflava, assembly GCF_021018805.1. Lineage (NCBI taxonomy): Eukaryota > Metazoa > Chordata > Aves > Passeriformes > Cisticolidae > Prinia > Prinia subflava. Next base: position 5,188,356 of record NC_086258.1, read on the forward strand.
TGCTTTTAAATGACCTTCTGGTCTTTGTCATTGTGCTTTGAGGTTTATAGGGACATGGATTAATAAAACTTCTGGTCTTTGCTGCTCTCTGATCCAGGGGCCAGCATGAGCCACTGTGCTTGGGGTGTTGGGCTGGTGAGAGGTGCTGTGACATCTGTGCAGCACAGCCCCAGCTGTGAAACGCCCCTTTGCTTGTGGGGATCCCATCTGGGGCACAGCCCTCTGTCTGTCTGTCTGTCCTGGAGGCCAGGCTGAGCATTCTTCAGAGCTGTGCCATACTGGCAGTGCAATACAGGCTCTTGGTTATTCAGACTCTGCTCCTCTGAGCAGCACAGGGCTTTGCCAAGCTCAGTAGGAGTTTTTGCATTATTTTATATTGACAATGTTTGTCTGCTGTAATAATTTGGCTGGGGTTCCTATACATTTCTGCTGTACACTGCCTTTCTTTGTGAGCCTCTCTCTCTGCCTGTCATCCTGGAGTTGCTTTTCTAACACACTGGCTCCCTAGCCCTGTTATTACTTTTGGCACTGGGTTTGCATCCCGATTAAGCACATTGGCTCCTGTTTTCCCTTTCTGCATTGGCCAGCTCTCAGAATTCCTCTTACCACTACGTTCTAGCACCACTCTGTGTTTTTATTTATTTATATTGCAGTAGTGCCTGAGAGTCCTAACTGAGCTCATGGACTGATTACGAACATGACTTCTGTTAAGAGTCTTTTCATGTGCCCTTTTTTAACTCTTTTATTTTCTTTCACTGTGGCTCTTTATTCTCTGTCAGTGTGAGGCATTGGTCTCTGGGAGTCAAATGGTGCAGAGGGTTGTGTGTTCATCTTTCCTGAAATAAGCTTGAAAGATAGATGGTCTTTAAATCCCTTTCAACCCAAACCATTTTTTCTGTGATTCCCTGATCATATCCTTACCCTCTTCCCAGGGTTCACCTCACTTGCAACCCTCTAAAAGAACAAGGACACCCCTTCCTCAGTGATGCCCAAGCTGTACCACGAACTGTTCAATTTTAGCTGCTCACACCTGCCCATCTGCAGCAGGGTGTGTGTCCCACACACCTCCCTGTGCCCACTGCCCACTCACACACCCAGGGGCAGGTGCCAGCCATGGCACCAGACCCTCCCCACCTCCATGAGCACGAGCACCTGCCTGGTCCTTAACAGCAGCCAGATCTCTAAATATCACATAGCTGTAGCTGAGGGTTTGGAGTTCAGCTGCCAGCAAATATACCTTTCTCTCTGGGAGGAGTTTGGGGCTCAAGATGATGTGAAGGTACTGTACAGTGGGGGTTGTGCACCTCTATACCACCTCTGTGACCACGAGACAGTGTGGTGTGGCAAGGGTTAAGGGCAAAGGTGTTGGAAAAGCAAGGTTTCGGGGAAGGAAAAGGTGTGCTGTCAATAAGACTGGAACTGCAAGTTTGTCTGTGCACTGCAAAACTGTTGTCATATCACTATTGTCTGAAAATAAGGCTGTTCCTAGCCTGCTTTTCTCCTCTGGCTTGAGTCAGTGGTTGGTAGTTGGTTCAACAGGAATAAAAAGTGCTGTGTGCTGGTAACGGCGAGAAATAAGGCAACAAAACATAAAAAGAATCTTTTAGTCCTGGGCTCTGAGCTGCTGTGCTCAACCCAGGCAGGTATAAGTTGGCTTAGCCAGGATTGATCTCATGGACTGCCCTGGTGGCCAAGGCTAAAGTGACAGCTGGATTTTCCAGTGAGCCATATCCTCTGTGTTCTTATTTTTGCTTCTCCTTTGCCTCCCTCCAGGGTGACAGAGGGCCTGATGGCCCCGCAGGGGAGCCGGGGTCGCGAGGTGTCAAGGTGAGTGCCCAGGCTGCTCTCAGCTGTGTTGTGAAATGCTCTGGGCAGGATCAAGGTCCCATCCTCCTCCAAGAACAGGGATGTTCAACTGCTCCACGAGGATCAACCAGCAGGGATGAGTCTGTCTTGCAACCAGAGTAAAATCTATCCAGCAGTGGTATCAGGGCCCTTGCTGGTTGGGGTTCCCTGGGGCACCATCCCAGGCCTTTGGCCTCTCAAAAGCTGCAGGGAACTGGAAGGGAAATTTGAGGCACAAAAAGGCAAGAGCAGATGGGCTGGGGCAGGAGAGTTTCACCAACAGCTCCTGCTGACATGTCTCTGTCTTTTTGTCTTGCAGGGCCGACCAGGGGAGCCAGGCCGGGTGGGCCCAGATGGGCTGCAGGTATGTCCTGTGTGAGAGCCACAGCTGCCACTCCTGGGGACACCCACATGTCCTCAGAGCCCTCCAGGCAAAGCACAGAGGTGTGCCAGCACATCCCCAGGTGCTGATTGCTGTAACTCTGTTCACAGGGCAAGATGGGAGAGACTGGGGAGACAGGAGCACGTGGCTTCCCAGTGAGTGTCCATCCCTTCTACTTCCTTTCATAACCTCAAGTCCTTGAGTCCTGGTCCAGGAGGAAGACTCTGGACTCTATCTCACACTAACAAGGTCACCTCTTCCCTCCTGTCACTGGAGCATTTTTGAGGTGCACATTTCTGCCAAGAGACATGCAGATTGCTGCTGGGTTGGAGCTGACCCTGGTGTTTTTAATTTTTCTAGGGTATCCAAGGACCTTCTGGACCTCCAGGAGCAAAAGGGACTCCAGGCGACCCGGCAAGTGTCTTATCACTCTCTCTCCATCTGTCTTCCCTTCCCTTCCCTTCATTTCTTTCTCTGTCTGTCTCTTCCCCACCACTTACCCCATTCCCAGTTTCTCTGTCCTTGCCAACTCCAGCGTGGTCAGAGATGTGAAAGACTTGGCTAGAGTCCTAGGAGCCATAAGGAAAGACAAGGTCAGACCCCTGGAAAGCAAAAGGGAGCCATGGATCTACCAGGGAGAGTGTAGGATACAGCCTGGGGTGGATTTTGGAAGGGAAGGTAGAAAAGAAGGGCAAGGTTGGGACTGGGACAGGGTCAGATGTAGCAGGGGGAGTTGGAGTGTGGGTGAAGTGGAAGGGGGGAGTAGGAGGGAGGCTGATGGTGTCAGAACTGAGCCCACAGCTTGGGGGAGTCTCTGGGGGAAGACAGAGCTCAAGTAGGGCCAGCAGTGCTGGGCTGTGAAGGGAGAGGGTAAAGCAGACACTTTCAGATTACTCACTGAAGTTGTTTTAGATGGGAGCCAGGAAGATGAAGGGTCTTCTGAGCTCTTTGCCTGTTAAGGTACCTCAGCACACCCACTGCTGGCCTTTCCATCCCACTGGCCAAATCTTGCACAGAGAACTCCTCTGAGATGTGGGAGGGAACTGGTGTTTTATCTTACAGACCAGGGAAGTGATGGCCCTTCAGAGATGAAAGCGGTTGTATGAAAAGAGCCTTGTGTCTCTATTTTGCAGGGTCCCCAAGGACCACAGGGGCCACCTGGGCCTTTGGGAGAAATGGGGCATAAGGTAGGTATGGCCTCTTTTCCTGTTTGTTTTCCCCTTCCATCAGGAGTGGCAGGACTGAGGGAGGAGTAAACATGCAGGGGAGCATCCCTCCACACCTTGCAGTGTGGAACAAGCAGGAAGGATTCCCCTTGAGTCTGAAAGTCAACTTCCAAAACAGTGAAAAGCAGAAATTTGAGCACCCTTTTCATCACAGGCCACAGACACCCAGCTGGTGGAAGTGCAGACCCAAATTCTCAGCAGAAAATACATTTCAAAGGTGACCAGGCAGGGACCAACTTTTTGTACCAGGGTGCAGAGTCAGGGACCCAACACAAGAACAGCTCAGCTTGAGCACTTGGTGTTTCCCTCTCCCTGGTGCTGTTGCTGACAGGACCCAGGTTTGCCAGCCTGCCCAGAGGCTGTGGCAGCCCCAGCAGAGGCTGCTGCAGCAGGGCAGGGAGCTCAGAGACGCCTTTGCTGCTGGCAGTGCTGCTGGGCTGTGGTTGCCATGAAGCAGTGGCACAAACACACCAAAACTGAGCAGCAGCTGCCAAACTGTGCCCCAGTGGAGTGCAGGGGATGCCTCCATGGTTTTCCCCAACTTCTCTGTGCTTTTGGCTTTATTTTACTCCTGTTAAAATAATATAGTCTTGGCTCTTTCTATCACATGTGCCAGTGCCCCTTGCATAGCTCCTTTCTGTAGGTCCTGAGCTGTAACACAGACATGAAGGTGGCTTTGAATGCAAAGTGTGTGAGTCATGAAAGTTTCCATTCTCATGGCTGCTGGACTGGATGGAGCGAGCTCTCAGCATGGTAAACCACACTGGGCAGCTGGAAAGCTGCTTCTGAGCCACTCTGGATGCTGCCAACCAAGAAAGTACAGACCTTCATTCAAATCTGTAACTCCTCCAGGAGCCTTTCTCTGCACTGGCACCTCTGGAGAAACCAAAGCAGGGTTTTGCTTTCATTGGAGCTTGAATTTTCTCATTGCGTGACATGACCATTTGTTCACAAACCCAACACACACCCTGCTCCCTCCTCTGCTTGAATGCAGCTCAGCAAGCCAGGAACTGGCTTTATTCCCTGGGTAGCTCCCTTGACTATGTGCTCTTTTTTCCTTTATTCCCAACTGTAAAGAGAAGGGAGATTGTTGTCTGGAATGCAAATATCATAAGTAAATAAACCACTCAAATCCTTTAAAGAGAAGCTTTACTGTCCCATCTTTGGGCTTGTTTTACAAACTCTCCTTCCCCCATGCTTCCCAGAGGTAGAAGCAAATGTACAAAAACTAAAGCTCAAATTGGTACTAAAGATAGTGAATTACTGTAACCCCAGTATCAGGGGCTGCACATGGAGCTGAACTGAGTGAGAACAGTTTGCAAGGTCATTCTCACATCTCCCATCTTTCTATCTTAATTCCTCTCTTTGTCCAGGTCAAGCACTCATTTTTTGGCTCTTTGAGGGATGCCAAACCCCTCTGCCAGAGTCTGTGCTCTCACAAGAGCAAGGAACTTTCTCTCAGCCAGTCCAGCCTGGGCTGTGGATTTCTGGTCTGAGCCCAGGTGTTGGCCTGTGGATATTTGCTGGCCCTGTACAGCCAGAGGCAGCTGGCTGATGGATGTCAAGGCTAATCTGGCCGAAATTTTTGCTGCAGGGCTCAGTGTCAGCTTGCTGCCCTCAGCTCCCTTCAGCTGGCAGCACCATCGTGCCCCTGCCTCTCTGGGAATGGGGGCAGAGGCTCAGCTGGAAGATGTGGCCTGTGGGGCAGCTTGACCCTCATCAGAAGGAGCCTGTTGGGGCAGGGGATGTGCTCACACCAGTAGAAATGGAGAATTTGGACTGCAGGGAGCAAGAGCCAAACATTTCTGTCACCCGCTGTACCAGCCCAGCCTGCTGGACCCTTGCAAAGAGCTTCCAAGTCTCATTCTGGACCTTTTCCCTTCTATCCCAGCTGGTTCCAGTGCTGCTCCCTGGTGGGGTTACTACCCTTAGAAAGCAGAGGGATTGGAAGGAGGCAGAGAAAGGTGCTTGGCAGAGGAGGCTGGGGAGAGGGGAGGTGTGAGGGTTGATCAGAGCCCTCCCAGAATCCAGGCACGAGGGGCCCCTTTGATGCTGTGGACCCCGAGCCAGCTCCAGGGAGGTAATTGCATTGCAACCAGGGCTTGGCTGTCCCAGGAGAGCTCTGCTAAAGGAGTTATGTCTTTGATCTTGCTTTCTGCTTCGTTACAATGGGTTTTTTCATTATCTTGTTGTTGGTTTTTTTTTTCCCAGGGACCGCCAGGCTCAATGGGACAACCTGGTCTTGCAGGTGAACCTGGCATGAAGGTAAGAAAAGCCCTGAGTGTAATTTCTCTGTCAGATTGGGGAGATGAATGGCAACTTCTGTTCCTGAAGGACTGAGTGACATTGCTGGTTTACCCTCCAGCAGCCAAAGCAGATAGTGCATTCAATAAAAGATAAAGTTTAAAAAACCTAAAACTGGGTTAATTTTAGCCATTTTTACAAATTCCTGAGCCCCACCCTGAGGGAGAGGCTGTCAGTGCTGGGGAGAAGCCCCATCCCAGGGATCTTGTGCCTCAAGAGCTGTGAAGGGCCTTGGAAATGAAGCTCAACTCTTTGCAGATCCAAAATCTCAATGGAGAGAGGAGCCCTTGAGACCCAGAGATCCAGACAGCTTCTAATTTGAAACCAGAAGAGCCTTAGGACTTAAAAATACCCTCAGATGAGGTCCTGCCACAGTTTCCAAGCCTCAGCTCTCTGGGGACTAAACTCCTCTGATGGTTAAGGGGGAAGGGTGCCCTGCTTCAGACCATGAATGCACCTTCTTGTCCACATAAAAGCCATCTCTTTGTTTGAGTTAAAATCCCAGTGCTGAGCAGCTCAGAGGGGGCTTTATTTAATCCTAACCCCTTGGTCTGAAGATTTGATCCTGTGAGCAGAGCTTTTGAACAAACTCTATGTGGGAATTAAATGCAATTTCCTCCGTGCTGCTCTTCACTCCCACCCCCCACCCCATCCTTGGCCATGTTTTCCTTGGCAATTCTTCTGACACTTCACTGGAGCTACCGTGTCTTTGGCATGCTGATACTGTGTGAGTGTTTCAGCTCCTGTGCTCCTGGCTGGCCCTCCTGGGAGCAGGACACGATGATTTGGAAACCCCCTTTACCTGCTGGGAGGTTGTGGAGTGAAGGTCCCATCCTGCTCCTTCTCCAAGCTGGAAGGAGCTGGAGCAAGTCTGGTCTGTGCAGTCGTGGCTTGCAGAGCAGTTTGCTGTGGGATGAGGTTTATGGACATCTCAAACCTTTTTCCCTTGAATCTTCTGCATCTCCTCCACACAAAGCAGATCTCATGGATGGGCACACACGGGAGAGAGCTGCCCTATGGCCATCCTGCCCCCAGTGCCACATTGGCAGGACCCATTTGTTTGCCAGCTCCATTGCCTTCTGTTGGCTCATTTAACTGCTGTCAGACATTCAGGTTCTTCTGGAACTGGGGCTAAAAGAGCTGTTGGGGTTTTTTTCCCTCACTCTGTGTGTCTGCCACCACCCCACATTGCTGCTTGTCTGTGAAGGACCATGCCTTGTGGATCTGCAGCTTCAGGCAGCTCAGACCCCTCTGTGATCCCTGTCCTGTCAAGCACCATTGCAACAGAGCCTGTGAGATGTGCCCTGCTTTGCTGGGCCTTTGAACCCCCTTTGAAAACTCAGCTGAAGGTGTTTGTGTGGCAGAAGGAAAGAAATAGTTAAAATTAGGGTGCAATGGGAAGTCCTTCATGCTCCCTCACTGTCAGTAAACAGCTTGTCTCCCTGTATGTGCTTCCTTCTTTTTAGGGTGATCCTGGCCAGTTGGGAATCCCTGGAGAGCAAGGTCTCATTGGCCAAAGAGTGAGTATAGTATGGCCACCTTCTGGTGGGCTTTCTGTGCCTCATCAGCTCCCAGAGGTTCTGTCCTTGCTGTCCCACAGCCAGCACAGGCTGACCCTGTTCTCTGCATCCCGTCACCCTCCCAGCCCCTGTTCCTGCTGAAGGGGTGGAAGTCCCTTCCCCACAGAGCCCATCAGCCCCAGCTCACCCATCTGTCTGAGCCTCTGTGATGCCACTGTGACACCGAGTGTGAAAGGGGCAGTGTGGGGACACGTGTGGGAACAGACCCCTCCTGTTTGCCAGGGGCTGTGTCCGTGCAGGGCACGCTGCAGCAGAAGGCAGCAGGGGAACAGTGCATGCACTGTGTGGGCGTGGGAGGGGGATGAATGCAAGGATTGAGGCTGGCAGGGGCTGTGGCCCTTCCCAGGACTGAGGTCAGGAGGATGGAGCAGGATGAGGAAGGCCCAGGTTAAATGAATTCAGACTGAGCTTCTTTTCACACAGGGAAGGAGGGCTTCCTGCAGGCCAGCAGCAGGTCTGTGGAGGAGAAACTGTGGCTCAGAGTAGAGCAAGAGGCTGAATTCCTGCTCTTGCTCCAGCAAGAGCTTGTTCAGCATTAGGGTATGAGATAGGACACGTGCTAGAATGCAGGGCTGAGCTCCCATCACTGCAGCCTGGCTGCTGCTGTGAGCCAGCTGCAGAAAGCTCAGGGAGAAGCACATTTAGGCACAGCCTTACTGAGTTTGCTTCTGTCCACAGGGAGAACCCGGGCTGGAAGGGGACAGCGGGCAGCTCGGGCCAGATGGGATCAAGGTAAACCTCCCTCCCACAGAGCTGCAGCTCTCACACACATCTCTGTGCACTCTGTGATTCCCAGAGCCAGGAGGAGGCCAAGGGCATTGTTGGGTCCTGTGTGGAATAAGCCTCTGCCCTGCAATCTCTAAGGGTTTTTTTCTGCAAGCACACATAACAAACCCCTCCTGTTTTACTCCTCTACCCACGTTTTTTGGCATCTGATCAGATCTCCAAAAAGGTCAAGTACTTCAAAATCTGGTTTCCAACAATTTGTCCATTTTATTTGAGTCTTTACAGATCAAATTTCCAACTAATCAGGAATTCCTGGGCCTGGCAAGGGAAATCAAGAGTTGTCCATCACTCTCCCCTGCACCACTGACCAGAACAATGTTAGAGAGTAAAGAAACCAGATCCCCTTCCCTTGGCAGAGCCCCAGGATCTCACTCAGGGTTCACTCTGTATCTCACTGCTGTGAGTTTGCTACCTTGCCTTTGGAACAGGGCTCTGATTCCTGTCCCTGCACAGCCAGCCCTTCCAAACAGGCCAAGAGTTTTGTTCCATGGAAAGAAAGAGCAGCCCATCCCACAACAATGCAGTTTATTGCTTCTTTCTAGTTAAACTATTTGCCATGTGTCTCTACTTCTGCTTATCTCTGAATGTTGGATCAAAAATCTCTTCCTTAAGGACAATCAAGGCTTCTGTATTCCCTTGTAGTGATGGCCGTGCCCAGGAGCTCTTGAACCAAACCAGCTCTTTCCACCCCAAATGTGTCTCTGGACACTTAACCAGATGTGCCTGTGCTCTTTAACCAGATGAGATCTTGTTCAGCTCTCCCACACAGGTGCAAGAGGAAAATGGTTCAGTTCAAGGCTTTGGCTGCACATGTTGCTCTCAGTATAAAGCTGGCCTTTATCATTGTCTCCATATAATTTTGAGTGCTAGTGCTGAATAATACAAAATATTTACAATCTTTTATTTATCTTGATGAAAGAAAAGCAGCTATAAATTTACTTCTTACACTTCTATGATTGAATTTCTGGTCTGCATTCCAGTTGCTTGATCTTGCCAAATACTGAAATGTTATTATCTGCCAGATTTTTTTCATAAATTTCAAGGACTGGTTTCACTAGGGGAGCTTTAAGTGAGTATTGGGATTTTTTTTTTTCACTGAAAGGGTGGCCAGGCATTAGACCAGGAATTGGTGGAGTCACTGTCCCTAGAAGTGGCACCTGGGGACATGGTTTAGTGGTGGGCTTGTCAGTGCTGGGTTGAAGTTTGGATTCATTCGTCTTAAACGTCTTTTCCAACCCAAATGATTCTTTGATTCTATGATCCTGTAATTGTCAGAGCAGTGATTTGACAGCATACCCACTGCTCAGGCCATGGATCCTTTACAGGGCACAGTGACACAGTTTCAGAGTGTTTATTGGAGCCCTGGGCTGATTTCTGTTTGGCAGCAGGAGCCAAGCAGCCGCTCCAGACAAACCCATCCTATTAAAAGTCTCTCAGCATCCCCAGCTCAGGGCTTCTGGATGAGGCAAGGGAGACTTTCCAATCTTGTCTGCCTGCCTCATTCACGTGGGAGGTTCAGGTCTCATTGCAGGAGACTTAAAGGGGTTCAGGTTACTTTGTGTAATGGGGGAGTTCTTTCTCCTTCAGCCAAGAGATTTTAAAGAAAAGAAACCTGGATTCACTCCTTTTTTAAATGTCAAGTGTATTATGACTCATTCATCCTTTTTCTTGCAGGCTCTCTTCCTCTCAGACTCCTGAAATATTAATTATGTGGTGGGGTTTTCCCTCACAAGAGTTTTGTGTGGGTATGAAAACCTCCCACCCTCTACTCTTCCACAGGGAGACAAAGGAGAGCAAGGCCCAGAAGGAGAGAAAGGAGAAAAAGGCAATGAAGGACTGAAGGGAAAGGAAGGACCTCCTGGATATCCCGGCATCCCAGGTGTCCGAGTGAGTCTGTGAAACCAGCCCTTGGTGGCCCGTGGGTCCCCTGTAGTGATGAGTTTGTGAACCAGGACACTGCTCAGGCCAGGAGCTCACCTGAGGTGTAACTGGTCATAAACATTATGGTAAAGTGTGTTGTTTTCATGAAAAACTGTGTCCAGGAGATGGTTTGGTCTCTCAGCTGGGATTCACACTTGGGAATGTGAATGTGATCTGCCATAGGTTTGAGAAATGGTGCCTCCCTGTCACACATCTTAAGATGGACCCCACAAGGTGTTAGAGGGGGAGGCCCAGAGGACTGAGAGGGGCTGATTTTTCCCTGGTTGCCACAGCTGGCTTGGGGCTGGAGCTTGGAATTGGCCACCTTGTGCCTTCTCTGATGGTTACTTGCTTGCTTCTGGTCTTCCCTTCTAAGATTTCCCCATCAAATGTAGAAAACAACTAGAAGAAATCAGCAGGATATGACTCCTGAATCCTCAGTGATTATCCTGGGCATGTCTGGTTCACTCGGAGTCTGATCTTGGTGCTGTAGAAAGAAAAAGTTTGATTCTGGCTCTGAGATGAGAGGAAGCAGGGCAGTGTCAGGTGGAAGAAGGCTCTGCCCAGTGCCCCAGTGGGCTGCTCTGCAAGCCTTTCTGCTTGAAACGTGGAGTTTATCAGGTTGATGACATGGTTTATTCATTGTGATTGTTGTCTTGGAGCAGAGTTAGCAGCAGCCAGGGCTTGCCAGGCTCACTCAGCAGAGGGGCAGCCCAGCTCAGAGGGATGCACTGCTCCCCTGTGGCTCTTACCCCTCCTGCAGCTGGGGAACACCAGCTCCCACCCCACACATGTGTGGAAAAGGAACAAGAAGCCCAAGTTTAAAGGCAGCTCTGCACTCCCAGCCCAGGCTGGGTGGGAAGCAGCAGGGCCAGCAGGTACCGCCGAGCCCTGGGTGGATGCTCCATGGTGAAACGTTGATTTTCCTTTTGGTGGTGTTGTGGCTGGCTCAAAGGAGGGCAGGGAGAAGGGTGTGAGGGGATGGAAGAACCAAAAGAGATGGATTTATGTTATTTTTGGGCTGAGGTTGGGGTTTGAGCACTGACTCGACTAGAAAGTGGAAACATTGGCTTAATACTGTAGTGCAGCACCATAAATGTGCAGAGTGAGCCTGTAGTCCTGCCCCAAATAAGGCCACCCTTGGCCACAGGCCCCTGTACCCAACAGGGAGCCCTTTCAGGGCTGGGATCATACCACAGGCAAGGGTGGTCCCCAACACCCCAGCTCCTTCCAGCTGCAGGCTGGCACAGCTGGACAGTCGCCCTCCATGTGCTGTACTTCTGGCTGGTTCACGTGTTTATATTGTGTGTGTTTTAAGAACCAATAAAAATACTAAAGTCATGCAAAAGCCATATTAAGTTATAAAGTATAAAATACAGATTCTCTCAGATTCTGTCTCTGCTGTTTGCCAGCATGTCCCTGGGAACATGATGCTGTTTTCTGTTTTATTTTTTTTAAAAAAAAGGAGTCAGTAGAGCCAAGATTCCTGCTTATAATCACTCCCTTTCAGTTTTTTTTTTACTGCAGAGTGCTATATTTCCATCTAATATTTTAATATACTTCTTTGTATTTCCTTATGCCTAAACTCAGGCAGACTTTCAGACCTGCATAGGCTCCAGATAGTGCTGCCTCCCCTGCCAGACACTGTTACCTAATACACAGGCTGGTGTTCCTGTGCTCACTGAGGTCATTCAAATATGGAACTCCTCTGACAGAAGCATTTTCCTCTTCCCATTACTGACAATTTCATTCTACTTTCCAATGGAGAGTACAAATGTCAGTGGGACCTTCCTTAGATTTCTGTCTAGATAAGATTTACAGCTCAGAGATAACTGCAAGCCTCTCCTTCCCAGCTGAGGGTTAGGAGCTGGAATATCCAGCCAAGCCATCCTCTGGAGGACATGCAGCAAAAGCCACCACAGGCACAGCCCACCACAAACTGCATGATGCACAGAAATCTTTAAGGCTGCTGGACTAAGATAACAAAAAATCTTGTCATGGGGAAGTCATGAAGATTACTCACCCAAGGGCAGATGTCAAGGTGACAAACTCCTGTCCAGGATTTGTATGGTGACAATTGGTTGGGGAAGGTGCTGGAGGAATGAGGGAGCATGTTGGGTTTGGGTGCTGCAGATACTGAGGGATTCCACACCACCCTGTTGTGAATGGTTTTAATACTTGTGGTGTGACACTGTTATGCTGTCCAATAATCACTTTAGATGGTTTTAAGGACTTCATCTTTAGTTATTCCATCTCCATTTGGCCTCTCCTGGTATGACACCCCCAAATCCTTGTATCTGTGCTTCACCACATTCCTGCCTCGATCCACTGATGTTTTCCTGGTCTTTTCCCCAGCCGTATTTGTTGGGATATCAGCTGCAAAGGGAGACAGGGAAGATGTTGATGCTTCTGTGCCCTTAGGGGGGATGCACACACAAGGATCTGTGCAGTTACCTGTGCCAACGAGCTCCATTTAGGGGTGTGAAGCTCATCTTCTGCTTCTGGAAGTTAGTTTGAGGAAGCTGATGCCCATCTGCAATTATAGACACAAACAAGGCTCTCCTAAACCTTGGCTTGTCCCTGTGTTACTCGAGGGGGCACCCACAGGGACATGCCCTCCATGGACAGCAACAACCTCTGGAAAAACCCTTCTCATCACAAGGTTCTGCAGCCACACCATGTCTTGAAGGTTTGTCCTTAATGCCAAAGAAATGTTTAGTCTTAATCTTTATTTTGCTTATGTCTACAGGAATGTGACACTTCACTATCGAGTGTCCTTGTGACAGATGTAGGAAATGAGGTGCCAGATTGCTCTGCAATGGTCTGACTTCATTGCTGGTACATTTTCAGCTTGTTTTGTATATCCTGGCCTGGAGCAGAGGCTGGTGCTGGCAGAGCAGGTATAGGAGCTGGGGAATTTGGCATGACCAGCTCACACCTAACGTGGCAACAGGCCAGCATGAAGGATGGTTGGAGATTAGAGGATTTGCAGTCCTGGAGCTCCCTGGAGATGGCAGATGAAGGGATGTACCCCAGAGTAACTTTGAAAGCTGGAGGAAGCACAGAGGGTCTGTGCTGCCCCTCTGGGTCCTGCAGAAGAGAGGCACTCACCTGGTGATGGATGGGGTCAGCAGAGGCACACCTGGCTTTCCTGGGCAAAGCTTCATTTTCCAGAGTCATCCTGATGCTGATAGCACAGGACTGCCTAAGCACAACCAAACTTCCCTCAGTGCTCATGAAATGTTTTTTCAGAGATCTTTAGCTTTAACTTGGCTCAGCCATTTCCAGCATTAACATATCTGAAAACCGGTTTCCACTGTGGTTTTGAATCTCAAACGAGAAGCAGCAGGGAGGCCCCACTCAAGTCTCCAGGGGTAGTTTGTACGTGTTTCAACGCCAGTGGATTTCAGCAAACAAACCTGGCAGCTGAGATAGCCCATGAGCTTCACAGCTGTGGCTGGCAGGGCTCGAGGCAGCTGGAGCTGAGATAAATGAGTATCCTCTATCTTTTGGTCACTTTGTCCAAGTTCACACTGCTCCGTTCAGCCCCAGTTCCTGCTCCGTGGAGGAATGGGCCAGTTGTCCCTCTGGCCATAAGAGAGAAATTGGAGCACCAGTGCAAGATCCAGTTGGAATTTCCAGAGATGAGTACCTTTGCTGAGCTGCTCGCCCACATATTATCTCCTCCCAGTGGTTTCTGTCTTCTAACACAAACTTGCTGCCTTCACTTGACCTTGGCTCCCTTCTGAACGTGGCCATTTGGCCTCTGGTTTGAACAACAAAAGGCTGAAAATCCCTTCCCCTTGCAGAGCACCAGGGACTGTTTGGGCATCTGCCTTCAAAGAGACTGGCTGGAAATCCAGACTTTTGTATGGGCAAGGCAGCACAAGGTTCTTCTCCTCAGTGTGTGAGGACACTGGAAGTACAACAGCCTGGCAAAGTCTGGCAAGGAATCCATCAGCAGGGCAAGTGTCATGGTGTGGTTTGCCAAAATAAGAAGATAATTTATCTGCTCATCTGTAAGGCTGTGAGGGAACAGTGCCTGGAACACACAGAGAACATCCCTGGAGAGTAACCTGCATTCACAAAGGATCTGAGTGCCCATCAGAGCTGCTCATTGCATCAGAGGATGGTAAAAGCCAGAGGTTGAAGTCACTGCTGTGCCACCAACAACCTGGTCACAGGCGAGTGGGCCTTGAGAGCAACCTCTTCCCCCAAAAAGTGCTTCCCTCTGCTGCTTCTCCTCTGCAGTGACAGAAGATGTGGCATTCCAGCCCTTCCCTGGGAGGATGACAGATCCAGCAGTGGCTGAGGAAGGCCCAGGCCAGTTGGCAGCGGGAGGTGATGGGATTCCAGCTGCGCTCTGCGGCTCTGCACTGTGGTTTTTGTAACATGCTGGTTGCCATACACGGCAGACATCTGATAGCAAGGGGTTTACAGTTCCAGGAAAGCAATTGGAGAGCCTGGAAGTACTGAAATACAACATGCTCTGAAACTAGAAATTCCCTCATTGTTCAGCAAAACTGGCAGTCGAGTTCTTTCCACTTCAACTTGAACCTGAAATCCTATCTGCAGTGTCATTCAAGCCATGTCAGGACTCAGAAAGCTTTGAGCCAGACACTCCAATTATCTAAATTGCCATAAACAATTACATCAGAGAAGATCTTGCTGCATTTGCCGGCCCTGCTGTGGCATGCAGATGTGCACCATCAGCCCAGAAGAGCTTGAAGGGCTGTAAATCCTTTTGCTCTGGTGCAACGAGGTCCAAAGTCCTTTCATTTGCTCTTCAGGAGGGTAGAGTGACACGGCTGGGCTGGATTGGAGAGCTGAGAAGGTTTTTTGAGGGAATTCACAGGATCAAGCCACTCTCCAGCCCAGTGCAGAGCATGGAGTGAACTCGTGGCTCTTGGCTCTGGTGCTGTGGTCGCTCCCCAGAGCAGCAGCAACCCCACACACAGCTCTGGATGGTGTCCTGAGGATCCTCCCCATCACATTTTTGTCCCTCTCTCATCTACAGGCTACAGTCCTGAAGTGGAAGGAGGACTTGCTGGCCAGGATGGACCTTCTGCTCTGAGCTAGCAGAGCTGCTGCAGCAGTGCCATGCTGAGATGGGGCTGCTCTCTGGGCTCTGCCATGCCAGGGCAGAGCAGGAGCCTCTTCTCATCCGACACATTGCTCTTGTACTAAGTTGTCCAAACATTACTTAGAGCAGAATTTGTCCCAGAGTGTTTTTTTCTCTTTGTTCTTTTCTGTTTCCTGCCACTGAAAACATGATTCAAAGGTTTTCTGCAACAAAGCGCCTCGCTCTGCTCTTGCTGAATCCAGCCATTCACTGCATGTGCATGAGCTCAGCCACAGCTGGCAGCACCACATCCAGGGCATTCAGCTCCCTGAAAACTCTGAGGCTACAAAGGACAATCCTGGAGTCACCACTGGTTTTAATCTCTGCTCTCCATGCAGAAATGTATGGGTTTTGCTTTTTTTGATAGTGTGCTGAGTTGTTGTTTCCTGGAAAAGCTGGGTGTTGTGCCCTGGACCATGGGCTGTCTGTGGAGTAATTACTTGAAAGAAATTTCTTGAACTCCCCCAGCTAGAGGGTGTGGGGTCACCCTCTGAGCAGAGGAAGGAATGGAGAACACCAGGTTTGGTGTGCAGGGGAGGGCAGTGTGTCAGTGGTACCAGGGAGATCCTCACACCCTTAATCTTAGGGAGTGAGTAGTGTTACTCCAAATCCTGCCCTTGAACTATGTGTTAGGAGTAGATGCACAGGATGGTGAAGTGGCTTGTGCAGGAGGTCAGGCAGTGGCAGAGGGGGCCCAGGAGATCACAACAGGCCAGACCCCTGCCCCACAGCCTGTCCCTTCCAGCAGCTGCTCTATCAGCAGGGCCAGTTCCTACACTGGAGCCCAGTTTCCAGAGCTGAAGGTGTTTGCACTTGGCCCTGGTGTGTCCTTGAGTTACAGCCCTGGAGTTTCATTACTCGTGCAGACCAACACCCAGGAAAGCCATAGGCAGGTGTTTGTCCTGCATCAAAAACCAAAGGGAATAAAGTTGCTCAGAAATGCAGTCGAACATGCTGAAAACCTCTGCTTGGAGGAGTATGAGACCAAGAGGCAGAGCAGAGGAGCCACAGGCCTGGGATTCTCTTCTGGGAATCTCTTCCCCTTCTAGAAGCAGCATGATCATTCCTGGGCACCTCTGCCCATAGCTGCAATCAGCTTCTCTTCCTGTTTTGTTAATCAGTGCTGGAGGCCACAGGGTCAGCCTTTTCTGAACACCCCCCTAAATCAAGAGGCACATGCTGGATTTTGTTCTTTGGGTGATATTATTGTTTGAGACTTCTTCCCCCTTTTTTGCTATTCTGCTCTCTGTGACTCAGCCCACCAAACCCACTGAAACCTTTGGAGCAGACCAGGGTTGCCTGTGAGCCCTGTGCATCCTACAGGGAATCACAGAGCTTTCCCAGCCCCGAGGGAAGCGCTGCCTGCAGCACTGAGGCTGCTCTCTGGCCCTCGCAGGCTCTGCTGCTGGGGAAGGCAGGCTGATCCCAGCTGGTCTTTGTTTAGAGTTAATAGGAGTCAAAATGAGCCAGAATTTGAAATAAATCCCATCAACTTGGCACGGTTTCTTTCCTGACTCAGACGAAGGAGACACACTTTTTGGGCAGTTGCTCCAAGATTCCCCTCCTTATTGCAAGAGAGGATTTCATTCCCCTCCTCTTCCACAACCCCAGGGCATCTTTGTCCCTCAGAAGGAAAATATTAACCCTTAGTGTCTGGGGGAGTGTCAGTCAGAGTTGTGCTGCCCAGGTGCTCTCTCTGTTCTTTTCTTTGGAGCATTTTTGTTTCATTGTGTATGAAAGCTTCCCAGCTCAGTGGGGATGAGGCCTTGCACTTTTCCTACACTTCCCACTCATCCATCAAATGTTTTAGTGGCACCTTTGTCTCCTGTGCTTTCTTAGAGATGAGGAAGTAGAGGCAAAGAGAGTGGGGAAAAAAGGATTTTCCCAGAAACAACAAATTAGTGGCAGTTCAGAGCTATCAGACTGAACCAGAGCAGCTCAGAGCACACAGCACTGCTCTGTGCATAAGTCTCTGCTGCCTTACACTGTGACTGCTTAGGAAAATCAAGTTAAATAGGTCTCGTCCTCCACAAAACCAAAAGCAGCAAGTTTCAGAGCAACAGCTGCATACAGATAAGAGTCTGCTCTTAAGCAGAGAGTTCAGGATACACAATTTTGGGTTGGATTCCCATTTTAAGCAGAGGAGCTCAGCTGAAAGCAAAGTTACAGCGACTCTGGCTGCAGTCTTGCCATCCAAGACCTTTTCATAGCATTTCCCCACTTTGCTGTTTCTTTGAGCACATCCAGCCAGCTCTACCTGCACTCCCCACTCGGGTTTCCACAAGCAGCCCAAGAGCCCATCACTTCCCAGTGCTCCCAGTGAAACCCTCTGAACCTCCCAGCACAATCAGGTCTTTCTTCTCGAGAACAGTTGAGTCTTTCTTCTTTCCCCATACTCATTCAGGAGCTGCTGCCCTTGTCTCCTCCCCTTCCAGACTACTGCTAGGCAGAGTGATTATGAAATGTGTTTCTTATAAATCCAAAACATTTATGTCTTCAAATGCCCGGCCTAAATAATCCCACTAATTTCCTGAGTGCTTGTGAACTGTCCTCCATGGGGGGAGGCTTCTCTCGATCAAAGTTTATTAAGTAGAGGTTCTCATATGGAGACATTGCTGAGCAGTAGGAAATTATATGGGGCTTTTTCATTTCCCTTTAAATGAGCTCACTGGCTGGGCCTGGACAATATGGGCATGGTCATCCTATGGTTCATGCTTCCTACCTTTATTGCTGCTTTTAGTTTTCCTGCCCTTTTTTCATCCAGTGCCTCAAACTATCACTTTTTTTTTTCTCTGTCACTATGTCACTTTTTTCCTTTGCTCAGTAGCTGTATTCTGGTGGTTCTGTTTCTTCCTGCCTCATTTTTAGGAGGGAGGAGTGACCTCAGACCTTCACTCAATGACACACACACAAAAAAAAATAGTTTGAAAATATGCTCCTGCTCCACAGCAGCCTGAGGCAAGCTTTGGGAAGCTCTCCCACCAGTTCTGTGCCCTGGAGAGTTTCCTTCCTGTGCTGTGCTGCAAGGAAGGCAGGAACATATTTGCCCTCTGGAATGCCAAGAGCCAAAGCAGGATGGGTGAGTCACATCTCTGTTACCACTTCCCCGACCCATTGCCTGCAGCAGGAGCATCCCTGGGTGTGGGGAAGCTTGGGTCAGGATTTTAGCCCTGTTTGTTGTTTGGCTCTGTTCAGGGCATATCTCTCTGCAGTTCATTCAACTTCCTTGTTTTGTTTTTCTGGATGTTGTTGTCAGAACATAGATTTCAACTGTTGATGTCTGGAGAATTTAAAGCTGAGCTGCTCATCTATTTGCTCCCACTAAATGTTGCTGTTGTGCTGGGCAATAGATCTGACTTTTCTGTCAAGGCCATCAGCAGCTGGAAGTCTCTTTTTCTTTTTCTTTAAAAATTAACCAATTTGCATTGGAAAATAAACCATTCTTCTTTCCCTTAGGGGAATATCTATGGCTACACTAAAAAAAATCCTGGTAAATCTGTGTCCTTACTGAAGATGACAGTGAAATTTTAAATATGCTAGACCTAAGACTATATATTTTTTTTTTTTTTTTTTTTTTTTTTTGCTTTCCTTGGATATTTTGGCATAGCTGAAGGTATGTAACTTAATAAAATTGCTACTTTCCACTGTCCCTGGTCACAAACACCATCATCATCTGGAGGTATTGATATGCTTCTCTAGTGAAGAATGCGGCATATAAAGAGAAATCACCATTTAAAAATAGTTCCACTGATGGAAGAAGCTTGGAAAGAAGATGTATTTTCTCAGCAAACCAGTAACCCAAAGCATGCAACAAAACGTGTACAAACCCCAGGAACAAAAGCATGGAGTGTTCAGTGCCTTGGCACAGTGACCCAACTGATGTGAGTCCAGCAGAGGGAACTTGGATTTCATTATTTTGATGTGCTGGCTTTTGTACATCATCTGCCCTCACTCCTATCTCTGCTAAAGAGAGAAGAAATCCTAGGAACCTTAGGAACTTCACATTGCAGTGAAAGAGGTACCAAAAGGTGCTGCATCCCCGATGTACTTTGGGGAGAGCCTGGATGAAGATATGATCTCATTGAGTTTTATTTTTATCCTTTTTTTTTTTTTTTCCTGTCCTGCCCCTGATTTTTTTCATCCCTGGACAGATGAGTCAGAAGAATGGAGAGAAAAATGATGGGACTATTTTCGAAGGCTACCAAAGTTGTTGCTGGGCTTTTTCTCCCCTGTGCAATGCGTGGAGTGTGGCAGTGCAGTGATTTCTGGGAACTGTGCAAACCCCTGCCTATGTGCCCTGGGAACATCTGGGATTGCAACAGCAACCACATCTGGATCATCACAAGTAGAGATATCACATATCTGGGAACCCCAGACAAGTGTTGAACTGCCTCTAAATTCATCTGGGCAGAATTCCTGCGCAGTTGGAGAAAGCATATCCAGGAAAATCAGACACATGGTAGGCTTCCCACTCACCAGCAGAGCTTGCTGGCCAAAGTCCTAGAAAGCGTGCTGGGAGAGCACAGAAATATCCCTGACTGATAGAGCTTATTCCTCTCGAGGAGGTGACTCAGTAAATCAAAATCAGAGCCACGTCTCTGCCGCTGGTGTCGCCAGCGTGGTTTGACCCATTTTTTTATGCCAGCCAAGCTCTTAACCAGTGGATGAGAGTCAAGAACAGCAAGGGAGGCTTGGAACAAGGTCTCCATGGCTTCCTGTGAGTGACAGCTCTTCTCACTGTCACTGACAGGAGCTGGTGATGCTGCCAATGTTTTTTTCTTCAGCAATGGGGAAAGAGCTGCACCCCAGCTGGAGCAGATGAACATCCCTGCTCCGTGAGGCCAATGCGTCACTAAGGGAAAATGGTACAGGGAGTTTATTGGAGCCCATATCTGTGTTCACATCCACCACCAAGGGAAAAGACAGGCTGAGGGAACCCTGGGAAAGTTTGAGAAACTGTTTGTACATGGCACAGGCCCACTGTGGATTGAGCTCATTTTTGCAAGCAGGACTTGGACTGTCAAAGTTTGGTTTTTGTTGTTTACCCTCTCTCGGATGACTCTTGCCCCTTTATTTGTACTTCATGATGGCAAGTGCAAGCAGGAACTTGAATGCTGGCAGATTTTAGGAGCAGTGTGGAAATTTTGTGTCTCAGATGGGAAAATTTAAAGCCTAAACTTTATTCTCAAAAAACAAAGACATTTTCCAGTGCAAGGTAGAATCAAGTTTCTGTCATGAAACTTCCATGGGAGATGTATCCTGGTAGAGGGAGCCAGGCTGTACTTCAGACTCTTCTGAAGTAGCTTTGAGATCCTCATGACCTCCCCATGAACAGGAGCTGCCCTGCTCAGTGATAAAGAGTGTATCTCATCAGTGTACTGGTATCTGCATTTTTTACAGACAATATATCACATTCTCAGCCTGGGGATGGAACCTTTGCATGGAAATCTTTGTTTCATGAGCTGCCACAGCACTGCAGTTCCAGGAGCACATCTGAGTGTGCAAAACTACTCTGCTGGAGAAGACCAAGGGCTTGGCCATCACTGGGCTAGGAACAGATGTAGCTTTAAATGGACTTTCTTCCATCTGCAGGACATATCTACTGCTTGTGCTTCCACAAGCTCTTAAAGCACAGTCCAGGGAGACTGATGGAAAAACACTGTGCAACTGATTAAAAACCCCAGTTGTCTCTTTATTCGGTCACCTCTTGTTTTGTCAGTAAAGTTTTGTGAGGGATTCCACAACTCCCTCTCCGAATTTTTAAGCCACAATGTGCCAGGGCACTGCTGCAGAGCAGGAGCTGTGGGAGTTGCTGTGCCTCAGGTGCTGAGTACCAGGAGCCACAGTGAGCTGCTGCAGAGCTGGAAGGGTCTGCCCATTTCTGATGCTTTCATTAGTGAGGATTTCTCTGTACTCCTGTCAGAAGTGTAAATCATGGGGGTGATGCTGGAGCCTTGGCACCCAGCATCTACTGCGGCTGCTCGGCATCTGTGGGAAAGCAGTTCCAAAAGTGATCCCTTGGAAAGGGGCAGCAAAAAATAGCACACACAAAAAAAAAGCCTGAGCAGTGTGGAAGAGACACAGAGCAAGGCTCATGTGCTCCTCAGCAGGGACCTGCCCTTTGTGAAGCCTAATGGTGTTGGCAAGGTGAACTCCTGAAATGTTTGACTTAGGTAAAATGGAGCTGTTCCCCCTGGGGAGGGGAACTGGCACAATCCTTTAGGGTTGGGATAAGTCTGAATTGCTCCTTTGTGTTCAGAGCAGGCACTTCTGAGGCCCATGTTTCAGATCAGAGTGAAAAGCCCCTGATATGTCTCACTCTCTAAGTTGCTTTTATTCAGCTGAGACTGCAACACCAACCATGGTGAAAATTATACCTTCTTAGCTGGGAGGTGGGGGAGCAGAGGGACAGATGTGGTGCTGGTGTGGAGATGCTGTTGAAAAGTTTGTCACAATTGCCAAAAAAACATGAGTTATTTTCTTCAGTTCTACTTTTTGCTTCTCTCTGTCAAATTTAAAATACTCTGTCTCCCTTGCAGCCAACAGGGTCAAACAATGGAAAAAATGAGCTCCCTGAGGTCCCTAGGGAGAGGCTGCTGTATTTAGCTGCTCATCACAGCACATTTCTGTGGTGTGGGTGCAAGGAGGGGCAGCAGGTTCTGCACCCACACTGGGTTCTGAAAGCAGCTCAGCATTCCTGTCTCTGCTTGCCGTGGCTCCCACCTGAAGCTTTGCATCCCACTGCATTTCTAGAAGCCTGATCAGTAGATTGTGGTTTCTGTGTGTGGCATTAATATAGAGGCATTGGGAGGGGGTTTTCACTGCGAGCAGGAGGTTGTGCATGGTAGGTGGATAGAGAATGAAACCATTGCCTGTTTTCACAAGGTAAAAATAAGGAGAGGTGCTGTGGAATCAATGGTTCTATTGGTAAGGTCCTAAAACTGTATAAAAAGTGTTGATACCTAATTTAGTGCCAAAGTTGATGAAGGATACAACTGTTGGTAGAGTAGTGGTGCAGAGATGGCAGCTCAGGTGCGAACCAGAGGAAATCTTTTGTGGGAATCAGGGTAAATGTGTTTTCCACATTTCAGCCCATTCTGTAGCAGAGGCTGGGTAGGTGCACTTCTGGAGATCCTTCTTTTGCACCATGTGAGACAGATGGACACATCTGATGCCAGTTTTCCATGACCCACCTGTCTTGAAGGTGCGATTTTAAAGCCACCATCATCAAAATTGTCACAGTATCACCTTTCAGCTGTGTTGCCCAATAGTCACCTGAGCACAAAGATCTTCCCACCTTTAAGCCATGAGTTTTCCTCCATGTGTTGGAGCAGCTAAAGGCCAAACTCAGCCATAGCCCAGCTGTAGCACCTGTAGATTGTGGTCTGACCTGCACAACTTCCTGGCCTCCTTGTCGGCCCCCATGGGTGGGTGAGGATGCTCTCAGGTTTGTGTGTGCTAGGGAATTGTTTGGGAGTGGCTGGTTGGGATGCCACTTCTTTGCTTTCCCATTCCAACAGCCTTTTTTTTTTTTTTTTTTCCTCTTCCAGGGACCAGAAGGGAAACCTGGAAAACAGGGGGAAAAGGGCAAGCCTGGCCAGAAGGTAGGAACATCTTGTTCTGAAAACACCACAGCCTGTGGCTCTCCCTTGCATTACTCATCTCAGATATTTTCCTGCAGAAGGAGTTGTGTCCTGCACTGATGTCAGTGTCCTTGCTCTGCAGGGCAGCAAAGGCTACCAGGGGCAGCTCGGCGAGATGGGATCCCCAGGGAAGCCGGGGCCGAAGGGGAACCGAGGCCCTAAAGGATCCCGAGGTACCCTGGGACCGATGGTGAGAAGAGCTCTGCAAATGGTTGAACTCCACACAGAGAAACCCGACTGGCAGTGGTGGGCACGGGCCTGAATGGAGCAGGGAGCCCAGCAGAGGCCTCAGGGCACCGAGAGGGAAATGCTGTTAGATGGAAAACGCTGTTTATTGGCCAAAAGATCTTAGCCCTTGTTCCAAGCAGCAGAGGGAGAGCCCATAGGGGTGGTTGGGTTGGTGCCCCGTGAGCCCAGCTCACGTTGCATCAAGGCCATTCTTCACAACTCCCCAGATAGGCTGAGATTGCTGAAATATTGGGGATTTTTCCTCAGCTGAGTGAGCTGATAAGCTATTTTTTGCTAAGATCTTCCCCTTTGAGACTGCACACTCATGGCAAGAGCTGCTTCCAAGTCGAGCTGTGTTGTTACAAGGAACTCTGCCTTGGATTTCTGCCCTGTTTCTACACCCACTCTTGATCTACTTATCTAAAACACTTGGAGCAAGAAAAAAACATAGCATGGGAAAGGGTTTGAGCTGGGTACTGAAGGTGAGGCTTCCAGAGAGAACAGCCATGGTATGGCAGAGAGGGGAGAAAGTTGATTTGCTTTAGGCACAAGAGACAAATGCATTGGGACAGCAGTGGTGTGTAAAAGTACCTCTTGTGCATTACAGGCTGGTTAGGAAACTTCTTGTACTCTATCTGATAGAACTTAGTGTAAAATCAGGAGTTATTTATGAACTAGGAACAGTGGGGATATCTCAGAGCAGTGGCAGATGAGTGATGGAGTGATGGTTCTGCTGATAGAGAAGGACTGGCCACACTCCCACAGGGTGCTGAGCTTTGCCTTGAGCCCAGAGCATCCTCGTGTCCTGCTAACACCATGGGCTGCTCTCTCAGTCCCTCTGTCTTTGCCTCTCCAGGGAGCTCCAGGGAGGATGGGTGCTCAAGGGGACCCAGGCTTAAAGGGTTACCAGGTAAGGGTTTTATTTCTATCCCCCAGCTTTTATCTGTTCTTAAACGCAACAAAACTGCCACTCCAGCATGCAAATTGTTCTTGAAATGTGATGTATTTCTGACCTCGAGTTTAGTTCTTTGTCAAGTCTCCATGTGCACCACCTCCAAAGCTGGTGTGCACCACCCAGGGCTCTGAGCTCTGGCAGGGAACCAGGGAGGGCTGTGAGCCCACAGCTCTGTCCTGCCTCCTCACGTGCTGTCTGCTCTCCACAGGGACATGCAGGACCACCGGGGCCCATTGGACCACCAGGGCCAAAGGGGGAAAAGGTAAGGTCGGGGGGTTTGGCCATTCATTCCCCCTTGAATGAGACAATTGTCCCACTGCTGTGACTCCCGTGCCATCTGCACTCTCCTCACCCTGTGGCAGAGGAGCCTCCTGCACCACACAGCCCCTCAAAGCTGCAGCCTTGCCTGTGCCAGTCAGTGCTGGGACACCAGTGCCACCAGGCACCAGGTGCCCTTGTGCCAGAGGCCGAGCCAGCCAACCTGAGCCCTGGGGAGGTGTTTTTCCTGCATCTGCAGGAACACAGCTCAATCCCCAAGCCAAAAGCAATCAGCCTGGCAGCTTTCTGTGATCAGGTCAGAATAACTCCCTGCACGAACGAGCCGATCTTCAGCTCCCGGCGCTTCTCCTCTCCGTGTTCCCTGTGCCCCTCCACAGCCCGCTGGCTGCAGCTGCCTGACTCAGAGCCCTTTCCCCGGTGCTTTCCCCTTTTGCCGAGTCAGCACAGCCATAACCAGCTCGGGCTGGAGCAGTGACTCACGCTTTAATGGTTTCCTGCCGGCTCCAGGGCTGCCTGGCGCTCCCAGAGCTGATGGTGTCCCTCACATGCCTTCCCAGAGATGCTCCCTCCCTCCCTCCCGAGATCTGGCTGCAGAAGGCTCTGGGGAGAGCTCATTGTGACCTTCCAGTTCTTAAAGGGGTTGTCTGAAAGAGGGGAGCAGCTTCCCACAATGGGCAGTGATAGGACAAGGGGGGATGCTTTTAAAACAAAAGTGTAAAGGTTTTGGTTAGGTGTCAGGAGTTCTCTGCTCAGAGGGTGGTAAAGCACTGGCACAGGGCTGGGCTGCCCTGTCCCTGGAAATGTCCAAGGCCAGGTTGGATGGAGTTTGGAGCAACCTGGTCTGGTAGAAGATGTCCCTGCCCATGGCAAGGAGTGGAACAAGATGGGCTTTAAGGTCCCTCTCAACACAAACATTCTGTGATTCTCCCTTGGTGTGCAATGATGCTGACAGAGTCTGGTCAGTCGTGAGGTCCCCAGGAAGAGGAGAGATGCATGAACTCTTTCTGCTCATTTTCTACTCCCCATCACCAGGAGAGCATTCAGCCTTGCCCCTGCACACAGCTGGGAGGGCAGCTGTAGTGCAGAGAGGAGTTTCATTGCTTATAAAATGAGTTTATAAGGAGTTGCCCTTCAGCTCAGGCTCCTGGTGTCAGGATACCCTGTTCACACCATGCTCTGCCTGAAGATTCCAACCCAGGAACCACTGAGGCACAGGACAAGCTCTTGGTTCCACTAGGACATTAACACACCTCAGAAATTTTGCTTTGGGACTGAACGGTGATCATTGCCAATGGTCAATGCTTCTTCTCTCATTTCCTGCTGCTGAAACACATCCATGGAGGAACAGCTGGTGATGTTCCTGCTGCTCCCTATCTCCACTGCTGCCTTGCTGAACTTCCTGGCAAGTGTTAGACAAGCACAACCAGCCCAGGATGATGTGAGAGCTCATGACCAGGCACATTGTCAGCTCAGAACTTGCTCTAGAGACTTCTTACAATTCCACTGTTCAATCTTGAGCATCTTGAGCAAAAAGTCATGAGTTGTGACTAGCAAAAGCAAGGTCAGCCATTGACCCTGCAGCCATTGAGATGTGCAGATATGTATGTCTATTGCCTAAATTGCAGCTGTAGTTTTATTTGAAAACATCTGAAGTTGCCATCTTGAAAGCTCCTTTAATTTCAGTAGGAAATGATCCCCAAATCATTCATGTGAAGTGCTCAGTGGAGCATTTTGCACTTCACCAACAAGATGTTGCTCTGCAAAAGGACACTAGAAGAGCACTCCATGAGTGGATCTGGTGTCAAAAGAGCACAGCACTGTTATGATAAACTAATTCTACATGCAAGTATCCAAGCTGATGCCTGATGAAGCCACCAAAGTGTCCAATGAACGCTGCTAGGAGCAGTCAGCTCTGTTAATGACCACTGACAGCTGGATCTCCTCACTCATGTTCTCCTGGAAGGCCAGTGGGTCTGCTGACACCAGAAGAAGGAGATGCTGAACCAGGAGAGCACAAAATCATGTACTGAGCCTCCAGCACCGTTTCCTGCAGCATCCAGGTGCTCCACAAAATCTTCCATCTAAGTGTTCCTACCCACCCTCCCTCATCTCCTAAGAGTTGCCTGGATCCCAGCCTAAAGACAGACAGATTCCTTCCCTCCAGACATCTGTAACCTCTCACAAGTGTGTGAACACAAGAATGGAAGCCTGAAAGTGAGAAATAGAGAGAAAATGGAAGTGGGACCGTGAATGCTCTGTGAGCCTTAAGTAACATGGTAAATGGAGCCGTGCTGAAGGAGGAGGAGGATGTAATGGTGGGGAAGGTCTTCCCTTTCTCAGAGAAGAAAGTGGTTTGGTGAGAGGCACTGCTGTGGAATTCTGGTCCCTTGTGCCATCCCAGCCAGCTACTCCACCACATTTCATACATTTGCAGCTCCTCAAAGAGGCCTTGCTCAGAGCAGACGCCTGCTCTTGGCAGCTGCTTAAAGCAGTCCAGATGGGATCCTTTTAAAAATTACAAACTGGTGTATCTCACTTTGGGACAGGAGCCAACAACAACAAGCCTTCCCTTCTTCTCCATGCATTTTCCATTTGTATCCTAACATGTTTACTTTGCTGCCCTTTACTCTAACTTTTTTCACTGCAACTTTCCGAAGAATTAGCGCAGACCTTTCATCTCTCTCTCAAGCAGCTGAGGCACCAGGAAGCTCTGGAGGAGCTCGGTTTCACAGTCCTAGAGCTGACCAGGCTGCAGGATTTTCTCAGGCAGGAGACAGAGAACGAGGTGGGGATTGGCCTCAAGGAGAAACAAAGCCACAGTGGGGAGAAAGTCTGTGAGTGCTGATGCTCTTCAAGGGTCCGCAGAATGAGGAGCTTTCTCTGGGTTCATCACACTCAGCTCAGCTCCCAAGTGGCAAAGGTGGGCACATCCTGCTTGGGAAAAAGCAGTCAGTGCCAACACCTCTGCATAGTAACAGACACACTGGGATGAGTTTATTTTTCCCTGAGAGTTTGGAAATGGTGGCTTTGTTTCCATTCTAGTCAACATTCCTTAGATAGTGGCTAGAAAGCAAACCAGTTGCCAGGTATTTTGCTGCTGGCTTCCAGCAGCAAGTTCAGTAGCACTGGAAACCCTCAGCAGAGCCTGTGAGGGTTTGCTTCCCCCCTCTCCTCTCTGCCACCCAAGTTTCTCTCAGAGGCAGGCAGGCTCACCAAGAAATTCCCCAGGTGTCCTTACTATCAGCAGCTGCAACTCCAACAGGAGAGTAGCCCAAAGAGAACGGCAAAGAGAATTGTAAATACACCAGAAAGGGCTGGTGTAGCCCTTGTAGAATTACACAAGTCTGTGAAAAACTTGGCTCTGCAATCTTTGGAGATTTGGATGTTCAAGGCTTCTTGGAGCACCCAAGCACCTCCAATACAGCAGCTCCACTGTGCCAGAACCCCCCAAACTGCATCAAAGGAGCTCTGAGACATGTTCATCCTAAGGAGCCAAAGTGCCAGAGATTGCTATGGAGTAGCCAAAAACTGGAGGAGCTGGAATCCAGCATTCTTCCATGGGGAGCAGAGAAACAGCCATCTCTGAGCTAGACTCCAGAGAAAACAGGACATTGTGACCCTGCGTGACTTTCACAACAGAATTTAAAAGGATAGTGTCTCTGTTAGGTCTTAAGGGATCTCTCTGAGGATGTTTTAGAGAGACCTCAGTCATAAATAAGACGGGTGATGTTATCCACCAGCCAAACCATGAGCTCTGAGCTCGTGCTGCGGAGCATCCCTGCAAGGAGAGGAGTGTGTAAGAGGCTGGCTCACCTGGCTGATGGCAAAACAAGCCCACAAGGGTGGCACACAACCAAGGAGCCCATCCAGACCACCCGTGCTCCCACGACAGCCCAGACAGCACTCAGCGAGGGTGGGGAAATGCCTGATTAAAGAGTTTGGTTCAACTGTCAGCAATAAAATTCAGAGGCAGAGAGCTATTTCCCATGTTGTCGTAATTACATCCTGCTTGTTCAGTTTGAGGAGTTGTTGAAAATAACCCTTTGCACCTGGTTACTTAAGGAGGAGAGTTAGACCAGGCAAAAACAACCACCAGAAATCAGGAAAGCAATGTGAAGAGTCAGTGAAACAAACAGCAAAAAAAATTGTTTAGTCTTTCTTCAGATGAAAAGGGAGTAAATTCAACAGAGGCTCTGACTTCCCATGATATGGAAGGACTGGACTGGGTCTGTACAGAAGCATCTGCTGTAAAATCTGCTGTTTATATTAATACTAACATTCTATTCACAGGGACAACAAGGTGATGACGGGAAGGTAGAAGGCCCACAGGGACCACCTGGAGACAGAGTAAGATGTTAAATCCCTTCTCTAATCAATCCTGGAGTGATTTTTGTGTCTGGATTAGTTGGGTTGCTGCCTTACTTGTAGAACATGCACCAGCCACTGACATTTTGCAGGTGACAGCTTGTTTACACCCACCTCAAGTCTTTGTTGTGCTCTCATAGGGCCCTGTTGGTGACAGAGGTGACAGAGGGGAGCCTGGAGACACTGGTTATCCTGTGAGTCTTATTCCAAATGCATGAGTCAAAAATGTTTGCCTTGGGGAAGTGCTCCCAGTCCACATCAGCCCACAGAATTGCCCAGCAGTCCCTGTTCCTAACCTGCCACGGCTGTGATTCAGACAAGGAATAATTCAAATGTCTTTACCTAAAGCAGTGAAAACATTGCTGAAGGCAAGAAAGCACCTCACCCTGCCCTGCACCTGCCTGAGTGAGGCTAAAAGAATGAGCAGGATTTTTTGCACAGGTCTCTGTGATTATCAAGGAGACATCCTAGACAGAGTTTGTGCAAGAGAGTCCGTGTCAGTGCTGGACAAATTTCAAGACTGATGTGCTCGTGGCCGTAGATTCTTCCATGGGAAGATTTGTGAACTTTAAGATTTAGAGACTTCCAAAATCTTTGCAGGATTTCTCTCAAAAGCAAAACCAGGGCTATGAATGATCCTGCTGTGCTCCTCATACCCTCTTTGCAGGATGTTTTCAGCTGACTGGGGCTGGTCTGCAAAGGCTCCATGAATTGTTATCTCCATTCAAATGCACCTGGTCAGAGTGACCCTTTAGAGTAATTTACAGAAGGTTTTGAATTCGTCTCCAACTCTTCACTTCCATTAGTGCTGTGTGTATTTTGGGATGAGAACACCTTTGCTGCTGAGCTGGTGATGAGCAGTTTTTCTTTCCAAAGCATTTCCACGGGAGCATGGGCACTGCCCACAACATCACCATTCCTATATCAGCAGAATGCAGACACATGTGTCTTCTTCTGCCCCTTAAATCACATTACACTCATTTTTCTTTCTCATTGCCACAAAAGAACAAAGATATATTCCCTCTCTGTTTTTTATTTAAGGGTCAGGAAGGGCTTGATGGAGAAAGAGGAAAACCTGGGCAGCAAGGCTTACCGGTAAGAGATGCTGCTTTCCTGTAAGGTACCCAGTGCCCCAGGCACAGGAAAAACAGGGAGGTGGGAAGGGCTGCAGTAGGAGTGTGTGGTGGGCTGTGGAATGTGGGCATTTCCATCTGCCATGGAATGGGCATTTTGAGCCACATTTGAGACTAACAAATGGGTGACAAAAACAGGGAGCAGTCCCAGTGCCTGTTTCCAAAACCATCCTTTCTGAATGATGAGGGACTAGAAATCTTGGGAGATTGCTGGTGGGAGATGACAATGACAGTGGAAGGGTCTGCATGGAAATGATCCATTTGATGTGCTGCTGGTCCAGTGTGAGGTGAGACCATGTTATTCTACTTGCAAGTTGTTTCCTCTCAAACTAGTGCACGACTTTGTGAAAGACTAAATTAAATCCAAACTCAAAGGAAAGACTTTTTATTCCCTTGATATATACAGTAGCATCTGATCTTTATGTGTGACTATTGCAACTGTGAGTGCAGCAGCACATTAAATGTCGTTCGTATTGGGAAATAAAGTTGAATCAATTCCCACTCTTTGTAAGGATGTTGGGAAGAACAACAGATTCTATTTTGGGATTAAAATGGTAGTTGTCTGTTATATGGCCCAGAAATGATTAGAGCTGCTGCATTCCCCAGTGAATGGAATTTATTTGGGGGTTGGTAGCCCCTCAGATGATTCAGATGGAATCAGGAACTTTGGATTGTCTTTAGTAAAGGTCCATTAGAGACATGGCTCAAAAACAAGCTGAGAAAGGAGATCTCTGCAGGGAGTCCTTTTATTAGCTGTTAGTCCAGAAATTGCCACTGACACAAACACAGACAAAAAAACCCAACCTGGCTGGCCAGGAGAGAAGGCTGAGATGGGTGTGGTGGTGAAGAGAGCAGTGAAATACCCTCCCTGCTTTACTGCACAGGCAGTTTTCTAACACCTGAGCCCCAGGTGAAACCAAGGCAAGGGCTGCAGTGTGCAAAAGGGAGGTGGCACCAGCACTGTGCAAACTGCTCCTTCTGCACACACTTTCTGCACACAGGCTCCTTCCTGCCCACTGCCCAGCACTGCTCCCCATCTGGAATTTGGTGAATGATTTCCACAAATAGAGGCACCACCCAAGTGGGGGCAGAGTTGCTTCTTCTCCAATTGACACCCTGTTAAATGCTCTCTGGAGACAGTTCCTTGCTCCTTTTTCCCCAGGGGCCTGTCTGAGTACAGGCATTTTTCCTGAATTATTTCCATACTGTCAGTGTTACTAGGGCACAAAAAATGCTGTTCTTTGTACTTCATGCAAGAGACTGCCAGAAGAGAATTTTAAGCAGATTTTTCTTGTTTGTGTTTTGTAGGGGGATCCTGGATCACCAGGCAAGCCAGGAGCAAAGGGATCCAAAGGTGATGTGGTAGGTTTCAGCAGGGTGGATTTACAGTGTCCCAAGTTTAAAGAAAATCTCTAATTAAGAGAACTCTCATGGTTTTGCCCAGCATGTGGGATTTTTGCCTATGGTCTGTGCCTTGAAAGGCTGTGGAGATCCTTGTGGGAGGGCTGAAAACATTTGGGTGTCCAAGCCCAGTGGTTTGTTGGCTTTGTGGGACTGGAGCAGATGAAGACAATTCCAGCTCCAGCACGATGGTGACTCTTGGGCAGGTCTTTAGTCCCTGCCATGGGCTGTGTCTCTTTCCCATGCCCTGTTTGTGCTGTCTGCAGCCACAGCTGCCTCGTCCATCCCCAAGGAGGGCTGAGCCAGGCAAGAGTCTCTCCCTTTCATTTGAACCATAAACTTTTCTGGCTTGAAACCTTCTGGGTTTTGGAGTCCTTTATCCACGGGGTCATTTCTTAGAACAATCCCTCTAACTTCTTGTCCTTATTGAGCAGGAAAACCCAGGACACATGGTTCCTTCAGGGTTCATTGGGGCACTTCATACCTACTCCTACCTCCACATCTGGCTGTAATGACAGCTTGCTAATTACTCTCACAGACCAGGGACTTTATTTGCTAAAACATAAGTATGTGACCTCAACACTCAGCAAATTCCTGCTCTCTCTTGGCAGATGTCAGGGTTTTTAATCTGACCCTGCTGGGGGTAATGCCAGAAGATAATTTTTAGTCTTCTTGGCAAGAAGTGTACCAGGTGATAAGATAAATAAATTCTGCCCATCGATGGACAATGTGGAACTGCCCTTGGGTCTAATGAATAGCAGGGGATGCACCCCCAGGAATATTTCTTTCATGTAGCTGGCCAGCCTGGCCCTCTGCAGATGGAGAAACAATGCACAGAAAATGAGTTCTTCAATTTAAAAGTGCTTCAGTACATGACCTCACTAAGAGAGCCCTAGTGAAGGTGATGAGACTGAGTTTTCCATTCATTCTGCACAAATTAATCCTTTTTACAGCTAATAAACCTCAGGAGTATTTCTTTTCTGCCTTTATTCACAAAGCAGCATTGCAAATTTCAGACAGAAGACACCTTTTTTAATTTCCATTGACTTTCCAAAATAGTTACTTGTCAGAGAGAAGTCCTCCCTGAACACCCTCAGAGGACTCACTGGGTTTGCTGTCAGTGAACTGATGGAGGACTCAGGTTTTTAGCATCTTGTTCTAATGTTTGCCAGTGTACCAAGTCCTCCCTCGAGTTCATCCTGCTTTATTTGTCCTCATCTGCTCTGTGTTAGGAAAAATGCAGGTCCTTGCCTTCTAGCTATTCATTCCTGCCCTAGAACTCTTGAGACATACGAGGAATCACCCGTAATAAAACCAAATAGCAGCTCATTCCCCAGCACTGGAGCAACTGACTTTATAAATCTCCCTTTTATAAAACTCTTTCCAGTCATTATCCAGAAGCACACCCTGAAGTCACAGGCCCAAGTGGAGCTGTGCTAGAACTGCTGCAATTTTAGATCTTTCTTTTCTTTGCTTGCAGGGTCAAAAAGGAAAGCAAGGAGCACAGGGCAGTGCAGGGAGCAGAGGCTCACCGGTAGGTGAAAATTCAGTTTTCTGCCCCAGGAAATGCTGTCTGGGAGCTCCTTCTCTAACACGTTTGTGATTTTAGGGCATCGTTGGCCTACCAGGTCCTCGAGGAGTGGTGGGAAGGCAGGGCCAGGAGGGTGCCCCTGGAGTGGACGGCGTGCCCGGGAAGGACGGCATGCCCGGGGTGCTGGTAAGCCTCAGCTGCAGCCTTGTGGCACCCACAGCAAACCCAACCTTGGGCTGGAAAACTGAGAGGTGGCACGGGACAAACTGTGTGACCAGCTATGGATATTCCAGTGTACATGGACCCAGAGTGGAGCTCCTTCACATGTCACTTGCAGCAGCTGCCTTTGCATGACCAGATCTGTAAATGGTGTGGGGTTTGTAGCCTGACAGACACTCGCATGCACAGAGCTCTGCCCACATCTGCAAACCCCCCCTGCAAACCTGTCCCCCTCTTGCAGAATCCCACCACTCCCCTGTGCCCCCAGGAGCTGTGCAGAAGGGGAAAGGGGTTTGTTTCATAACCTCTTGTGTGTTCCTTTTCTAGGGAGAGCAGGGTGACGATGGGGAAGAAGGTGTGACCGGGATGTCAGGCAAGAGAGGGAACCCCGGCGTGCCAGGACTCCCAGGGGCCCAGGGACCACCAGGATTCAAGGTGAGTTCCTCACTCCCCAAGATGCTGCTGTGAGTGATCCAGTCTGTGAGCCTAATGCCTCTGAGCTTGAACTCCAAGGTCTAATGTAGTCTCAGTTCCTACTGCCATCTTTCATTTAGCTAGAGGCTCTGTAGATCTTTCTTCTCATCCATCCATCCCTGCATCCATTTTCCTGGTGTCCACAGCAGCTGAATGTCCCAGAGACTTTTCCTCCTTTACCAAAGGAGCTCAGAGCCTGCAGGCACACATCCTGACACTAAAAACACCTGAGTCTTCTGTCATTAGAAACCTGGGTAGAAAAAACAGGGAGAAGTTGCAGAGGAACTGCTACAGCCTGCCTGTAGGATGTCCAGAATGGACAATTCCATGGGATATTCAGGTGTTCTAGCTGCTCTGCAAGACCCAGACTGCTGGAGGGGAATTTGTGCTGCTTGGTTTTCAGCATATTTACTGGATTAGAATGACTGGAGCCAGTAAGGGCTTGGACATCACGCTGGGTGGAAGCAGGGACAAGCTGCTTTTGTGACCCTGGGGTTTCTTCCTGGTTCTTGTCCTGATCCAGGCTCACCACGGGATCTAAACTGGACCCACAGCAATTCAGTCGTTTGTAGAAAGACTCCGTAAATAGGAAGACTCCAGCTGGGTTTGGACAGGCTCTGGGATCTGATTTAAATTAGGGCTCCGTAGCACATGGCCCTTGATCTGTCACTTGCTGCCCTCCAGCTGCCTTGGGCAGTACAACAGGAGGTGGCTGACAGGCTCTGTGTCCTTGTCACACTCACACCCTGCCTGCAGGCGAATTTGTTGCCCCTTTTCTGGCTGTCCCACCATCCCAGGCTCTCCCTGCCTTTGCTGCTCTCTCTCAGTCTGCCCCAGATTGAGCAGCTGGAGTTTGTGCTGCTGCTGGCCCTTGGCAAGGGGGAGAGCAGAGCTGGGTGGCAGAAGGACCTCTCTGGACTGAAGCTGTAGAGTTAATGCAGGGGGAAATGTTGGCTTTGCAGCCTCTGGAGTGAAGTCCTGCCCTTGGCATGCCTTCAGCATTTTCCATGAATTAATCATCAATTGCCAGCCTGCGGGGGGAAGAGATTATGGGAAACTGCAGGGCAGACAGAGAATGTAGGAAGTGCAGAGAGAAGATGTTTGAGCCCCTCTCTCTCTCTATCCCCGTGCAGGTGGGACAGCTCTGCTGAGGCTCCTGCTCTGTGGGCAGCCCAGGAGGGGACATAGCCCTGGTGTCCCCTGTGCCTCCTGAACCACCTGCCTCAGCAGACCTGGGGCATCCCCTGCTGGAACACAATCCTTATCCCAATGAGCCATCCCTTCCAGCCTTCCATCTATGGCTATTTCATCAGAGTGCTGGTATATTTAGCCCCTGTCCTTTGGAATTACTTGAATTCTGTTATTTTTAGGGTGAAAGAGGATTGCCTGGACAGACTGGCCAAACTGGGAGGCGAGGATCACCGGGAGGAACAGGACTTCCAGGGAGCCCTGGCGACCCGGGAGCCAAAGGACAGCGGGTTAGTGGTGCTGGAGCTGATCAGAGCTGGCTCCAGGCTGCTCCTGCAGCAGAGGGTGCAGATCCACAGCCTTGGACAGCAGGGACATCCCTGGAAGGGGCTCACAGGGCAGCCCACCCCAGCCCGAGCATGATTCTGGGACACAGAGATTAGGACTGATACGAAACCAGGCACAGAATGAACCCAGACTACCTCAAACAAAATAACACTTATTTGGCTATTTTGAAAACTGCTAACAGTTTTCAAGCTGAAAGGTAGCAACCAGCACCACCATATATTGTTTTGTTATTGATCATAGATAAATCTCACAGATTGTTTTGTCTCTGTGACACAGGTGACACATTCCTTTGCCCCATATTGTCACTGCCTGATTTGCTGCAGGACTAGTGACCGTGTCCCCTTGGCTGAGATGACTCTGTGGCATTTAAACCCTTCTGACTTTCCATGTGCTTTTGCCTGAAGTTCCTCTGGAAAAAAGGCTTGGTTGATTCTGCTAATGCAGCAAAGACCTTAGTTCTCTGTTAGTATCAACTTTCCTTTCCAGGATCCAGAAATGGGCAGTTAAATCAATTTGTATCCTTGGAAAGTCCAACCAAGCCCTTTCTTGCCAAGCAGTTTCTCACTGTCATGGCCTTTTTCAGGGTAAAACTCCCTAACAGGGAGGTTTCTAGGCTGATGCTGGAATGACTGTGCAGTGAAGGGGGTGCCCCATCAACTGGGCCATTCACAACTGAGTGAACAAGCCTTTGTAATGCACCCCAAAAAGCACAGTCAGAATGGGTGAGACAGTCCTGCCAAAAGGCCAAACAAGCCTTATCTGTCTCTGATGTTCCTAACACTGGAGAAAAACCATCTGGTGAAGGTTTCTGACCCCTTTTGTTTTTTTAAATGTTGAATCATCTTGAATTTTGACATCTGAGAAGCCCAAAACTATCAAAGGATGACCATCTCAAACATGGTGAAAGGAGGATGTTTACATAAGGACATGCTACCCAGGGTGGGTTTTTTATTCTCTGAGTACATGCTATGTGCTGATTCAAGCTTGATGGTCTTTCAACTATTTTATTATTCTTTTTCTTACAAAATTGAGAAAAAATCCCTGCAGAGTAGAATAGGGAAAGTATCAGAGGATATGTGTGGTTATCCTGGGCTTGAGTGGGAGGTTATGTTTTATGAACATGCACTTTTTTAACAGCTTGAATGAGCATTGTTTAAAATTACAGCTTGAATTAGTAAGTCAGTCCATTTTGTATTAGAAATAAAAAAGGAGCTTGTTTTAAAGAACTTTGAGGCTGTTATTCTGCAGCACAAAATTCCAAGATCAATCTCAGAGTAGATGCTCTGCATCCTGCTTTTGCTGGGCCAAGAGAAGCACCTGCTAGGAACAGTGTAGGTTTGCCTCCCATTTTGGGGGCAAAAAGGTGGCATTGGGGACATCTAAGGGATCAAGTGAGCTGCTTCTAGCCTGATGTTTGTGTAGTTCCTGCTCCAGGCATTTTTCATTCTTCTTTCTCATCAGTCCTGCTTAGGCTGAGGGATACTCACAGATTCCTCTTTCTCTGGAGCTGCTGAACTCTTGGTGCCTCTCTGAGTGTCATCTCCAGCCACCAGTGTGAATTTACTGTTCTCCTTTGTTCTTGTGTTTGTCTTTGCTGCCCTGTGCAGGGAGACTTCGGCGAGACAGGATTCCCAGGGATTGCAGGACTCTTTGGGCCAAAGGTAAGAGGCTGCTGGTCACCAGCTGGTTCCCTAGTGTCACCTTACTGGGGACAGGTAATGCCACACTTGTTGTGCTGCTAGCAGCTCTGCAGGAACTCTGGAAATTGAATTTTGATCCCAACTTTCTTTAGTTTATTAATCTTCATTTGTTAAATGAGTGTGTGCTTACACTTTTTTTGGAGGAAAAGGGCTGTCCTAGAGATTCTGTGGCTGTTTTCCCCTTACTGACATTTCTATTTCCAGCATCAACCATCAGCACCTGGGACACTGATGTGCATCCCTAACACTGAGAGCCTTGAGCTGAAATTTAGACTCATTTAGAGTCTAAAATTTAGGATCATTAGAAATTTAGATATTTAGATTCATTAGACTCAGCATATCTTCTCCCTGGTGAAGAGGAAACTGTTTTCTGTCAAAAGTAAAAGCCTTGCAAAATAGGAGTGGAAAAAGAATTTACAACAAATTGGATCTTCCCAGTCCTATTGACAGGAGGCAGCACCCCTGTCCTTAAAGCAGAGCTCTAAGCAAGGGCATAAACACAGGGTTTGGTATTTAGGGGACCTCACATCTCACTTTTTGCTCACAGGGCCCCCCAGGAGACCTTGGGTTCAAAGGCATTCAGGGACCACGTGGGCCACCAGGTCTCATGGTGAGTGGTTTTCCAGTCTGTGGGTTTGGGAGGATTTTCTTCCTTCACCCCTGTTTCTGTGAGGCTTCAGGGGCTGTGAGGAGCACAGTGCCCGAGGCCATGGCATCACCAGAGCTGTGGGTGACCACATCTGCACAGGGCATGGAGACAGCCACGCTGCACTGAGAACTCCAGCTGCACTGAAATCCTCCTGTTTATGGGATTTCTGAGGTTTAACAAAGCTCCTGACAACCATACTGCCAGGACTTGTCTCTTTGGACTTGCAGTTTGAAATGGGGTTTTTATTCCAGCCACAGCAAATACCACCACCAAGCTGCTGGAAAGCAGCAAAGATTCAGTGTCTTCACTGAGCCTGCCCTAGTGGAAATGACTGTCAGGTCCCATGTGGTGGTTCACATGTCTTTTCTTTTCTTTTCTAGGGAAAAGAAGGAATTATTGGTCCTCTTGGCATTCAGGGTCCCATGGGAAGCCCTGTGAGTATCCACACTTCTTTCCTGCCTGTAGTTTTTAGAAGAGTTTAGAAACTTGGCCTGGGGGGAGAGGGGGGGAACACATTTTAATAAATTTAAATATATATATATATTAAACTGGGAACCACTTGATTTTGGGAAGTGTTGAAAATCCCTGCCTGCCCTAAAGTGCCAAAGGCCCTGAACACAAATGAAAGATCAGGTCAGCACTTGGTGACAACACAAGCATGGCATCACTCAGAGCTTGGTCCAGAGGCTGCCACTGGCAGAGATAAAACCCAGTGAGATGAACTCACACATTGCCAAAACAGGCAGTAATAGCATTTTTTTGGCTTTGGGTTGGGGAGGCCAATATGACAACCTGAGCTGGTGAGTTAGAGATGCACCTGAGCCCTTGCAAGGAGCTTCTGGGGGACAGCAGCCATCAGGGCAGCCTGTGGATGGTCAGTGACAGCCTCCTCCTGTGCTTTGCAGGGGCCCAAGGGAGACAAAGGCAGTCGTGGGGAGATGGTAAGTGCTGGTCCCACCCTGGTGCCCCTAAGAGGGTCCCTGACCTGGAGCAATCAAGAGTCACTCTGGGCTCTGCTGTGACCACAGGGTGCATCAGGCTCCCATGAGGGCAAGACACTGGTTACAGATGTGTACACACATCCACACCACTCTGCTGGTAAAATTTCCATTTCCTTAACCCAGCAACTCTTCACCACGTTGTCCACAACTGTGGTATCTCCAGTACAGCACCCAGCCCTTGGCACAGGTGCCTTGGGAGCAGCACATGGGTGTACAGGGAGATTTGGGGTCAGTAATGAGCATTTTCTGACAGCTTCTGCTCTTTTTTTTTTCCCCTGCAGGGTCTTCAAGGTCCAAGGGTAAGTATCTGACATCCCTTTTTCTGACTGGTAACTTGTATTTAAATAAAACAGTTGATTTAGCGAGTGTAAAGCTGCAGGGTGGGTAATTGCACACGTGGAATGCGGTGAGTTCTTGGGGACATGGCATTAGTAACAGCTGAGGAGCTGAAAGGGCTGGGAACAAGGGATGCAGCAGGAATAGACCAGATGTGGACAGATGTACCCAGAGCAGGGACAAAATGGGGCCACCCTCTGTCTTTTGAAAGTTTTGAGGGACAGGCTGCTATGAGGTGTCAAAAATCCAGCTGGGAACAGATTCCTGCTGGTAAAAACCATGAGAAATGGAAATAAAACCTGGAGCTATTTCACTAACTGATGCCACTCTGTCTTTAGGGTCCTCCAGGCCCTCGAGGACACCCTGGCCCTCCGGTACGTATTTGTGGGAAGAGTTCATGGCTGAAACAAGCTGAAATGATTGCTGTGATACTCTCCACAGGGACTGCTCCCTCACTGGAAATTATGGCTTAGCCCCATTCCTCATATGCAAAACCACGTGTGTGAATGGACCAGTGTCTCTTGTGCTTTAGTCCAAACCATCCCCAAGTTTTACAGAGGCAGCATTGATGCCTCTCTCACTTCTCTGCACTGAGGGGCTCCACAGGAGCAGGGGTTTCAAAAGGCCATGGGGAATATCTGTGCAACAGTGACTGACCATGTTTCTGGCTGATTCCCCCTTTTCCCTCTGATTTCCAGGGCCCGCCAGGAGTTCCAGCCTCGTTTGTAAGTTGACATTCTCTGTGTGTTTGTTCATGATGATAACAAGTCCTGCAGAGCCAAGGTGCTGCAGGGACCCTGAGGAGACACACTCAGGTCCAGCAGGAGATGCTCTGTTAGCAGAGCAATGCTTGAAGTGCAGCCTTAGACTGAGAAGTGTTTGCTTGCATCAGGGTGTGTTCAACTTCTAACAATCTCAGTTTCCATCTTTTTCACCTCACACCAGCAACAGGATGGCTTTGGGGCAGCTTTCCAGACCCTGATTGACTCCAGCACCGTGCTCAAGAGAGAGGTACGAGGGAATTTTTTAAACTCCCTGGTCTTTGCTTGAGCTGGAGATTGGGAAGGGTCTCATCAGTGCTTTCTGTGTGTAGGAAGTTTATACAAAGCCCTGATTTGTCACTGTTCTAGTGGAATATCTGGAATTTATGCAGGCAAAGGTCCAGTTAAAGGATATGGTTCTGTTGTGTCACTGATTTGTGAAGCTTCAGACCTCCTGACTTTGCCATTGTGACTTTGCCAGCATTTCAGCAATGTCCTGTTTGGGACAATACAAGGCCTGGGGCTCACTGGCCCCAAGCCAGCACAGCCTGGCTTTGACCACTGATTTTCCTCAAAGTGATGCAGAAACCTTTGTGGTTACAGCACCCAGTGCCCCCAAGGCAGCCCTGACTTGCCTTCTTTTCTCTCCAGGGTTACCAACATTCAGACCTTCTCATGCTGGACCATGGAGGGGAGATCTTTAAGACTCTACACTACCTCAGCAACCTCATTCAGAGCATCAAGAGACCCCTGGGAACCAAGGAAAACCCTGCACGCATCTGCCGGGACCTCATGAACTGTGAACAGAAGATGACTGACGGTAGGAAGCCCCAAATGTGCAAAGGCTGCACCCTCCCCAGGGCTGTCCCACATGCTCTCCTTCCCTCGGACAGTCACCAAGGAGCCAGAACTCTCCTTTTGTCATTCACAGGAAAGGTTAAGTGTCCCTGTTAATCCCCAAATCCTCGATTTCCTCAGGTACCTACTGGATTGACCCAAACCTTGGCTGTTCCTCAGACACCATCCAGGTCATCTGTAACTTCACCAACGGGGGCCAGACGTGTCTCAGCCCTGTCACTGTCTCCAAGGTAGGCACAGCTCAGCACTTCCCACGCTGCTGTTGCCAAATATTTACACTCTGTGTGTTGTCCCAGGACAGGGGACAGTGACTCCAAGGGCACAGCACACAGGCTGGGGGAGCATTAGTGCAGTTGTCACACTCAGAACTGCTCTCAGGGGTTAAAAAATACACCCCAGGCTGTTACTGGCTCTTGTCAAGACAAAGCTGTGTGTTCCAGTGATGTTTAATGGACCCATAGCCTTAACGTGACCTGTAATTTCACAACATGCTGCTCCCAAATACTTTATTGACTTAACTTATGTTGGGGTCACTCTCACATTTTGTTTTCCGCCACCTGGAGAAGTGAGATCAGCTTAAACACACAAGTTTCCAGTGAAGTTGTTGCTGTGGGATTGTTTTTGAGGAAGTACCTGTACTAAAAATACAAACAGCAATATCTGGGCTTGTTTGCAGATGAACTGGAACCTGCTCTGCAAATTGTATTGAAGTTTACATTTTTTCCTCCTACTTCAGGACCTTCCAGTTTGTTCTGCAAAGCAGAGGACCTGCTGTGTCCTCATGAAAGCTTTCCAAAATTACTTGGTTGTGGCTCTCATGCCCATATTGACACCAGATCCAGTTCTGGGTGCAGAATGAAGCAGAGGACAGGGACCCCCTTTGCTCCCCCACCTTGCACTGCCCCTGCTCCCCTCAGCCCCTCTGCAGGGCACCCCCATGACCTCTCTGTCACCTTCCAGCTGGATTTTGACATCGGGAGAGTCCAGATGAACTTCCTGCGGCTGCTGAGCTCCGAGGTGGTGCAGCACATCACCATCCACTGCCTCAACACCTCTGTGTGGAGGGAGGGCTCCGAGGAGGAGCCCTCGGAAAACGCCGTGCGCTTCAGGGCCTGGAACGGGCAGGTGTTTGAGGCCAGTGGGCACCTCAGGCCAGAGGTGGCAGCTGATG
This sequence comes from Prinia subflava, assembly GCF_021018805.1. Taxonomy (NCBI): domain Eukaryota; kingdom Metazoa; phylum Chordata; class Aves; order Passeriformes; family Cisticolidae; genus Prinia; species Prinia subflava. The sequence continues at coordinate 5,229,761 of NC_086258.1, forward strand.
ATTGCAAGGTATGCTGCTGTGAAAGGGGAGAAGAAGTGGAGGGAAATGCCAGAGCCCACCCTGCTCATCCTAAAAGGGAGAAGCGTCAGGTTTCCCTGTTCTCAGCTAATTTTCCAGTCCAGGATGCTGTAGCAGCTCCTGAGGCAGATGGCCTTCAAACAGAGAGCAAAAGGTGAATTTCTGAAGTTCCCTGTGCTGTATAGCAGCAGTGAAATGGCTCCCCACAGGTGGTGACCCTGGCTCTGGTCTGGTGCCACACACAGTCAGGAGATGCAGGGCTGCATTCAGGCTCACAGCATTAGGAGTTTGTCTTGGTGGCACCACTCAAGCTCAGTTTTCATCAGCCTGATAAAGGGTTCCCCAAAATGCTCTCTAAACCCAGCCGATCCCTGCCCAAGGGACAGCCCCTTGTTTCACAGGGGATTTTGAGGCTCACACCTCACAGAACATTCCCTTCCAGCAGGATCCCCCAGTGAGGCCCCTGGCTCACTGTCCCTCTGTCCCCTCCCCACACAGATCAAGGATGGGCGCTGGCACCGGACCCTCTTTTCCTTCCGGACACAGGACCCTCAGCAGCTGCCAATTGTCAACATCTACAACCTGCCCCCACCGCAGCCAGGACAGCAATATCACCTCGAGGTCGGCCCTGTCTGCTTCCTCTGAACCCTGAGGGAACCCTGAGGCTCCAATCCAACGCTGGCCTGGCCTCGCAGGGGCTGTCCCCCCTCTCTGCAGCAGGGACAGCTGGGCTGTGTCTTTTGGGTCAGCTCTTGCTCCAGCTTTGGCTCAAGGTGTCCAGAACCCATGATCTACTGAACTCAGCCAGCTGGTGGAAGGAGGAAGAACAAGGACATGGGGGAAGCAGGCATCAGTCAGGACGTGAGCAGTGAAAAGGGGACTGGATGTTGTGGCTCCACACACAAAGCTTTTTCCATGACCAAAGAAAACATTGAGAGAAACCTCAAGCGATGTGCAGCGTGTGGGTTTGTTTTTGTTCTTTCCCCCCCTGCCCCCAATCCACCCACCCACCCATTTTTGTCTGGTTCCTGAGTTACCAAATGTTCTTTCCATTGAAAAAAAAATTTTAAAAATAGAGCTTCCCTCTCAGAGCTTGTCACCTTCTGGACAGCTGCATCAGGTCTCCCAGGCGGAGCTGCAAGTTGAATCTGGCTGCTCTGTGTACAGGAAGCATTTTGATGTGCAATATTAGAAGAAACAAAATATATATATTATATTATTTAAAGCAAAAAGAAAAAGGAAAAAAAAAAGAAAAAAAAAGCCAAGTTCCTCCTTCCATGAGTTTAATCAACACTCCCTCTCAACGTGTTGGAGGAGGGGAGAGTCACAAAGCAAAGAAGGGGGAATGGAAAGAGGAGAGGGGAAGAGATTGGTGCTAAAATAGAGAGAGGGAATGGGCTCATCTGATTTGTTTCTACCTCTCACTGTGAAATCTCTGGTGCTCTTAAAAAAGTGTGTTATTTTATATATATGACTTTATTTAAGGTTGTGAAGGTGCTACAATGTCTTGCCACAGACCCAAAAAAAAAAAAGCCCCATAGAATCTTTTCTCTGGGAAGAAAGCAGATTATGTTCTACAGTTAAATCAGAAAAACAGCCACCTTAAAAGGGATCCTTCAGTGGCCATGGTGTCAATAACACAACTCACACCACAGCCACCATCACTTCCAGGATAATTTACATGCAAATTTGCTTTTTTGGTTTTTCATTCATCAGCACTTCACTGCTTTGGGAGGGGAGTGAGGGACACAGCTCCTCTCAAAGCGCTGAGCCTCGAGAGAGCTCTTTGGAGCTGGTTGGGTTGGGCTTTACTGAGTTGCCCACACGACTCCCTGGACTAAGCTCATGTTTAAACCCAGCTCTGCAACTCTTCCCTCGGCCCCTCTGTCAAGACTGACATGATGGTACCTTGTTTCAGAACCCAGCCAAGCTTGGAAGGGTTTTGTTTTGTTAAGTTTTGTAGAAATTTAGTCTCTATATGTAAATTTGGAGGATTTTTTTTTAAAGAGGATAATTATGGTAATCTTTAATTCTATATAAGGAATAATATTGATGTAATCAGAGCTGTACTGTATCAGAAACTCTTCAGTGCCTGTTTGGAGTTTTCATGTCTCATATGGACTATGGATTTTATTTTTTTGAGGGAAAAAAATTATCTGTGAGTCTCTCTTTGTGTATTTTTTTTTGTCACTACTGCCTGCTGGTTGGTTCCCAGCCACCATAGGAAAAGGTTAACAGGATCTGTCCCTAATACCTCGCCCTTCACGCAGCCCCTGCCAGAAATACCTCATCCCCAGGCCAAAATCACCACCACCCATCACTGCTTCCTCCCTGCACACCCCCATACTCCAGATCTCTCCATTTCTCATCCCATGCCATTGGTTTTGTGTTTTCTCAAGGCTGCAGTTACCATTTGTTCATTTTAAAGCCTTTTTTTTTCTTTTCTTTTTCTTTTTTTTTTTTTTTTAACTTTAAATAAATATTTAAAACTGAGGCAATGGAACAGGACTGGAATTGTTTGTTTTTTTTGGTTCTTCCTAAGAAACTGGGTGGGCAAGAGGTGCAGAAATACCCCTTTTCCCAGGGGCTCCCCCAAGTGAGGAGAGGAGAAGGAGAAAGAAAGGGAGAGGAGGAGGAGGAGAAAGAAAGGGAGAGGAGGAGGAGGAGAAAGAAAGGGAGAGGAGGAGGAGGAGAAAGAAAGGGAGAGGAGGAGGAGGAGAAAGAAAGGGAGAGGAGGAGGAGGAGAAAGAAAGGGAGAGGAGGAGGAGGAGAAAGAAAGGGAGAGGAGGAGGAGGAGAAAGAAAGGGAGAGGAGGAGGAGGGAGAAAGGGAGAGGAGAAAGTAGGGGGAAAGTTGTTTGGGGGGAAAGGAGGGGGGGGAAACTAAGGGAGAGAAAATGGAAAAGACGAAGGCAACAGCAGCGGGCAAAGCAGGGGGAGGGGGAAAAAAAGAGGGCAGCAAAGGGAATGAAGAGCGCAAAGGAGGAAGAAAACCCGGGGTTTTGCGACAAAAAGCACAGGAGCTGCCTCGGCCGGTGCCGGTTGCGACAGGGGCAGCGGGAAGGGGCTGAGCCTGTTTGCCCAGCCCTGCTCTGCCCCTTCCCCGCACTGCTGGGGCTGGCACCGGCTCTGCCCTGGCACCAGAGCCCGGCTGATGTCCCTGCCCTGAGCACGGGTCCGGAGCGGCTGCTCAGGGCAGGGGGAAAGCAAACACAATTTAGTAATTAATTAATTAATCGTCACAGTTACCATGCCAGCATTAGAGGAGCTGCACGGCGCTGTTAAACAGGGAGATGCTGCATTTAAAGAGGTTGTAATTTGCGGTTTTTAAAAAGTCCTGGCCCGCTGCACTGATGAGATCCCTGCCTCATTCCCTACCCCATGGAATCCCCATGGCAGGGATCTGGGAAACAAGGACCAAAGCTCTGAGAGCTGCCAGCCAGCCATCTCCAAAAGGGTTTATTTGCCCCGGGGAGCAAAGCCACGTCCCGCTGCCCTCGGTGTCCCCAAGGTCTCCAAACACACCTGAAGCCACCAAGCACTTTGCCAGGCACGCACAAAATTAATTGCAGTTTCGGAGAACAAAAGCCTGCATTGCGGAGGCAGTAGGTTTTGGGGGGCGTCCTTTTATGCTGAAGAAATCCAAGGTTTTGCAAGTTGAATTTCCTCCAGCTGCTATTGCTTCACGCCTGAGCAAACAGCCCAGCAGCGGGACATGGGGGTGGGGATGTCCAGCACTGCTGGCTGCCCTATATAAGGGACAGGGCTGAGCACCAGCCTGGCAGAACAGGAGAACCCTCCTGGACAGCCAGGAGATGTTGGCCACCCTCGCCCTGTTCGTGGGGCTGCCCCTGGCCCTGGGCACCGAGCCCTCCCCAAGCTGCGCCCCGCTCATCCCGGTCACCTTCGACAACAGCACCGTCCCTCAGGTAAGCCCTGCCCTCCTGCAAGGCACCATCCCCTCCTGTCCTGTCAGCATCCCCAGCCCTTGTGGATAACCCAGGAGGTCGTGGGAGGAGCATTGGCAGCTCTGTGTTTATCTCATGGCCTGTCCATGCTTGTTTTCCTAAAACAAAATCCAGACTGCTGCAGAGGAGCCCAGGCAAGGGTGAAGCCTTGCAGCTCTGCAATCACAATCTCAGGAGCAGGCACTTCTGGGGGTTCCTGCCTCCATCTCCCTGCAAACCAGGGCAGCACCATCCCAATGCCTCACCACTCTGTTTTAGTCCTTTAAGTGATGGTGGCTGAGGTCACGAGCCTCCATCCGCAAACCCTTCACTGCATAAACAGTGTTTAGTCCCTCGGGAGCTTTTAATGGGAGGAAAGCAATGACAGCCTGGCATGGAGCAGGAGAAACACCATTGCAGAAAGGACTGCCCATCCTGGGAGCTGGAGCAGCGCCTTAACAGAACGGGGACAAAACCCAGAGACCCTCACAGCCCAGAGCCTGCCCAGGGCAGTCACCTACAAGAGGTGCTCTGGCTGTGGGACAGAAGGACACAGGACACAGCATCTGCTGTCACTCACAGGGTGCCTGTGGGGGAAGCTGGCACAGCCCCTCCAACCTTCCCCACTCTGCTCCCCTCTGCAGATCCTGGGAGAGTGGTTCTACATTGCTGGTGCCTCCAAGTATCCCCCTCACGTGGCACAGATGAGAGCAGTGACATTTGGGGCTTTTTCCTTCTCTCCTGGCAGCCATGAGGACGAGCTCAACATCACTGAAATCATAAGAATGTAAGGACAGGGATTCATGCCCTGATCTGGCTCCCCCATCCCCAGGGGCATTTCTACCTCTGGTGTCATCCTCTGGGCTGAGACACCCAACAAATTTGGGGCTGGAGAGCAGCTCTGGCACATTTATTTAAGCTCTGCAGTCCTGCTCATGTTCCAAATCTCTCAGGTTTGGTTGGGGCAAGCTTGGGGGTATTTGCTCCCTCTGACCTCTCTTGCCCCACAGGAATGAGACATGTGTGGTGAGGAACTCCAGCAGGGTCCAGGTCTTCCATCAGAACTCCACCATGAAGCAGGGTAAAGCTCCAGGGGATTGGGATGGGATGACTCAGCCACCCCTTGAACCCTCCTCCTTCTGCCCCCCAGTACTTGGTACCCTGAGCCTTTTACACCTAAAATCATCTCTGGAGGTGGGGGTAAAAAATTTCTTCCTCCACACACCACATCTCTGGCAGTACTGTGGGACCAGAGTGGTCCCCACTGGGATGGGTCACAAGGATAAGAGGTCATGAGCCTCAGCATGGGGTGGCTTCTCACCAGTGGGGGAATCTCACTCTCTCCACACCTTCCAGTTACTGATGATGAGATGCCTGCCGTGGCCAGACTGATCCAAAGTGACAAAGACCTGATGATCCTGAACCACATCGAAACTGACCTCCCAAATCTGATTCTCTCAGGTGAGCAGATGCTTCCCCAGGAACAAATCAAGGGGCATGGACATCTCCAGTCCTCACAAGCAGGGCAAAAAGCCCCTTTTCCCCTGATACAGAGAGGGGAAAGATGGGGACAGGCAGTGAGCTCCCCATGTGCACTATGGGGATCACCCAGGAGCAAAGCAACCCTAAAACTCCACTTCTTTCCCCCCCTTCACCATTCCTCTGACAGCACGGACACCCAACGTGAGCAAGGAGCACATGGAGGAGTTCAAAGCCCAGCTGCACTGCCTGGGCTTCACTGAGGAGGATGTGTTCTACACCTCCACAGAGGTACAAACCCCTCCCCGGGGGGGATGAGCCCCAGGGCAGGTTCTGTTTCCAGCTGGGATGGGGGTTTGGGGGAAATGCAAGTTCAGTCCTCCAGCACAGCTCCTCTGCTGTGCATCCTGCTCCTCCTCAAGCATCCCAGCCCAGCCATTCCTGGTGGTTCTGGGGTGAGGGAGCTCCAGGAGCTTCTCTCCTCTCTCCCATAGCACGCCTGTCCCCTGCCTGGGGATGAAGACAGTGAAGATCCACAACTGGGGTAACCCCCATGGGCTGGGTCAGCTGCTCCATCCTCATCCTCCTCCAGCCCCAGCCAGGCTCAGCACAGCCTCAGAACCTCTGATCCTATCCATGTTTTGGTTTTTCCTCCTGGATTAAACACTCAGCTTCACTGTTCTCAACTGGGCCCAAAATAAACTCCTGTGTTTCACCCACTGGCTGCTCCTGCTCCATCTACTCTGGGACCCCCTCCTGCCCGTGGTGCTGCATCTCCAAACCCACCCAGAGATGTGAAATGCTCCAGACAAACCCAACCAGGGCCAAGCATAGCAGTGGGCACAGAGGGGCTCACCCCTCACGACAGCTCTGTGGTGGCAGGGGACCCTCCCAGCCTCAGGACATTGGGACATGAGCACCCACCCATCAGGGTGACACACAGACCTGCCAACCCCTTCGAGTCTCCCCCACCACAGCACTCTCAGCACCTCAACACACCCATCCTCAATTTTCAAGCCAAATCCTACAAGGCTCCATCTCCACCACGGGCTTGTGCAGGGGTCACTGCAGGGTGGGGTGACAAGAGGTGACACTGCACCTTCCCCAGGTGTCCCTCAGGAGGGGAAAGAGGGGACATGGGAAAAGCCATCACCCACAGCCAGACCAAAATGTTCAGGGAGGCTCTGCTGCCACAGAGGAAAAGGAACACAAACTGCCAGAGAAACAAGACCTGCTTGTCTGACAGCACAGGGACAGCAGCAGGACAGGGAGGTCAGGGAGCTGCCACGGGGGATGTGTCCAACAGGACAGGGCTGACCTCTGAGGCCCATAAGCACCACCTTTAAGGCCAGTTTTGGCAAAAGCACCTTCTCTCCAAAGCCCCCTTGGGTTTGCCTGAGATTGGGGTGGGGGTGTCTGCAGCCAAACCAGCACTAGGAGGGCTGCACATCTCACTAGCAGAGCAAGAGGTGACTACGGCAGCCGCTCGCAGGGAAAAAATGGGCAAATTTAGAGCAGACTCAAGTTTTAATGCAGTAACTGCATCACAACAGCCCTCTCCTACCAACCCCTGCCAACAGCAGCCACATCCGAGGCTGGGGCGGGTGCCAAGCACGTGGCTCTTCCCTGGGCATTGCCCCCAAAAGGCGCCGGTTGCGACACAGGTGCAGATCCGGCAGCTCTGGGCACATCCTGTCCCCTCCCAGCAGAGCTGCAGGAGCCAACAGCGTCTGTCTGTCTGTCTGTCTGTCCAGCACTGTGCTCACCCCGTGTGCTCACACAGCCATGGGCATGGCCGGGCTCGTGGCCGTGCTGGGCCTGGCAGTGCTGCTGCCCACGGACGCTGTCCCCTGCGGAGCCCAGCGCCCTGACAACTCCACGGCCTCCAAGGTAGGAGACACCAGCCTGGGGCTGCCCCACGCCTGCAGCCAGCTTGAGGGGGCTCTGCTAAGCCTCGCTGTCCCTCGGGAAAGGGGAAAACCCCACCTTGTCCCCATTGCTCCCCCAGCACATCTGACACTGTGCTGTCAGTGAAACGCCTGCAACAAACGGGAAAACAGTGTTTGCTTCCCAAAACACCTCGAATGACCCAGTTTTCTCAGGTTCCCAACAGTGACCTTTAAACAAGGCTGGGTATTTTGTGGTGCAAATCCCCCGGGACAAAGCTGGGCTGCCCTGACCCTGCCACACCACCCAGGGCACCCACAGCCGGTGCCAGCACCCTTCCCAACCCCCAAACCCAGAGCAATCCATATTCTGGGTTTGCTCTGAAATCATTCCAGGGAGAGCTCCTGGGTTCTACATCATGGTTGCAATTTATTTGATTTTTCTCCCAGTTCATTTGCAAATGTTTCACTCAGTCGCTGCAAATGCAAGAGGGAGAACTGGCAGCACTGTCAATTTTTGCCAAGGGGAGGGTGGAAATCTCAGGGTTTCTCCTGCAAAGGGAGCTGTCACCAGGCTGTCCCTCCCTCCCGCAGCTGCTGGGGACGTGGCTGTACGTGGCGGGGGCTGCCCAGTTCCCCCAGCACCGCGTGGAGATGCTGCTCATCGACCACGCCTATGTGCGCCTGGAGCCCGGGGCCGCCGGGCAGGAGCTGCTCATCAGCCACTACGTGGCCGTGTAAGATGCAGTCCCCGTGCTCCCAGCCCATCCCCTCCCTGCTACAGCCCTAAAACCTTTCAGCACAAGATACGAGCACGGGTTCGGATTGGTTCCTCCCAAAGGAGTCTCTCCTGCCTGTTCTGTGCACCCTCTCCCCCCTCTCCTTTGTTTACTTATTTATTTCAACAGTAAGGTTTACGCAGGTTTTGCAGGGCGCAGAGGTCTCACAAGCACCAAGCCCTGCAGGCATGGGGGATGCAGGCAAGGAGAAGACCTCTCTAGAAGTCCTCATGCCACGGCTGCTGGCTCTGCCAGGCTCCAAAAGCTGCTTCCCCCACAGGGTCAGGGTTTCAGGGGATGAATTTCTCCGTGCCAGAGCAGGCAGCACTTTGAGGTTTCAGTTATTTCAGGGTGGAAAAGATCTGACCACCGAGGATGGGGGCAGCAATGGCAAGGCTGAGACCACGAGGTGCCACTGGAGGTCAGGAACGCCTAGATTTCAACAGCGAGAGGAATTAACCCTGAGGAGGAGGTGTCAGATGCCCGGTGTGGGGTCAGGACCAGGGCCAGGGCTTTGCTGATCCTCTCCAGACCACGGCATCACCTCCTTCCCCTCTCTCTCCAGGGGGGACCAATGTTTCACCAACAACCTCACGTACCTGGAGGTCACTGCCGGTAACGCCACGCTGGTGAGGAACGGTGAGCAGCACGGGTGGGTTATTACCCAGCCCACGCTTTCACGTGGATTGAGACACACAAGGACCGTGTCCCTGTTTTACAGTATCTGATGCCTTTTATTCCTGAGTCTCTTTGCCTGTTTGAAGCCTCAGTGGGCTCCAAAGAGCTCCCTAAACCCAGGGGCACCCAGGGTGTTCCTGCTCCTGGGGGATCACAGCCCCAGCCACATTAAACCCACAGAGTAATGCTGTGCCAGGAGCAAACCTGCTCCCATCCCTGCAGGACAACCCCATCCTGTTTGTGAAGTTATTTCCCAATCCCTTGGGGGAGGGAGGGAACACTCGTGGCAGGTTTCAGAGAATTAATGAAGCCTCTTGTTGGGAGTCGCTTCCTCCTTGCTGAGGAAGTGGGGCGAGCCAGTCTGGGGTGGGATTGCAGCCCCTGGGATACAGTTTGCACTGACCCCTCATACCCTGAGTCCCAGCACACCCCAACAACAGGGCAGGAGCTGGGGGACCTTGGCTCTTTCACACCCTAGCCCCATTTTTAAGATCTACAAATTGTATAAACCAAGAGCCAAAAAAATCACCCTATTTCAGGACATTTGTCTTCACCTGCTACTGAGGGTTGAATGCCAGGGACTACTGACATTGCCCACAGCCGGGCTGGAGTTTATTGCTGCTGCAGCACAGAAAATCTGAGTTATTGTATCTGTTCTCTCCCAGCCAAGACCCAGCAAATTGAGGGGATGCTGATGAACATGAGCTCTGAAAACCTTCTGCTCATCCAGTACCAAATGCAGAGGGAAAGGACGTATTTGGGGCAGTATCTCTACGGTATGAAACTCCATCCTAAAGTAATTTAAAGCTATTGCGGGACACCCAAACACACACACAAAATTATCAACTAAGACCACACAGCAACTTGGTTTCACCAACAGGCAGTGACTTTTCTGAGAGCAATGCTCCAGGGGTCATGGGATTTGCAAACCCCATTAAACCCCACATCTGTTGGAAAGAAGAGCGAGTTAAAGACCAAACCAACCTACACCATAAATATTCAAAGAACAGGAAGCAAATACAATTCAGCATCGATATCACTGTAAAAATCTCAAAACTTTCAAGCCAACCATGATGTTTCAGTACTTACCTCCCAGGGCAGAGCATGTGGCTTTGCAGTGCTAAAGCTGATCAGATTTAACCACAAACCCATAAAGCAGCACTTTTGACCCTGACAAGGCTCCCCATCATCTTGCCAGGCTGCAAAGTAGCTGCTTAAGAGATTTTGAAGACACATACAGAAAACTGCCCCCATACTCTGCCTCAGTCCCTCCTGACACTCCAGGAGTATCAAACCATCCTGCAATCCCTTTAAGCACACAGGACCAGAGTTGTTTGGGAGAGGGTTAAACAAGTGATGCCCAAGGCTGGTTTTGTTCAGGTGTGTTCACTGTGGGGGTGAGAGACCCCCATACAGACCACATCCACAGCAAGCACTGGTGGGGATGAGGGCAGCAAGGACAGGGACAAGGCACAAAGAGCTGTGCTGAGGCCACCAATCCATATCTCAACACCTGACAAATCCTTCTCCCTCTGCAGCCCGGAACCTGGGAATCAGCTCAGCCGAGCGGGAGGAGTTTGAGCAGCACGCCGAGTGCCTGGGGCTGAGGGCGGAGCAGATCGTGTATGCGCCGTGGAGAACGGTACTGGGGACCGGGGGGACAGGGCACCAAAGCCACCACAGTCCCCCCAGGCAGGGCTGCAGACCAGGGCTGCACCTCCAGCTGCCAAACCGGGGTCTTGGAAACACGTGTTCAAAGTTCAAAGGCTTGCTTCAACACAGGATTAAAAGAGCACCCCTAAATCAAATACCCGCACCTGAGCATCCTCTCTGGGACCCCTGGTAACAGCCTGCCTACCCCTGCCCGGGGGGAAAGAGGCAAGGGATTTTTACCCTGAAATTACTGATTTTGCCTTGAAACCCCCGATTTTGCTCCCCAGCAAGGACCAGCTGCCCCCAGGAGCTGCACAAAGGGCAGGAGGCCCCAGGGAGTTTTTCCTTCAGGTTTTCCACCAAAACATTTAGCAGGTCCAGTCCTCACCTCTGCCACCCAATTTCAGACGTTTTATCCTGCAAATGACCCAGACCCTGAGTCAGCTTGACAGGGGCTCTTGTTTGCAAAGTGAGGGTGAAAAAAACATCTTACCTTTGCTGCTCTATCCTGCTCATCTGCTCATCCACATCAGCAGGCTCTGAGTTCTCTGGTGCCCAAAACCCCACTCCAAGCAGCCAGGCTGGCTCCAGATTGTCCCCAGTACTTCTCCAGCCTCAAGAGGCTTCTTTTAAAACTGCCCCACAGGTTCAGGGGGGACAGAAGACAGAGAATGTAGGGGCAGAGGATGAAACCCTGGGCATGGAGCTGCCCCTGGGGCTGGGGCAAGGTGAGATCTCCTCTCCCATTCAGCAGACAAGCAGCACCTGGGAGGCAGAGCCAGCTCCTCTGCATTAACTGCACACAGCTGTGGACTGGGGGGTTGTAGGCTCAGAATCACATTTAAATTTGGGCAAAAGGAGGGGAATTACTCAGTACTTACAAGCACTGGTGCAACTGGGGTTGGCAGTTACTGGCCAAAGTGAGCCACTGCACCTGAGGAGTAAAAAAACCAATTGAACAAACACAGAAAACATTTTGGGGACTCTTGCCATCAGGCTGAAGGAGGTGGGTGTGAACAGAGCTCTGGAGCAGACTCACAAACCCCCTGTCAGCTGCAGGCATCAACAGAACTCAACCTATGCTGAGTGCCTGAGCAGCACAAATTTTTTGCTTTTCCCCCCAAAGTCTGAGTTCCCCCTTTCCTTCAGAGCACACACAGCCCAGCTTTGCCACAGAAACCTGGTTTCCTCTTTCCAGCACAGGCCTGGAAAATGGCACCAGCAGGAGCTGAGCACCTGGGCAAGCAGTGTCTGCCTGGGGAAGCCCTCTTAGACATAATCAGCTAAAAGGGGAAAGGAAAATACTTTCTTGAGTGAATTCTCTTTTGCAGGCACCTTGGCAGATTTGCTTACCCTGTTTTTGTTGTTTTGACAGGAGGTGTGTCAAGTGGAAGAAGCTGAAGGCAGCAACAGCCCACACCCAGAGCCCGTGGCTGCAGTCACAGCATCACCTGCTCCAGGTACCCCCTGGCCTGGGAGCACAGGGAACTGACCCCACACAGGGCAATAAACGTTTTCTTCAAAGCAGATGCAATTTGGTGCCAGATTGTTTGAGAGCAGAGGATTCTGAAGAGGTCAGAAGTGGGGTTTGCAAAAAAAAAAAAAACACCGCCCCCAAAAAAAAAAAATTCACCTTGTGTGTCATCCAGCTAGGAGTTAGGAGTGTCAGCCTGGAGCTTCCCACTGAGCTTGGAAAGTGCTCTGCCAAAAAGCAGCGCTGCAATGCAGCAGTGAGAGACACCAGCCAGGAGAGGGCAATCATTAACTGATTTAAACAAGCAACCCAAGCATTTGAGATAAGGCTGCAAAGGTAGGTGTAAGTGCAGAGCCGGAGGAAAAGGGGGCTTAGCTAAAAGGAGCCACCCAATTCCCTTGACAGCAGCCTCACTGCCAGGTAGCCCAGGTGGGACAGAAGTTCCTGCCCACAGCCTCTGGACCAGGCAAGTGCTCCCTGAAAATGCTCATCCACAGCTTGGTTTGCACACCGTGTCTGACACTGATAAATTATCCTCCTGCCAGAGGGAGGGGGTGCTAACCCAACTCAGCCTGGATTTTTAGCTTCCCAGAGAAAACATCATGCTTTCTCATTTCTCAGCAAGCTCAGCACCCTGGAGATGAGAAGTGCCGAGAATGACATTGCTCTCCAAGCCTCCCTGCACTCGTCAGGCACCTCATACACCCCTTACCCCAGCCCCAAAGAGGGGACAGCACCAACACTACCACTGTGAAAGTGCACAAGTGGGCATGGTGCTGCTGCATGTCTGCAGAGTAATTCAGTCTCCTCTCCAACTTAGTAATTAAGTACTGAAAATATCTCTCTTCCTTAAAAAGGAAGAAAATGAGAAAAGCCAGAGGGAAGGCAGCAGCGAGCCCTGTGACTCCCTCTGGAGCTTCAGGGTGCTCAGTTTCTGTCCAGCTGCCTTTACCAGGCAGAATTTCAGTGCTAAGCCTTTGGAGTGACTGCTCTAGCAAAAATTAATTTTACAAGATCTCAGAATCATTAAGGTTGGAAAAGATCTCCAAGGTCAAGTCCAATCTGTGACTGATTCCCGCCTTGTCAACCAGACCAGAGTGCCACATCCAGTCATTCCTTGGACATTTCCAGGGATGGTGACTCCACCACCTTCCCAGGCAGCCCCTTCCAATGCTTGACAAATCTTTCAGTGAAGAAATTCCTCCTGATGTCCAATCTGAACATCCCCTGGCACAGCTTGAGGCCATTCCCTCTCCTCCTGTCCCTGTTCCCTGGGAGCAGAGCCTGACCCCCACCTGACTGCACCCTCCTGTGTCAGGGAATTGTGGTGAGAAGGTCCTCCCTGAGATTGCTTTTCTGCAGGATAAAAAATAAGTTCAGCCCATTCCCTCCAGGTTTCGAGGCACAGGTACCCAGCCAGCCCTTGCTTCACCCACCTCTTTATCAGCAGTGATGTGAAACAACTCCCCAGCCTCTCCAGGGGCTGAGGGGATGCTGGCAGCAGCCTCCAGTGCTGCAGCTCAAGGGCCCATCTCAGCTGACACCAGCAGAGAGCTGTGGCTCAGATTACAAAAACCCAGACTTTAGGAGCAGATTTATAGCTGAATAAAAGCTTTGAATTATAGTAGGAGACATAAGGAACAAACAAAGCCAGTCTGGCCCCCAGAGCAAGTTTTGTTAACCAAATTAGAGGCCACTTGCACTACCAGCTATGGCTCTTGAATGACCTTCAACCCAACCCTGTCTGGGTTGTTATTTACAAAAAAAAAAACTTGTACAAAGCCTTTATTTTGAAAACTGTATAAGCCAGCTTCCTTCAAGGGGATAATGGGACTGCAGAGCTTTCAGTTTTTCCGGGAAATTCACTTCTCTGAACAGAGTGTTACAGATACTGCAGAGATGAGCAAAGTCCAGCAACACTCAGAGACAGGTAAACAGTGTCTGAACATCCCTGACTCATCACCAACACCATCAGCCTTCATCTTGCTGGCTTTGCTTTTAAGCATTCTGTTCTCCCAGTCCTCATAGTGAGAAACTTCCCAGTGTCAACGTCCCTGGTGAGAATTAGCCCAGGAAGAGTCTGACCCCAAAGAGCACCAATAAAACACAAAGAGGTGGAGACGTGGTATCTCTTTATCAGACCTTTATTAGCAGACTGTTCCCTACATGAAGAATCCGAGTTAGATTTGCATTATAACAATTTGTGGTTACAGCTACAAAGATGGTTGTCATTTTGCATTGATTTTTGCATTCTGATATTCATATTCTCATTAGGCCACATTGGTAGGAAGGAGCCACGGCAGAATTTATGACAGGTCTCAGGAAGAGGGGGGTGAAAAAAAAATCATATCACTAATCCACTGTTGGTTAGATTTCCATGTGGCTACTACTGACAGCACTGGAAGTCAAGGCAGAGTCTCACCTGGGAGACTCTCCCTGAGCCACCAAAATCTGTCAGAACAAAAGCAGCTGTTGAGTGCTAGCAAATCCTTTTCCAATTTCTCACACACATCTCCACAGTGTCCTCCTGCATGTGATGAGCACTGGCTCAGCAGCAGGGTCTGCTGATTCAGCCTCAGTGCACAACTGCAGCAGCTCATGTCTAAGTGCAGGTTTCCTTCCATCTCTCTGGAAATGTGTATTGTCTTTAGTCCCTGAGATTTCTCTCTTCCCCCCTTACCTAAAAATTCCCCCAAGCATTCTTAATTAACTGTTGTGACTTCCAACATCCACAGACCTTCCACTTCCCAACTTCAGCCATCCACCCAAAGCCTTTCTGCCGTGCACAGAGGCGATTCCAAGCTAAGGCAAGCCTCACAGTGCACCCTCTCCCCAAGGTTCTGCTTCCTCATCTGCTCCCTTCTCTCCTATGGCTTCTTGCTACAGAATTTCTCTGGGCTGAGGTCCTCCAGCAACAAACCCAGACGTGGGAAAGGCAGCTCAAGCCCCAGAGGGCAGGTACACAAGTGACTTTAGCATCCCTCCCCACGACTCAGCTGTGTGATGTAGAAGAACTAATAGAGAACTTTTTAAAGAAGAAATACAAGCACAGTAACAATATTTAAACAAACCTATAAAAATAGTGTGACATAACTCTGTTCAAATAAATACAAAATAAATATGCTTTAAGCAGTAAAACAGTGGAATGCAACGCTGGTCCATTTTACCCAAAATGAAAAGTTGGGTGAGGATCTCCCAGGCCTCAGAAGCTGGATCCTATTAACTAAAGCAGCCCATAATGCTATCAGAGAAATTTTAAAGCCATCTCTTTCCCTTAGCCTTATGAAAAGCACCCTTTGAAAGACAAGCAAGCATGTCTTCAGGACTGAAAGCTCACCTTTCCCAGTGACAGCCAGCCCCTCTCCCTCACAGCAGACAGTGCTGACTGGGGGCCTCCATCTCCCCAGTGGAAACCTGAACATCGATCTACCAAGAGGTCTAAAGAGATAAGATAGCAGCATAGGCACGGGGTTTGGAAAAGGTTCACCAGCTCTCCTTGGCACCAGGCAGGATGGAATTCAGAGGTCCATGCAACGCTGCACAGGGGCTCTCGTGTCGTGCTGGGAGCACAGCTGCACAGGAGCTGTGAGCTGTTTTGTCTTTGTTCACTAAAGCCATGCGTCACAGTGCCGGGCAGCCCAGGGCTCTCCTGCCTTCCCCTTTCCAAGCCCCAAGAGAATAAGACAAGCCAATCCCGGCATGCAAAGGATACAGGCATGCAGGCTCTAGTCTGCTGCTTCTGTTAGTAAGTGCATCTTGTTAGTGGGTTTATGAGACACACTTAAACCTATCAAAAATAAATAATCCTAATTCTTCATTAGGCTGGCTTAAGTAACCTTCAGCCTGGCTGGATAAACCACTGCCCACCAGCCCTCCAAACCAGTACAGATCAAAATTACATTTCATGTCAATTCTTGGAAGCAGAACATGAATGTCTCCCACCCAAAGGAATATTTGTAAACATAACAAGCCTGGTGTGGCAGCAGCTCCTACACAAGGTTTGTACAAATTTAAACAATGGGTAGGAAGTTAAACAACTGAATGGAAAAAGCAGCTCTCTGAATGGAAAAAGAAGCTCTTTCAGCAAGTCAGAAGGTGCTCATCTGTAGGCAAACAGCTCTGTACAGGCAACACGCTGAGAGCAGACCTGTAACCCAAATCTTTGCTACTCTGTCATACTGCTGGGAACTGACCTCAGCAACTCCCAGGAGTTCATCTCCTGGTCTCCCAAAAGGCCCAGTGAAAAGGACCCCGTGATGGTTTATGTGGAGTTCTGAGTAGCAAGATGGCAAAGGACACCAGATCCTCCCCTCCCCTTCCTTACTGACTCACAATCTGAGATTTCACAGCTTTGCTTAGTCAGCTTAGTGTCGACACATTCACAGAATGAGAGATGGCTTATATGTCTTGGGATGGCATCCCAAGATTTCAGAGTTCTGAGTCCTCAGCACCTCCTGGTCACCGCGAGTCCACGCCCAGAGTCATCTTCAAGTTCTCATACACCACGTAGCTGATGCTCACAGCTGGGATCACCTTCATAAAGTTGGGTGCCAGACCCCGGTAGAGCCCAAATGCTCCCTCTGTCTTCAGAATGTGTTTGAACAGTCCCCTCATGGTCACTTCAGGAGCACCCTCCACTGAAGCTGCAACAGGGAAAGCCACAATCAATAATGCACCTTTGTTTCCAAGAGCAGTTCTGATCCATGTGCTTTCAGATGTTCCCAGAGCAAAGGTGCTTCACGGGGGACAGCATTAACTTCTCAGCTACCCATTCCATGCTCCACACTGCAAGTATTTTCTCAAACTGCTCTGCAGATGCCCTCAGCCAAGAACTGCTGATCTGAGCAAACCAGAACCCCTGTCCTGGAGGTCCTTAGCCACCCAGGTTAGAAGGGCAGCACGCAGTCCACTGTCCCCTTGCAGCATCACAAACAGCCCATGGCTCAGCTGCATGGGCCAGCTGAGGCTGTTGATGCAATGTTTGCACTAGAGAACCTTCAGCCTTGCTCAAAAACAAAGGCAGGAGTTGCCACTGTTCCAAAAGTTCTCACCTTGGGCCTGCATGCGTGTCCTCACGAGGGCCAGGGGGTAACTGGCAAGCTGTCCACAGGTGCTGGAGATGGTGCCACAGGCCAGCAGAACAAAGACCCCGGGGTCAGCACTGTTGACAGCATAGCGTTGCAACCAGGTGTTTTTTAGAGTCTGGAAGGAAAGTGCCCAACATTAGCAGGGAAAAGGCAAGCAAAGGAGTGTCACATTTCATTAAAGATCTAGAGTAAAGGCCCAGAAAGTTCCCAGCAAGTTCATCCAGAAGTAGAAGGCTTCTCAACTCTTATTGAGCTGCTGTTGCTGTAGTGGCTGGGCAAAATCCCTCCTTTAATTTTCTGCTGCAATTTTCTTGTGAAGAAAAGAAACAAGGGACCATGCATGGTGCTGACTATGGTTTATGAAGTAGAATTATCATCTTGGATTATCTTTTAAGCCATTTCTGGGTAAAAAAAATACATTTGTGCCCCATAAGGCTGTTTAAGAAAGCTTTAATGAATTACTTAAACTCCTGTCATGACTGATAAAGCCACACAAGCCACAGCCCTACAATAGTTTAACAATAAAATAAAATACAATATAAAAAAATGTTAAGCTTAACCTAACAACTGGTTAAAGGCATCATACCTCATAGACTGCCAGGTCAATACCAGCATATGGAATGATTCCCAGCATGTTGGGGATGTAGCCTTTGTAGAAGGCAGCCATTCCTTCCTTTGCAAGGATATTTTTGGCACAATCCAACATGCCTGAATATTGTCCTGTCTTCCTTAGAGCCATCCGTGTTTTCAGAACCTAGAAGACAAGAATAAATAACATGAAGGCCTACAGGAGAATCAGCAGGAGAACAATGTACAGACAAAGTCATTCTTAGGGACATGAGTGTCAGGACCACAGCCAGTGTCCTGCAAGCAGCACTGCTTGGTACTCATTAATTAAACATCACAGGACTGGTGTTCTACCCACATCTTCCCACCCCTGCCCCCACCCACGAGCCCTCCTGGGGACTCCCAGCCCCCTGCCTCACCTCCATGGGGTAGATGCTGCTCTGTGCAATGGCCCCGGCCAGAGAACCGGCCAAGAGCCGCTCGTGGATCCTCAGCATCTCCTGGTCAGTCCCAATGAACCGCTTGATCTGCAAAGCCCAAGCAGACAGACATTGAGGCTCCGTGACTTATCTGTGCCATCATTCTCTTTTCAGCTCATCCTTCTGCGGTCACAGCTGCCCTCACCTGCTCATAGGCCATGAACTTGATGGCTGACTCGGGTGCAATCTTGAGCACGTTGATGCCATTCCCTCTCCACAGCGACCTTGGGCCCCCCTCCCGGATCATCTGCGTGAAGCCGCCGATGATGCACATGTTGTTGCTGCGGGAGGCGTGAACCTGGGGGAGAGGGACAAGCCTGGATTAGTTCCAGTCCCCATTACGACAGTGCAACGTTTTTCTGTAATCCAGGGACAAAAGGGCGCTTTTTTATTTACCCAGAGGTTTGCCAAGGCTTTAATCCCTTCCAGATAACTTCTACAATAGAGAAGCAAGCTTCTTTTCTTTTTTGCCAAGTCTAGCGTTAACTAATCAATCTAATCAATCAATATCTCCCTCTGGAATGGGAGGAAAGGTTAAACAGGCAACTGTCTTGGTTTTTTTCCCATACCTAGCACAGGATCAACTACCCGTCAACTTCTCTGCTGGTTCAAGAGCAGGTGCAGTGACAAACCAGGCTAAAATCAAAATTTTCCAACTCCTTTCTAATGCTTTTAATACTGAATACAAGCTCTGCCAACTGACCACAACATTCACTTCAACTCTCATGGCCTCTGGGTCTCTCACAGGAACACAGGATTTTAACCTGTTTCACCAAAACCCAAGTTTTCCATAAAACTGTCTTACTAGTGACAATTTTGACATGTCCAAAAAGATTCTCTGTACTTCTTCTAGTCAATGAATAATAACTTTTTTATATTTGATCAATCAAATAATTCAAAATGCTTTTAAAAATAGCAATAAAAGAACCATTATTATAGATTAACATTGGCCAGAGGGCTGTATTGTGTTGATGAACATTATCACCTCCCAGGTAACCATAAATATTGAAGGAATCTGCTCAGGTATTTAAACAAACTCCATCATACCTGCATGAGCACTTTCAAACGGTCCAAGGGGGCTGTGCAGGTTCTGGACACAGCACCTGCACCTCCACCTGCAACCAGATGTCTCCACCACATCCCTGTCTGCCTCTCTTCCACTGTGAACTCATCAGGGACAGTCAAATTCTCTCCTACATCGAAGATCTGCAAAAGTAGAAGGTGTTAAGAAATGCTTTACCATCTTGCCAAAGTTTTACTGCTCTTTATTAGTGCCAAGTGCTGAAGTACAGGATATGCTTATTCCAAGGCAGCAGCTTATCTACAGCCACTGACTGCTGTGCCTGGCCACAGGAGCTGCCACTGCTAGAACGTGTCACGGGGGAAACTGTCAAGATTTCTCTCCAAGAACCTGGCAACTGCTGAACATTTGTCTACATCCAAATACTGTGGGTCATACTTAGGAACAAACTGACCAACTGCAGGCAGTTGCATAGCAAAAAAAGCTGGACCTCTCCAGAACCTTCCAAGCTCGTAGCCAGTTAAATCTCATAACATACTGTTCATGTACAGATAACTCCAGGAAGGATGGCTGCCTGTGGAATCAGACTCCAGATTTAACAGGTCCTGAACCAGCTGGGGCTGGCCACTGCAGGAGCTCCTGGAGGTGCACACCAAGAGAACACCCTCATCTCCCTGCAGGGCTGTGCCAGCAGCTATGACAGTGATATGTGGCAAGATTACAGCAGAGGACAGGAAGCAATTGAGCTTCCAGGGCTACAGGGAAGCTATGAACCGTGAAGAGAAAGATAAGGACTGCTGATAGCAGCTCCTGGAGGCCAGGACTTGGACCAAGAAGCTGGGCAAAGACTGAGACCTGTTGTACAGGAGTTATTTCTTACCGTGGAGTGCTTCCAGTACAGGATGATTTCAGGAATGTTCTCCACGGGGTGGAGCAGGTGATAGTCTCTCCACTCATTCCAGTCAATTGTCATTGTCCCATTTTTATCCATGCTAAAAAGATTGATCATCAGGTGAGTACAGACTCCCACTGAGTGACAAATTCCTCCTCCCCTCCCCTTTGATTATCCAGGCTTACACCAAAAAGAGCTTTGCGAAGCAACTACTAAAAGACTTTTAAAGAGACACAAGACAAAGCTAGGAAATCTGTTCACCAAACAATGCCAAGGTAGAAGTGGACTCTCTCTTTTCTCCCCTCTCTCTCCCTTCTAACCAACCCACCACAGTATTTGCAACCCCTCCTACCAAATTCAGGGACATAACTGACACTGAAGGGAAAATAATACTTACTAGGTGACAGGACCCCAGAAGTGTCCCGTCCTTATTCTGACACACAGGCAAACAGACAGAGGGAAGGTAGCAGAGGAAAAAAAAGAGGAAAAAAACAGCACAAATAAGTGGTTGTTAACATGTTAGTGCCACATGCATGAAGCACTCAGCATTTCCAAAGAGCAACTGCACAGTCCCTCTCCAAAGCAACAAGCTCAGGGCAGCAGGACAATCAGACAGGGATGCAAATCAGCTTAGATGCAAGGACTTCCCCTCAACAGAGAGAGACTCTGACAGTAAGTCTCAATAAAGCATTATGATTTTATAATTGTATGTCAGTTCAAAGGGAAAGATCAAAATGGAAAGTAATAGGAAAAAGGGGAGGAACCAAAGTCTCTGGAAAACGCATACAGGGGAAAAAGAGACGGGTTCCAAGTCCCTATACTTCTTTCTAGCTCCCTTGACAGAAAACAGAAAAACCAGTGGAATCTTCACCTCTTCAGTATTTTCTCAGCCTGCTGTTCAGAGATCTTGACTCCCAGGTCCCGGAGAGACTGGACAATCTCCTGGGCATCAATGCGGCCTGCAAAGATAAGCCAGTGAGCTCAAGGACACATATTACAGGCTAACACATGCACAGTCCACCCCTAAGCATAAGAAAGGTGTTTACCATCATTCTTTTTATCCAAACTCTTGAAAACCAGTCTCAGCTTCTTTTCATGGTCTTGGAGATAGTGAACAAATTCCTCAAAATCCAGCTGTCCATCCAGGTCTTTGTCTCCAGCCTTCACAATTTTCTGTTCAGAAAACAACCGAGAACTGTCAATTCCTTTGTCATTCAGACAGATCTTTCCCCTCTTCTACCACATTTAAAAAACACTTCCCACACAACTTTGACTTTTTCTCCAAAAGGCAAATGACAGAATTGTATTTCTTCTAACAGTGTTGAGCAATGCAGTAGTATAAAAATGTCACCTGATTCCAACTGTTTCCCAAAGTCCATTACACAGATGGAATGTCTCATGTTTTTATCAGGGATATTCTGCTAGTGTCATGTGTCTAACCTCAGGACTGCATCTTGATGAACACCTTGCAAAGTCCTTGTAAAGGTTCTTGAACTAAGTATGAGTCAACAGATTTGCATAAAAAGTGAATCACAAAACTTGAGGTAATAAAAAACACTGAACAGGAGAAGGAATTTTGTGCCTACTACAATCCTTAGAGAAGTAAGCTCCCTCTGGCAGTAACTAATTCCAGCCAGCAAACTCCTGTCCAGCTCCAGTGAACACAGCCAAAGATAAAAAACTTTGTGAACTGGTTTAGGCACCTTGAAGCTATGTGCTTTAATTACACAAGTTTCCATGAGATGCGTATGGAGCAAGAATAGGTTCTTAGTAGGACAAAGCTAAAATCAAGCTCAAACTGTGCCAGACATCTAGGACAAGGTAAATGACTAATTAAGTCACTACAACTCACTGAGGCAATAGCCCATGGACTGTCCTCTCTAAGGGCACACTTGGGCATGTTGACAGGTGAGGTGACCTCCAGACTCCAAGAATGTGGCTCAGGGAGTTCCTATCCCCCTTCTGGTTCAGCCACTTGCTTTTGACAGCCTTTAAGTCTTTTTCAACATGAATCAGTAAGCAACACTCAATGAGGTGTGATTCAGTCTAGTGCATCACCCAAAGTTTTGTTTTAATTCTTGTAACATTTATGTTAACAGCAGATGGGTTGTTAAAGAAGCTCTGAGCTGAGAAGAAACACTGGGTTAACCCTCTGTTCACCAGTACCTTGTTCAATATTTAGACTTCAAAGTATTAGGCAAGCCTAAACTCATTGTGACCACCAGTCCCCTTCATAAGCCGTAAGTCTTTGTTTCAATGTCATTTTAAATTACTTCAGTACTAAATAATTTGCTGTTGAAATACTCTCCCTCACCCACCAAGTCCTGCCTCTTTAGCCCTAATGCTATGAGGATTACTCCTAATCACTTGATGAACCTTAAATAAGAAAGTGCTGTCCCAGCTGCCCTGACCTCCAAGGTATGCCCACTATTCCTAACCTGCCATTTATCATATGACTGTTAAGTTCAGATACGACCTCACATCCAACTTTTAGGCTAAATATAGACCAACCCCCCTCTCCTGTCAGCACACTGGGCTTGAACAGCTGAATCAGGGCTTCCCTCTCTCTGGCAACCCCCAGCCAGTTGACAGGCATTAATAATTCGGAGGCACTGTAAGAGAGATGTGACTGTGCAACTGCTCCCTCTCTCTCAGCATGCTCTGACAGCTGCAGAAATGCACCCTGAGTGATCAGAGACTGCAGGCAATAAAAGCTTTGCCCTGTTCACCATCCTCCCCCACAATCACAGCACAGAAACACTGCCTGCCCGACAGTAACCCACAGCACACGTGTGAGGGGTGAGAAAGCCAAGCTCCCAGCATCTTCCCTGGAGGTGTGAACAAATATCTGCCTGCACCTCTTCACTTTCAACAGCAAACATGAAACCTGGCCATTAACAGCTATTTTGGCTGCAGAAGTTTCTGTGTAGTCACAGCCCCTGCAGCACGCTGTGGGAACTCACACACCTTCCAGCCTGCTGTCAGTGTCCCTGCAGAGGTGTAAAAAGCCTCCCCTGCCTGGCTGATCAATAATCAGCTCTCTGGGCTCTTGATAGCCTGATCATGGAAAAAAAAAGTAGCAGCAAGATGAAAGCAAGAGCTGTGTCACATCAGGATGGAGAACTCCATTGATTTAGAGCATGTCCCTTCCCCAGCAAAGCAAAAGGCTCTTGCATAACGTTCCCCAGCTCAGCCCACCCATCCCTGGCTGAGTCACACAGAGCTGTTCTCCTCACAGCACAAACCTGCTCACCTTCACCAGCTTCAGCTGACTCTACATTACAGCCCTGCTGGCAGAAGGAGGCATGTGGAAGGATGTAAGGAGGAAGAGGATGTGACATGCTGTATCTGAATAGACCGATAAAAGCAGAAGACTCCGGTCTGGAAACCCCATTTTTTTCTATTTACCTCACATCAACTGGTTTAAATAGTCTTATAGACCTGAGACTTCACTCAGTTCAAAACAAAAGAATTGAAAAGAGTTCACTCCACGCCGGTTCAGCAATCCCTGCCAAGAGGCACGACAAGTGTTTCCATGCTTCCCTCAGTTATTACAACAGGGCCATCATGAACTTCTTCCCCTCTCGAGAGAGCCACTAAAGGTATCAGACACCACCCCACCATTGCTCACTCCCTCACTTCCATTCCTCTCTCAGGGCCATACCTGCTTCCACTGGCGGTAGGTGGAGAATTCCTGGGAAGGAATGAAGAGGCTGAGTCGGAAGATGGATTTGAGTTCGGCTGGCAGCCCCTTCGACTCAAAGTACTCAAACTCCGCCTGCCTCTCCCCGAACGCCGGCACGTACAGACAGAGGCAGAGCATCTTTCTGAGCCCAAGACTCAGCTGCCCTGCTCAGTCCGACCA
This sequence comes from Prinia subflava, assembly GCF_021018805.1. Lineage (NCBI taxonomy): Eukaryota > Metazoa > Chordata > Aves > Passeriformes > Cisticolidae > Prinia > Prinia subflava. The sequence continues at coordinate 5,253,584 of NC_086258.1, forward strand.
GCAAGGAAGGGAAGTAAAACTGAGTGATTCCCCTGAGCTAATTTCAGTAGCTAGTGGAAAGGAAATGCCAGCAAGTCTCATGACACATGCCTGTGAGTGAGCTTGGCTCCAGCGGGATTGGCTGCACAAGCCCTGCCCTTCTACTTAAAAGGGAAGCCGGGGCTGTTCGGTCCCACCCAGCTGATACGAAGCAGACACGTGTGCTGCCTCCCATTGCTCAACACCTGGCTCCCATTAAACCCGGCCTTACATCACACCCGCTGCCAGTTAACTCTTACTGGGTGTCTCTCTTAACCCAGGACGCTTTGGCCAAGGGCCAGGACACTCAGTTGCTGTGCCTTACACCCGATCAATCCTTTTCTGATCCTGCTCTCACCTCTGTGGGGATTTACACAGCTAGCACAGTGGGGACCAGTGTTGATCATAACCTCTCCCATCATGCAACACAGGAGGACTATCACTGTCTTCCCAAAAATTATTTTTTTAACGTGAAGTAAGAACAGGATGCCAGCCACTTACTGCTTTAAGACATGTTTAGGATAGCCAGCTTAAGCAAAAGTTTTCTACTTTTACGAGGTTATTTTGTTATGCCAGAGTTGACTGGCTTTGGTTGCATGTTCTGCCAAAACTACTTGTGCCAGCTAAGAGCAGACAACCCCTGCACACAAAGATCTCTCCCCTCTGTAGCACTCCAGAGTTACCAACACAGCAGCAATAAAGCCTGTGGAGGTTTGTCATTGAGCCAAATACAGAGAAAATCACCCAAATCAAGGGCAGGCTTCAAAACAACCCCAGCTGCTTCTAAGCCTCCTGGCTAAGCATCCACACAGCAGTTACACCAGCTTAATATTTTTCATCCTCTTCTGACTCCAATTAAACATTGCAGTCAGATATGTGCTAGGAGAAGTGTCCTGGGCAGAACAACATTTTCCAGTTTCTACCCTTGACAGTTTAACTGCTTTGTAAGGGAGTTCCTGAGCTCTCATTAGGAGGAAGCCAGGCTGGAGGGAGTGTGGCACAAGCACCAATTAATGCAGGTATAATTACAGCTTTCTGAGCATTTGGTGGAGTTTGAGGTATGGGTTAACACCTAGCTCTCCAGAGAGAGTACCAACTTGCAGCAGGCAACAGTGCTCTTCAGGAGAGAATCACTGACTGCTAACATGAATTTTAAATATAGCATTGGTATTAATCAGAGAGAAGCTATCACGCAAGGAAGACGCAAAAAGCCATAGCCAAAACCCCAAACACTGCAATCCCGTCTGCACTAGAAGTAACAAAGTGTGTTTGCTGAACTGGTTCAAGCCAGCCAGGATAACAGCCTTCCCCACTGCTGCGGACACAGCAACATTTTCTAGTGTTTGTTGTGTTTGAACAGCCTGTCTGGCAGAGCAAAGTCCAACCAGCACTCCCCTCCTCAGGCCCTCAAGCACAGGGTGCCTGAACATCTTTACTGTGGTATTTTGTTCTCTAAAGCACAGCCAAGGTCAGTAATGAGCTGTTCATGAAGCTTCATGTCAATCAGACAAACTGGGTATATTTAATCCGTGGCTTAATTTCAAGGGGTTTTTTGGTGGGTTTTTTTTTTTAAGCAATCACGATTCACAGTAACTCAGTACCCTTGGGAGTTGTGACCTACAATGGTGTCCTCTGCCCTTCCTGGGGCACCTCAACTACCATGGCACCGTGGCCAGGTTACCTAACCAGGCTTAACCTACTCCCTGCTGACGTCTCTCTGCATGAAAACAGGATCTTCTCAGGGACTCCAGATCCTCTTAAAGATCAGCTGCAGCAGCTCACTGCATGCATGCCCACAGCACACCCCAGCCTTCCCACCAAGTCCAGTCTCACCGCAAGCAGCACCCCAGTGATACCTACACCCCACTGACCAACACCAAACACCCTCACCGAGGGGAGCAGAGCGGGTACTCGCAGCAACAGGTAGTAAGTGAACAAATCTAACTCAGATTTGCTTCACAAAGCCTTAAGATCCTCCGTAGTCCTTCCCACGAGTTGCCAAGCATCACTATTATAGCTGCTTGGCAGCTCAGTTGCTATGCCAACATGATGCAGATTTTCCTAAGAAACTCTGTTTGGAGTTGGCAGCTAGAGACAAAAGGCAAAATCGGCACATTTTAGGAAAAAAAGCCCTACTACCTACGTCAGAGGAAAGGAGAAAGCTAATGAGGTTAAAGCTGATTTTAAGCAGGGTATTAATTACAGGACAGTGAGCTAAGAAGGAGAGACAGATTACAAATGAAGTTTATACCAGCAATTCAGGTTATAATGACAAAGGAAACTTAAACAAGTATTAAGAAGTTTTTGTATTTCAGCTAAAAAAATCCTGGTAAAGCTGGAAATACTCAAGAGCCAGGCAGCTCTCCAAAGCTGCAGGGATCAGTGCTGCTGGGACACTGGTGTGGGGTCACTGGCCACATCTCAGCACACACAGAGCTAGTCCCACTGCCCCAGCCCCTGAGGGCAGCAGCACACTCAGCCCAGGGCTTCAGGCACCAGCTACAGACAGTACATCCCTCATTAGCACTGTCTATTCCTGATCACACCAAGGACAGGGCACAGAGCTCAAATGAAGTCACTCCTCCCTGATATTTCCATCCACCAACTCCGCCACTGAAACTACACATTTCTGGGCCATGTGGAGCCAGCCTGGCTAATACCCTCTGCTGTTTCCTTGATGACAAGAAAAGTGAGCCATGAAGGAAGGCAAACCCAGCTCCTCCTCCCTTAAGCAAATTTATTTTCATTTTATTTATAGGATTTGGTTCTTTTAAATGCTGCATGAGTTACCAGTTTCCATACCCTGCCATCCCTGCTAACCTTTCCAAGTCATTTGTACTCTTCTAGGCATCTGCTTCATCACTGGTTTACTACATCACCTCCAGAATGTACCTCCCAAGGGATGGAAAGATGCAGCCATACAAGGAGCAGGAAAGTATGCTGTTTCATTTTGAATTTACTTTGCTAAAAAAAAAGGCTCTAAAAATATCAAGTACCAGCAAGCGTCACAGTCACATAGCATCCTCCTTCAGAGGCAAAACAGCTTTCTGGGCTCCAGCCCTATTGCTAGAAGGTTTCACTGGGTTTTGCTGACAAGGTCTTTTTAATTTCTGAAAACTAGCTTATAATTAATTGGACAGTACAGAAAGTCCTCGCAAAACACAGAGAGTGTACAGTGTATGAAGGAGGGGAGTTAATGATTTAAGCGACCCCAGCAGAGTAAAGAGCTGCAACCAGCCAAGGCTTTGCCAGGAGAAGGATAAGAGACCAGGCACAGCAGAGAGCACTGTGTGGTATTTGACATAAAGGTAACCAGGAAAGGTGACCTGTTCCACCTACAACACACGGATCCAAAGTTACAAGTCCAGATGGTGACATCAGGGGCAGATCATGCCTGTTTCCTGTGTACACAGATCCAGGGCCAACATAACACATTTGCAATCAGTATTTTCTCCCCATCTTTGCAAAAACAGCCTTATGTTGAAACAGCTTTAAACAGGCAAACATCTGAGGGGGAACATTGCAATGACAAGTGAAGATTGAAGAACCAAGGCCAGGAAGCCTTTCCAGTCAAGTTTATCGATACACAGCAATTCCTTACAGAAACTCTAGAATCAGGTGTGATATTTTGTGTGTTTTTAGAAGTAGTAACAGGTATTTTTACAAAATGAAGTGGCCTATCAGTCAAGAGACGCTCCCAAGGTCACAGCCAGCCAGTGGCAGAGAACAAAAGCCCCCACATTTTCTATTAAAACCGAATAACACTGTTTGCTCACAATGGTTTATTATCTATCCCTAAGGCTGTACGAGACTTTTCCTAGCACTTCTCCTTCAGACAGGTAATTGGAACACTGATACCTGATCAAGCACAAACAAGTCATTGCATCTTAACAAGTTACTGTCCATCAGCTGAGCCATGGGCAGGATGAAGCATAAGCCAGCCTGAACTGCAAGGTGAAACACATCTGCATAATCCTCTACAGAAGAGCTTTACACTGTGTTTTACTTTACAATCAGGGCAAGCTAAAATTACACAGTCACAACCTCCTGGCAGATGGACAGTTACTTCCTAAGATGCAAATAACTCCATTTTATCACATCCTTATCCTCTAGGTATTTCTCCATTAGCCAGTCCTACGGTTCCTATGCAGCAGAACTTCCCAGGGTCACACAGGAAAGAGGAGATTGGTATCAGCTTTCAGAGAAAGCTTTATTTCCAGGTGTGAACAGATGGACTCTCCCTGACTGAGAGACCATTGTTCTCTGGAAGACACCAGAGATTTTCAGCCCTGTAATTCCAAGGTTTTCGTCACCACTTCCTTCAGTTCTGAGCCTCTGTCCTTCTTCAACCTCTGTGCACCAAAGTCCTCCTCAAAACGCGCATGCTCCTTTTTTGGAAGGGGATGCACAGTGCTAACTGCTAAGGATAGAGATGAAGGCAAAAGTCCCTGCAGATTTTTCAGTCTGATTCAAGCAGGGAGTGGCTTCTGCTTCCCAGAATGTGAAATGCTGCCCTGCTTGTTTCCATTCAAAACAGCAGCAGAACAGATATTAATCCGCTCTACAATTTAAACCTGTTCATCCCTCATTTTAAAGAGAACGCTCACAGCAACAACCATGCCCAATTCCCTGTGAAATAAGCTGGATCCTGAAAGTCACACACCCCTATCCTTGCTGCAGCCCTTCGGTACCATCCCCACCTCCCACCCTTCACAGGCCTTACACCCAACTCCTTCCCCTCTAATCCCAGGTCACACCCTTGGTTTTAAACCACATGTAGTCAGAGCTGACTGCACCATCCTCAGGGGAGACAGACAGCACTCCCTCCATTAAATAAGCCAGAACTGCAGTCGGCCAGCACGGTGCTGGAGGCTCCGGCACTAAACTAAGCAGCTTTTGTTCGCCTCCCCCCAGACAAAGCCTCACCATTTATCCTCTGCCAACTGTGCGCCCCCACCACCTCCCCACTCTCCCACCCTCACGCAGATTTTAGTCTCTCCCTTGTGCCACCCGCTCCCCAGGGACAGACTCTACTCTCTTCCGGGCTCTGCCATTCAAATAATACAGCCAGTTACTCATTTGCTCAAAACATGCAAGTTTTACGAAAGGCTTGCCATGACCAGAGACTGACTCCAGAACATTTTAGGATGCATTTCATTCTTTGCTGGTCTCCGGTGCAGGGGTGGGACTCAACGCTAATCTGCATTATCATTCCCTGTCCTCTCAGTCATGCTTTTTACAAGTTACCCAAGAACCCTGGAGGCCCCCATATTCCCCCATGCCCCTAAACAGCATTTTCTCCCACACTTTAAACATCATGTTTGGAAGGTCAGATCACCTCCTCTCTTCAGTCACTCCCCTGCCCCCCGCCCCCTTCCTTTCTAGCAAGCACACCCGTTAGACCCTGCTCCCTTTTCCTGTTCCTCTCCCCCCTCCCCAAATTCACACACACAGCTACCCACACACTCCACCTGCAATACCCCTTCTCCCAGCAGACCACACACTCCACTGTCATGTGCACCAACCCCTCCTCAGGCCCCTGGATATCCCATTACCTTTGGAAAATGCTCTGCGGGTCCAACCACCAGTAGGATAGTTGGTCTCCTTTCAGTGGGATCAGTCCCTCTGTCCTGTGTCTTCCCCAACACCTTTGGCCCTTTCTCCCCGGGGCCTGGAAGTGGGGTGGTGTTTCTGGCCTCATCCTCTTTTTCATCTGCAGGACCTTGGCATATGGCCCTGGGAAAGAAGCTAGACAGAAAATGCCACAGGGTCTGCAGCATTGCTGCTCCAGCGAGCATCCCAGGCAGGGAAACCCTGAGCGCTCAGGAGCTGCCCGCTGCCAAGGATGATGTGACTGCACTACCAAGCACCCCCAAGACGGGAATCGGCACGGCAGCCAGCGGGAGGTTCAACCCAGCGACTCCACCGGCTCAGATTCTTTACAGACCGCTCCTGCGGATGCTTCCTGCCTTTTGAAATTGCTGCTACTGCAGTCGTGCCTGGCCTGACAAGCAGCTCATTGTACCAGAGCCTCAGAAATCTGATGGCAACAGACAAAGCACAAGCCCCCTGGCACGGAGAAGCCGAGACGCTGCGCTCTGGAGGCTTGGACAGAGGAGCCGAGACGCCGCGCTTAGGAGGAAAGCTAAAGATGAACCTCTCCGAGAGGAGCTTCTCAGAGCTGCCAACTGAGCTGCGCGTCCCGGCTCATCCCAGCGGCAGCCCAGGCGAGCAGCGCGGCTGAGCAGCGATGCTGAGCACCCAGGCTGCGTCCCCACTGCAGCAGTGCCCAGCCAATCCTCGCTCCCAACACTGCGCTGCTCCGGAGCACGGCAGCGCGCGCAGCCGGCCGGGAGCGCGCCCCGGGCGCGGGGTCCGCCCGCAGAGGAGCGCGCCCGCCGGGCCCCGCGGAGCGGGCACGGCCCGGCCACGGAGGGCTCTGCCCCGCAGCGAGGGGCAGCGGCCGAGGGGTGTGCGTGGCTCGGCAGCTCCGGCTGCGGCTCTTTGTTAGGGCAGCAGATGGTTCTGCAGAGGGAAGCCGGCTTTGCCCAGCCATGGCCGCATTAACCTCTAAGTGCACTCTCTCTCCCCAGTCTATTATCGTCTCCTCCGTGCCTACAATAGCTCTTTGGTGCTGCATTGTGCTGCCGCCGCCTTTGGCTCCCAGCACAGCGTTTACGGCCATTCATCAGTGTGAGAGCTGTGCTTAAATCGCTGGTGGGTCGGCTGGCCGAGCTCTGCTGGAGGAGCCTTGAACCACCTAGTGAAAGGTAGGATATTAATATATATAAGCATAGGGACACATGATATTGCTTGGATTTCTACAAGAAATGCCACGCTTTCCTCTGCTGCCGCAGCAGCAGTTGTTCATTGATTGGTGAGGCTGTATCGGCCTCCCACCAGAACCCACCCCGGAGGAACCCAGCAGCATTTTCCATTTTACAGTTCATCAGTTTACTTCATATTCCCAGATTCTTTGTGTCCACAGAGGGCACTGCACGCCTCATTTCCAAAGTACTGTAACCCTTCTATAAGTTTGGGGGTTTTAACAGGCGGAAAAAATTGAGTACAAACCCACAGCTTCCATCACCTACACAACACAGCACAGCAAGAGCCAAAGGAAGCAAAGGACCTCAGTTTTCAGCTTTTAACTTTTGAGAGTGACAGTCTGCAGGACACTTCTGGTATACAGACACTAGATGTGAAAATATGATCCAAAGTCTAAAAGGTCTGCAAGCCTTAAGCAGCCAAGTTGCTCATAAATTTTGCAATGAACATCACCTTTGGGAACTCGCTATCACTGAATTCCCATAATGAACCTAGGTAATGGAAAAAGTGAGACAAGTATGTAGAAGACACCATATTAAAAAAATTCTTCTGCAAATACACCCGGATTACTTAACAAGAAAAAAATGCTTTTTAATCCCAAGGTCTGTGTACAGTATGCAACAAAGTTTTTTGTCTTAAAATTCGACACATACCAAAAAGTGACCACACATTAAAAAAATTACAAAATTACAGGGCAATAACACTGGGGTGAGGGAGTGGGAAAGTCCCGTCCCTCTCTGAGGAATGGCACAATCTGGTTCTAGCTGGGATGCAGTCAGCAGCACAGACAGAAAAGACTGAGGAATTCTTGTCATGCCTCCATTACCCTGAGCTGCTGCCAGTCATCACAGCTACAAGTACAAAAGTTAAACTACTTTCTAACACATAGTGAATCAGATCCTTTAAGATGACATTTGGAAGTTTTTAATGCTCTCAAGCCACAGGAACAAAGCAGATTTTCTCAGCTGGGCCCAGTTCTTCAAAATCAGCTTCTATTAGCCTAAGGCTGTGGTTTCACAAGCAGCTGTGAACTAATCTGAAGCTTACTGCCACTCTAAGTCATCTCACATCTCACACTTAAGCCCTGCACTTACCTTGCTCCCATGCTCCTCTGACAACCTCATTAACCCATCCAAAAAACTGCAGAGCTGTCTGCTGAGGTAACCAGTGGAGGCTACCCATGGATGGGGTCCAAAAAGTGTGGAAAGGGCATCTGAGCTGCCTGCAGCAACAGGCTGCCCTGCCACTCATACAGCTCCAAGTCACGATACACAAGGCAAAGCACCCAAAGTAGAACTTGAGATTTGTCCTCTGTGGTCACTCAATACTCACAAGGCCCCATTTAACAGCTGATGTTACCTGACACTGTTACAATTGTTCCCCTGCACTAGTATTAACATTAGTGGTATGTGCACATCAGGGATTCCCATTTTTCTTTGTTCATGCGGAGATTTCATAAGAAAATAATAATTTGGGCAAGAAATTACATGCCTGGGGTGTAATTAAAGCAGAATCTCAGCAATGCTTCTTTGGCCTCTGTCCTCACTAAAGGAAACCTCAGAGGAATTCTGCCACCACAGTGATTCACACAACTCCTTGGGAACAGATAGAATTTTCTAATCATATTTAGGGAGAGGAAAAAAGCCATTTATTTTACCAAGTGAGGAATTTTATTAGGTCAGAATAATAAACCTAGTAACAGCAGATGATTATAGCTAGAAGCAAGACAACTGCACTCCTACAGGGAATTTGCAGGGAAGTATTATTACTCTACCAACACCACCATGAAGCAAATCATTCACACATTAAAAAAAAGATGTAATAAATACTGTGAGTCCAGCATGAAAGGTGACACAAAGGAACACGAGGAGCAAAAATTCCCTGTTTCCAGAAATCATGAACAAACACCTAGGCCACAATAAAACAGCTTTCCCAACCTCAGCTTCATTAGGAGACAGCTATTCCTCCAATTCCAGCTGTTTACATGATCCAGACCTGGGGTTTAAGGCAGAAAAAGCAGGAGGGCTGATCTGAATGCTGGCTCTCAGCCAGCACACCAGCCACTGGGGACAGAAGGTGCCTGTGGCAGCTGGCCTCAAAGCCCTGCACACCAAAATGGATAGTCATTAGATAGCCTGGGCAGAAGCTGACAATAAAGAACTGTAATCTATCCAAATGGAGACAAAAGAGAGAGAAAAAAGAAAGAGACTGACATGTTTTGCTCAATTAAAGTATTTTCCTCAGTACTGCAAGCTGGCAGAGGGAGGTTCTGTGTAAGCCATAAAACTAAGGTATCTTGTGCCCTTTTCAGCCACATCACCATACCTGCTGAGTCTAAAACTCCAGTTTTCAGAGACACTTGCCTTATCCAAGCTGGTATACCTGGCAGAAATTCACTTTTGCCTTAAGATGGTTTCCAGAAGACTTCTGAGTAAATGCACAGCATTTTCTTGCAAACATGTGAGCCTCATCACCGACAACTTGCTAACATGTAAAAAATATGAAAGGGAGGCAGAAAAGAAAGGGGGGTAGAGGGAAGGGAGCTGTGCTGGGGGCAATGACCCTTCTCCTCCAGCTCAGGAAGAGCTGCCAGCAGTCTCTGGTTCCTTAGGTGACCCTGCAGGAATGAGCAGTGACTCATCTCCTTTAGGAGCCTCCTGGAAGCACCCCAAAGAGCCCTGCTGCCTACATGTGTGTGCCACCCAGAAATAACACCCAGCCCCCAGCTGGGATGGGCCACCATGACTCTACCAATTACCTCTTATCTTTTCAAATTTTATTTCTGAAAGAGGAAAATGTTAAGTATGTCACTACTTCACACTTTTTAGAAAGTTGAAGTTAACCCTGCACAGTGCTTCTTGCACCATGACATAAAATCTTGGCCACTGCTGCTTAAATAATTAAATTGGTGACATTCAAGTACGTTCATATATTAAGGTGACACAGCATAGCTCAGGGAACACTACAAAGCAACTCATTACAGAAAGCCTGGCACGAGAAATGAGCTACCCAAGCTGATAGATTAGGCATCCACAGCCAGTGCCAAATACAAAAATACAGAGAGAGCTGGCCAGGGAGGGGGAGCACAGAGCCATTGCCCAGGACAGAGAGTTCCACCAAGGTCATATCATATTATATGAAGAGCAGGGATTAACTAAGAGACAGGGCATCCTTAATACTCAGAAATTAGAAAATCAACTTCTTGCTGCACCAGACAGTAAAGCAGGAAAAGAGGTAGTGAGAAAAGATAACCGTGCAGCAGCCCAGGCCCAGGCCTGCCCCCACACAGTTCTCCCCAGGCTAAACGATGTGGGTTTACATACCAAGCAGCTTTGCCTTTTCCCAGCAACTCATGATCTAAAAATTTCAGCAATTTCTCTTAAGAGCGGAATTCTCCCCTGCAAACCACTTTAGCTGCCAGAAGCTTCCCTGCAGCTCATGACTTGGGAGTTGGAAAAACTCAAGACATCTCTGCTGCCTTCCCAAACAGACATGAGTTATCACAGCTATGCTTCTCCACCCAAGACAAAGACTGGGCCATCATTAAACTGTGCTCATGTCCCACATTCACAGGGACAAATATAGCAGTAGGACATGAACAAGAACAAAGACTCATTTCCCATTTGCTACAAGTAGGGCTGTAGGAAAAAGCTCCCTCCCCCTCCTCCTCCTCCCAACACCATATCATGTTATGCTGTGTGCAACCAGGAGCCCAGGGCTGCAGCACTACCATTCTGTAGGGTTCTCAGACAAAAGACCAAGTTCTTATTAGGGCTTTCATGTCTTTTATTAATGCTCACCAACCATTCAAGGGTTCTGCTCAATATTCAGCTAGATTAAAAACAAAAATTAAAAGAAACAGTAAGTATGCTGAAGTCTGGAGTTTTTTACTTGCTGTTATCTCAGTAATCTGAAAACTCCCTGAAAAGGGGTTTTAGTCACCTGGAAGTTGACCTCTTCTCCAAGACAACCAGCAACTGGACAAGAGGAAATGGCCTCAAGCCACACCAGTGGGGGTTCAGGTTGGACATCAGGAAGCATTTTTTCACTGGAAGGATTGTAAGGCACTGGCACAGGCTGTCCAGGGAGGTCACCATCCCTGGAGGTGTTCTCAAAATGACTCAGTGCTACGGTTTAGTTAATATGGTGCTGTTGCGTCAAAGGTTGGACTCTATCTTGGAGATCTTTTCCAAGATTAACCATTCTAATAATCTGTGCACATGAGGACAAGGAGCTGTGTCCACTACTTACCAAGAAACTGAGCCCTGGTCACTAAAAAATGCCCCACAGAACACACTGAAAGACTAAAGCACTGCTGCATATTCTACACAGGCACAATCAGCTGTTTTGGATGAGTTTTGTTGTTTCATTCCACTCAGGCTGAGGAGTTCCTACAGGCAATCACCTCCCTGCAAAGCTCAGAAGAGACCCCATCCTGCAGGAAGTAATACTGTGAGGCCACATCAGTGATATTCACAATGCCTTTCTACTTACACAATGCTGACATTTAAAATTTATATGCTCTAGTCAAAGTTGCACCTACATCTCTCAAAGGTCAGCCAGCAGCCCTTGGTCATTAGCACTGTGCAAATAGGACAAAGGTCTCTGCTAAATAAACCAGAGAACTACCAGGCTTCTCCAATTTTCTGCAAGACAGGACAAAAAAACAATCCTGGAAGAACAAACCACCCCTCAAGAGTTATATACCTAGTTCTGTATGTATGTAAAGCAACACTTGTCTAATCTGCCATTGTTTGTTTGTACACAAGGGAAACATGCAAGAGCAAGTTTCTCCTGTGCATATTTGCATCTGAAACCTCCCTGTGAACATTGAGTGGACACACACTGCCCATTACACACATTAATCACACTAAGGCAGGGCTGACCAGAGACTAACTGTGGGTAAAGACTTTCACCAGAACAGGCTGAGATTCCCTGGTCCCAGCACCCCTCTCCTGCTGTCCCTGCAGGACCTCTGTGTGCTGGCAGTGACAGCCTGGGGTGCCAGCCCATCTCCCTGACATTCCCTGTCCCAAAGCTCTCACTGTAGGGGCTGCTGGCCAAGGCTATTAATAACCAACACTGTGCCCAGAGGTTTCCTTGTGCCAAACCCAAGGCCTGTCTTCTCAAAGCCTTTTCTGCAGCTGTCAAGAACTCGTGTGATTAATTAGAGTTCATTTGCATCTTCAGCCTGAATCAGAGAAGGCAACAAACCCCAAGTTCATACCAACTAACCACCCATCACAGATTTGAAAGTTTTATCTACAATTAAATCACTGACCTACAGTTCTGCTCTTGCTCAAGTGCATGAGAACAGGGCCTCCATCAAACCACACATTGCATAATTCACAAAGAGCAAGAACAGGCCTCCACTGCCTACAGACCCAGCAAATATGATCTATTTTGCTTATTATTTTAATAAATATTATTCAGGAATGTGTGAATTTAATTTGCATGTTATTGAAAATGGTTTCACCTTGTATTAAACTGGTTTGGGGTATTCACAAAGAGTAATCCTTTGGGATTAGTAAGGAGATGGGTGGATGAGAAGTTGTTGGCAGCAGAAGGAAGGCTATCAACAGGAATATCAAACTGTAAGAGTATTTGTCTGATACAACCTTGTGTTGCTCAACCCTTCACCATGAATTACAAAAGCCCAGCTAAAAGCTCCACAAGTGCCCCAGCAGGATTCAGGACACATAAACGATGAAAATGTGATAGTGCATAAATGTATATAGGTTTGGAGATGTATTGTGAGATCTAAATGACAGCTGGAGAGATATTCCAGTCCAATTACAGAACAGTATTAGAATTTTGCTCTTTTTATCATAAACTGACATCTGTAACACAATAAAAACTCAGGTCCTCCAATTCCAGACGGCTATGAATGGAAAACAGGTGAAATCATCACACTGGAAAAGGCTCATTCTGCCCCTTCCAGCTGCTAAGAATTGCAGTACATTGTGCATAGTATAAAACAGAGTATTCAAAAGTGCTGAAGAACAAAACAGTTACCGAAACAGAGCCTGAGAGGAAGAATTAAATGACGTCATGACAGAAGATAAAGTATCGATCAGAAATAAGATTAAATTTTTTTACGATTGCAACTGCTACAGTAGAAAGAGTTTCTCAATCCATTCATGGAGTCACTTGCGAAAGAGCTAACTGATCTGTTATCCCAGAAAGTCATGGACACAGCTGGAAGAGTCCAGAGACACACTTAAAATGCAAAGTTGTTCAGGAGAAAGGCGTGACGCAGACAGAACACTGCAGAGTCCAGCTGCAGCAGCACGGCTTTGCTTCTTCAGTACATGGGAAAAGTGAAAAACAGACCTTGGGGGGGAGTTTGGACAGACAGGACCTGGAGATCAAAGAGGAGATATGAGGCTAAGGAAGAAGGGATGAAAGCAGATTTCAGCAGCCTGGGAGCTGATACAGCTTTCCATGGGGAAGCTGATACCAAGGGAGCAATCACAGTCACATACATGAACTTAGGAGGGGAAAGTATCACAAGACCAAGGAGGACACCACTGTTACAGCAGAGGCAAAGAGGACATTTGGGACTGAAAAGAGACAAGGGTTATGTTTTCTCTGTTTCTTAAAGTGAACTAGTCCAGCAGAAGATGCTCAGCACCACTACAGAAGAGGCAGCTGCAGACAGAGTTCACTACTTCAGTCTGTCTCTAGGCAGCTGGGATTAATTCCACCAGTTCAAACTGTCTGGAACTTCAGCAGCAGAGATGAAGTTTTGGAATGGCACTCCAGTCCTGCAGTTAATCAGGATCAGTAGGAAAACAGTTACATTAGCAAACACACAAATATTACCATTACACATTCTTTCAGCAATAGGACATCTGCAGATACAAAGTAGGAAACAGCTCTGTTTTAGCATATTTCCATTAAGTGCATATTTCAAGCTCTATAGGTCTATATAAAGTCAGAAAGCAACAGTAACAGGACATTGACCGTTCCAGAGGTAGAGGAAATTTAGCAGTAAAAGACTATCCCTTCACACAGGAGAACAAGAAAGGCTTTTAAAAAATTCTTCACATGGTTATCATTTTACTGCCCAAACAGAGTGAAGTATGTGGATTGCTTCATGCTGACCAGTGCACACAAGCATTTTGTTACAAGGCTCACTGGTTTGGCACACTGCATTTGTCAATTGGTTTAAAGATAACAGCATGGGTTAAAACAAAAAAAAAAAAAAAAAAAAAAAAGCATCGGTTACATAAGCAAATTCCATCTCAAAGGACATCTGAGTACAAGCCCTTCTCTCCCCCACCACAGAAAGCCACCTCTAAAAGAGAAGGCAGCAATTTTCCAAGAATGCCACAAAGGGTTTTATCTCAGCAAGAACTCTCAGGCATTGAAGGAGCCAAAATATTGCTCATTTTCTTTTCAAGTTCAGCCCAAAAGTTATTGTTACCACAAGGACATTTAGCCTACTGACGCAGGGAGATTAGCAGCTCCCAGCTAAGATTGGTGATAACCTCACTTTACAAGCCCAATGTTTTCTCCATCTGCTCCCAAACTTTAGAAGACAACTCCCATATCAAATGTACTGCTGCATGGAAGGAAAAATAAAGTGCACCAGAGGCACGGAGTAATTTACTAATCACAAGCAATCCATGTGATTTATGCCTAAATTGGTCTCCAAACACCATGCTCAATAAATCAGAAAGATTTTCTATCTTGACACTTAAGCACTTTCCTTGAGCGTGACCTCACATTAGTTAAGCATTGAGGTGCCATAATTAGCCGAGGATGGAGCAGAAAAAAGACTGACTTATTAATAGAACTGCCTTGGAAACAGGAAGTTTATCTGAGTTCTCTAAAAATTGCACGACACGGAAGTTCGCTAGCCAGCTGAGGGCTGTTCCCACATTTTTAACTGGAACTTGAGAGTTTTGAACTTTGCGTCCTCACTCTCAATGGTTTTTACCCTGCTGAAGGGGATGCTCTGCCATACAAACCAATGCTTTGCAAACTCCAGAACGGTTTGAGTTGGAAAGGACCTTAAGGAACACCCAGTTCAAAGCCCCTGCCACAGGCAGAGACACCTTCCACTAAATCAAGTTGCTCAGTGTCCCTTCCAGACTGGCCTTGAACATTTCCAGGGATTGGGCAGCCAAGCCATGGATTCTCTGGGCACCTGTAGTCGTGCATTTCTGTACCCGAGCAGGTGTTTCTATATAAGGAAGTTAAACTAGAATTTTCTATAGCCTGCTCGTTGCAATTGGCTCAGTACCAGCACAGACACAGTGATAGGGCTTTGGAAGTGTGTCTTAAAGCCTAGTGTCAACCTCATTGGGCAAAGAGCCAAATAAGCCCACCTAGACCATCGAAGAGCCAGCACAAGAGGTGCACATGGCTTTTTGGGAATGCCTTAGCCAGTGTAACTGTGTTTGGTACACTGTGCTCGCCTTATCTCTTTTCATTTTGTAATGTTTGTTATTTTTTGCTGTTATTAAAACCTTTATTTTACAAAGAATATCCTGGGAAGCCGTCTCGCTATTTTATTAAGCTGGCTGGACCCTCGGAGGTATTGAGAGAAAACTCAATAGGCACCCTGTACCAGGGTGTCACCCTCCTCACACTATTGATGTGGAAGAGGAGTCAGAGGCAGGAAAGGGCTGAGGAACAATACTGACAGACAAGGGCTTCAGCAGAAAGACAGGATTGTTAAGCAGCATCCAGGCAGCACTTCCCTCCGGCAGCGAGCTCCAGTCCCCGCAGAACGGTTCCTCTGTGCCGCTCCCGCAGCGCCAAGCAAAGAAACTCTCTGCTGGGAAGTAAAAATGCAGTTTATTTTAAAGTGCTTCCTCCTGGGCTAGAGAATGTTAGCCTGGATTGAATTACATGCAAAGAGAAGGGAGTACAAAGGGAGGCAGGCATGCAGGCGTAAGCACAGAACATCCCGGGTCAGGAGGGAGTTTTGCCAGAGTCAAGGATTGCGCCCCACAGGTGGCAGCAGGTCAGTGTCACAGGGCATGCACAGGTGACTTGCAGTACAATCACGTTTACATACCCAAATGCACCCAGCAGAAAACCTCCGTGGCACTCATGTTACTTTTAGAAACAGCATGACTAAACTGCTCACAAGATCACACTGCCAAGGAGTTCTTACATGTTACAGCAGCTAGGAAGATGCCAACCAAAAAGAAATGTTAGAAGCTAAGATGCTGGAGATTCGAAGTTAGAAAGGAACCAGAAACTCTGGAAAGCACTGCCAAGTAAAGCTCTCAAACTGGAGCACCATTCCCAGAACAGGGAGAGAATACCAGCTGTCACTTGAATTAAGTGTCTTTTCAGTGACTCTGAAATCATTCTTAAACTCTTCTTCCTTCCTGTAGGACTCAGGCACTCTGTGGTGGCACACTGGCTGCACCCATGTGTTTATCTCTATCTTCACATGACAGTCAGTTTTTTTATGGCCCTGCACATAAAATACAAGCGACTAGGCAGGAAAAAACCGTGTAGCATTGAGGACAAGCCCATTAATCATAGATATGTACATTATACTAATTACAGTTAAATAGAGCAGCATCATGTTGAACCTTGGAACCCTCAGTGTACAGCATCACACAGAGTGGTGTGAGTACAAAAGGCTCCCCATACTGAAAGAGAAAGCCAGAGCTGCATGTTCAGTATGTTCCACGTGTGAACTGTACAGTACAGCAGCCTCCCTACGTTCTAAGGTATTTCCAAACCCATAAAAGAAACGAGTCTGGCATAAGCCATCCTGGGCAAACACGAGTAGCAACACGCAGCCAGACCCATATAATGGAATGAAACCTGCACAACTACCCTGACTTCAGGAATCGCTTCCAAAGGACTTTCCACTAATGTAAGTCGGCATGCAAGTTGCCCTGTCCCGGGTCCTGCGGAAACACGATTTCCTTTATGGTTTTTCCTGCCCACTAAGGTTTTACGCTTATTAATTATAGGCAGTTAATACCGTACATGCCTACAGGTAGCAAGCAAGCTGATTCCTCCGGGTCTCGTGTGCAAGCCGGCAGGGTGGCTTTGAGGCAAGGCCCCTTGGGGAGCGGAGCGTCGCATCCCACAGCCCCGCTCTCGTTCGGGGACAGGACGCTAAAGAGGCGCAGATGCTGCCATGGTGCTCCCATGCGCAGGTGGCACCGCTGCCCCGGCGAGACACAGCTGGAAGGTCTCCAGAGTCCACGTCCTGCTCCCGAGACGAGTACGGAGAGGGCTCCGACGCGGATACGGGACGAGCGGAGCGGCCAAACCCTCCCTAAGCCCGGAACGCGGGACCGCTCAGCCCCGCCGGGCCAGACCCCACCGCCCGCCGCCGCTCACCCGCAGATCCAGCTCGGTGCGGTGCAGCCCGAGGCGGCCTAGTCCCACGGCCAGATCGTGGATGCAGAGCGCGCCGTCGCGATTCACGTCCAGCTTCTGGAACAGGGTGCGGAGACGCCGGTCCTGCTCGGAGGCCTCGCACAGCGACCGCCCGCTGGACCCCGCGCTCCCCCCACCGCCGCCGCCGCCGCTGCTGCTGCTGCTGCTGCCGCTCTCCACCGCAGATCCATGCGGGGCCCCGCACGGGCAGAGAACGCCGCTCACCACCGGAGAGGCAAGAGAGCGCCGCGCCCCCGGCATGACCGCGCCGGCACCACCGACCACCCCTCACGCTCGCGGCACCGGCAAATGGCGCCGCTTCCGCCTTCGCGCCACGCGCCGTCGCTACCACGTGACGCCCCGCCCCGGCCAATCACAGCGGGCGACACGCCCTGAGCCACGCCCCGCGGCTTCACATAGAGTGGCGGATCGTGACGTCACAGGAGACGCCCTCGCCTCCACCAATGGGAAGGAAGCGCCGCGGTGTTTCCGAGCGTTGCACAGGGAGGGGGTGCAGGCGCGCGGGCCGAACCGCAATTGGCTGAACCCCCTGGGGAGGCGGCGATAACGCGAACGTCTCCAATCAGAGCCAGAGCCGGGAGCCAGTTTGAGCTTGACGGACGTCCCGCGCATCCGGTATGTGGGAAAGCAGCGCGCGCTCTGGATTGATGGACAGGAGGAGCACCCAATGGGACTAGAGCGAGGAAATTCACGGGCGGGCCCAACCCCTCACCGGCCCCACGCAGGCCCAGTGCCTTGAGACCAGCGGCGGGGCGGAGCCGCCTTTGGCTGCCTGATGGACAGGGCGCTTGACCAGTAATAATGCGACACTGCAGGCGGAAGGCGGGAAATGTGCTTGACGGGCAGGCGGGCGGGCCAATCAGGCGCGGCAGGAAGAGGGGCCGATTCTGGAAGCCATTACGCCAGTGCCGCAGGGCGGGGGCCGTTGCGCGGGGCTGCCGGGCGGGCGCCGTACGCAATTTGCGTATCGTTGGCGGTGCCAAAGGGGGAGCGGGGGGGACCGACCCCTCCGGGCCCTGAGGGCCCTCGGGGCCCCCCTTTGTCCCCGGCCCCGGGGGTGGGGGGGCCCTGCCGCCCCTCGGCCCTGCCCGGCGTCCCCCAGGCCCCCCAGGTGTGACCCCGTGCCCCGTCCCCGCTGCCCCCCGTGGCCATGGCGTCGCCGCCGGCGCCCCCGGCCAAGAAGCGGAAGATGAACTTCTCGGAGCGGGAGGTGGAGATCATCGTGGAGGAGCTGGAGCGGGGAAAGCACCTCCTCGTCAACCACTTCAACGCGGGCGTGCCGCTGGCCGCCAAGGCCGCCGCCTGGCACGACATCCTGCGCCGCGTCAACGCCGTCGCCACCTGCCACCGAGAGCTGCCCGAGGTCAAGAAGAAGTGGTCCGACCTCAAGACCGAGGTGCGGCGCAAAGTGGCCCAAGTGCGGGCTGCCATGGAAGGGGGAGGCGAGAACCAGAACGGCGGCGGCAACGGGCCCGAGGGCGAGGACCCGGCGGGCGGCGCGGCCGCCCCGGTGATCCTCACCCCCATGCAGCAGCGCATCTGCAACCTGCTGGGAGAGGCCACCATCATCAGCCTGCCGAGCGGCGACTGCGGCGCGGGTGACGGGAGCGACATCCCCATCACCGCGTCGGCCACCACGGTCACCCTGACCCAGAGTGAGTGCTGCGCCCGCCGGAACGCTCTGGGCTGGACTGCAGGGCCACACAGAGGCCCCGAGCCATGTGTGGGGAGAGAACCACAGAATGGTTTTGGTTGGAAAGGACCTTAAAGAGCACCCAGTTCCAACCCCCTGCCATGGGCAGGGACACCTTCTACTAGATCAGGTTGTTGCATCCAGCCTGGCCTTGAACATTTCCAGAGATAGCCTGCCTGCAAGTCCTCTAGGCAGACAGAAGCCCCAGCAAAAAGAAATCTCCACATCTCTAATGAAATGCTCCTCCCAGTCTGCCCTTGTGCTGTAGGGGAGTGGCCGCAAGACACCAATGTACTGAAAGTCAGCTTGGGCAGCTGCACTCAGCCTTAAGAGCAAGGGAATCAAGGATCCTTTGCACCTTGGGAGATTATTCAGTGACACTCTGGGATGAAAAGCAGGGGGAAAAACATGTTCAGAGTTGATTTTCTAGTGTGCAGTGTCCCAAAGAGCAGCTCTTCTACCGACAGGGGCCATTCTGGGTCTTTTCTCTGCTGTTGTGTCAGTCAGTTAATGCTGTGTGGAAAGATTTTTCTAAACTGGAGGTTGAGAAATTATATTGTCTGGACAGATAAGGCATTCCATATTCCTTTGGATTGTACAGCCCATAAGGAAGCTCGACGGAGGGTGGAGTAGACTTAAATAGGTCATTTTGTGTGTTGCTGGCCATTGTATGTTATCTCACTGAACAGGCTGTGATATTCACTGAATAGTCCCGTAGATAAAAATCCTGTATCACCCCTACTCCTGACTCCCTTTCTGTCCTTTGTTCCCAGTTCCTGCAGAAACAACCTACCACAGTCTGGAGGACGGGGTTGTGGAGTACTGCACCACAGAAGCCCCCTCCACCGTCACTGCAGAGACGCCCTTGGAGATAATGACCCCTCAACAGGAGGTGTCTGCCAAGCCCCAGGAGCTGAAAAGCCGCATTGCCCTGAACTCAGCCAAGCTCCTGCAGGAGCAGCGAGTGACCAACCTGCACGTGAAGGAGATTGCCCAGCACCTGGAGCAGCAGAACGATCTGCTGCAGATGATTCGCCGCTCGCAGGAGGTGCAGGCGTGTGCCCAGGAGCGGCAGGCACAGGCCATGGAGGGGACACAGGCAGCGCTGAGTGCCCTCATCCAGGTCCTCCGCCCCATGATTAAGGACTTCCGTCGATTTTTGCAGAGCAATACACCCAGCCCATCGGTCACCACCGACCCTGGCCAGACAGGGCAACAAGATGGTATGATCCAGTGAAAGAAACAGTGATGGGAGGGGAGCTTTGATTGATGTTAGGAAAAATTTCTTTCCTGAAAGGGTTGTCAGGCCATGGCACGGGCTGCCCAGGGCAGTGGTGGAGTCACCATTCCTGGAGGGATTTAAAAGATGTGTAGATATGGCAGTTGGGGACATGGGTTAGTGCTTGGGAAACAGTTGAACTCAATGATCTTAAAAGTCTTTTCCAACCTAAATAATTCTGTGATTCTATGGGACATCTGCCATGCTAAAAACCTGCCCATGCTGGCAGAGGACACTTTGGAGCAAGGGGTGCTGTCTTGTCTCTGTGAACAGCTCCCTTGGAGTTTGGCTGAGTCTAAACAGCTTTCTCTGCTAATCTTGTGTCAATCTGCCTTTCCAGGCTCTCATACAGAGTCATAGCAGGATGTGTAGTAAACCAGCAACTTAACATGGATTGCTTTAGTTCCTCAAACAATAGATTTTTTTTAAAGTTATTTTTTAATTTCTGTTTGAAAAAAATCTATCCTAAGTATGACACCTCTGTTTTTGTCTCTCTCTCGAGATCTATAACCTTTAGCTGACTTCTAATGTGGAGAGTTTTGTTGGGATATCAGTGCTGCAGCTGCCAAGGTACAGTGGTCGTGAACACACAGTGAATGCATTTCTGGCTCTTGCTGAAAGCGTTTACTGGAAACACCACCGGATGTGGTGGAACCTTCCCTCTGCACTGGGAGCTGTGGCTCGTGCTCCTGCAGCGTCACATGCAGCCCATGCAGACCAGCACCCAGCCTCTGTGCAGTTCATGTCCCACCTACCTCCCCTGAGGATCCCGGTGGGATCAAAACAGCACCTTCACCTCATGTTTTATCTGCGTGCAGTCGTGGATTTTCTCTGTCAACTCGGCAGATGTGGTGAAAGTTTCATGTCTTGGGTACCAGAAACTCTCCTGGGATACGTCTTGGCACAATGTCTTTATTTATTGCGGCGTAAACACCCAAGGGCCTGGATGAGTCTCAGTCGGGTGGATGGAATGGTGAAACTCCATCTCTGCCTTATCTGCATAGTTTGTCACCTCCAGAATACCTTGATCCATCAAAGTGGACCTGGACTAAGGTCCTGGACTAAGCTGCAGCCACACGGGAATTCTCAGTGTTTAGGAGTTTGTCAGCCACTGATTTGAGGGAATTTTGGGGCATTACATCCTGCTGCTGGTGGTGTTTTGTACTGTTTGGGAACTGAAAGCAAGTCTAGCCATTCCGTGTTTGTCTGCTGGCTGGCCTCGTCCTGACAAACAGCTGAGATTCTCCTCTCTATCCTGTAGCATTAAACAGGGTGAAACAACATTACAGCCACTTCTGAGGCATTCAGGCTGTGGGTCCTTAATGAGAAAGCTTAATTGCACGGGATGCTCAACATGACTCTCACAGACTTGCAGTAACTTCATAAACTTTTAGATTAAAGGTCCATTTGTACATGCATGGAAGAAAACTTAGGGAAAGAAAAAAAGGAAGTGTAAGTCTTCTACTTTGCAAAGTGGCTTACACTTAACAGGCTTGTTGCTTGCCAGGTTATTACTTTTGAAATGGAACTTTTCCAGAGCTGGTATTTACTTGCTGTTAAGTCTCCTTTAGGGCTGATGAGGGAGTGAATTTGCACAATCAAATGAAACCTTTACACAGCCTTTAATGGGGAGATGCTGATGGGGCCCCCCATGGGTAGAGCAGTGGGTGAAGAGGTCAGTCCCTGGCCTTTACTCATCTCCTCTTGGCTACAAATCTGATGAGGGAGAAAAGGACAACACAGTGAGAAGGGTTTGGTCCCTGGAAGACTCCCAGCCCCCTGGGACTGACACCTCCAAGCTGAGTCAGGGTGGATCCTGCCTTGGCCAGTATCTCACCACATGAGTAGCATTTGCCTGACTCTTCCTCTTAGACTTTGGAGAATCAAATCAATTGCTGAATTGAAATTTATTTTTAAAGTGAGAACTATGTCATATGTGTTGGTTTACCTCATTTGTGTAATGATCTCTCCTTTACAAATATGAATTTTAATAAAAAATACATTTTGGTAAGCAGGCTGTGTCAGTTCATTAGTGGGTGCCAAGGCAGAAGTGGAAATGAGTTCATGGCAACGACTTTGCAACACAGAATCGTCACTGAGAGGGGACCAAGGAGAGCTGTGAATAACCACCAGTCACAGTAGCTTTTCCTCTTGTTTGTGAATCTTGTGGCCTTGTGTTTACATAATTACAGTCTTTTTCAAATAATAGCTTTTACAGGCTTACCTTGGAGCACAAGTTATTTCTCGGTGTCTGACAGATTACTGAAGTAATCTCCCAACTGCTCAAATGATGCCACAATAGCCTAAAATAATGGTAGAAATACCAGCCTTTGGCTTTAAATTGCATTGTGTATTTTTTTCAGTGACTAAACACTTCAGCTGTGTTGGTTTTCTAAAGGAGTAAACATGTTGCCATTGGAACCACCCATTTTTCTTGTCTTTTCAGGATAGATGCAAAGATTAGTCAAGCCAGCAGCATTCAAGTGCATGTTTTCTGTGTACAGATTTTTGTCTCATTAAAAAGATGTGTCAACATTTTAAAAATAGGGTGAACTGTGCAATGAAGGGCTTGGTTGTTGCTCATGCAGAGGTCATCAAACTTGGGGAGGGACAAAGAAAAGTGTCCCTTATTGTTAGAACCAAGACAAATGGGTGAACAGGACACCGACAGGGCAGACAAATACACAGGACATTCAACTGAACAGGCAACTGATGCCCAAACAGAACAAAAGCTAAGGAGTAATATTTATAGATGTTTATTTGTTCTCCTCCTGTACCTAGAGATTTGTATTCAACATCCAGACTGGGAAGGAGCCCAGAGATGTTCTGCCACAGGGTGCCTCGCACATGGGGGTGAGCAGCATCTTCCTGCCTGCTAGGGAAAGGGAAGTTTGGTGGGGGACTCTCAGTGGTGAGAAGAAAAAGTTTGTGGCTATGGAAGCAGCACTAAGCCACCAGGAGCACCGCAGCTCCCTCCGGAGCAAAGCTCTGTTTGCGATGTGTGCGGCTGCAGCCCAGGAGATGGCACTGCGCGCCGGGATCCCGAGCTGTGGCATTGCACCGTCCCACAAACCACCCCGTCCTCCACACCTTGTGCATCCTCTTTGCACCCTTCACTGGCGAATCTTTTCAAGCCTGAGAGCCTGGAGAAGAAATTCAAAGAGCAGAGCGCAGCAGTGAGATATCCCTGGAAAAGTCATGATGCCTGGGGACTCAGACCAGGTCCTCTGCTTCCCACAGGCATGGCAGAGGACACTGAGATGTCTGTCTTTGGGATGAGTGCACTGCAGAACTGAATGGGCAAGCACAAGATTAAAAAAACACATCAAGTTCCTCATTATAAGCAAAGGGCCAGGTTTTAGGGTTTTTTAGAAGGGCACACATATGTCAGTATCCCACAAGTACAGTGCACTGCCATCACCACATCACAGTTCTGGGAGCAGATCCCCTCCAAGGTAATAATCTCTCCAATGATATTGCCTGAACACTCACCCAAATAACCTCTCCTTCCTCCAGCATGTTTTTAAAGTTTGTCAAGCCTGTTCTGGCAAAGCACTCTTCTGGGGATCTTCTGTGGGTTTTTTCCTGTTGTGATGTGAGAGGGTGTTGCCAGCAAGTAGTGTCAGCAGAAGGGTGGTCAGGTCAGTGTGAAAATTAAAGCATTTAAGATTCTGTCTTTCTTGAAAGCACCCGGTAAGAAGTTTCATAAGACTGAGGAGCACAGGTTCCAGCCCATATTTTGAATGCCTGAATGAAGTCGGTATCACCTGCTCATGAGCCCTTGGGTCCCAGACGTGCAGGTGATTAACCCAAGGCAGAATCCCAGCGCCAGCAGGGACAGTTTCTTTCACCTCTGCCAGCTGGGATTCCAAATTAGAGGTTGCTGTGTCAAGGGGGAGCCACAGACCTACAGTTGCTTCTGATGTATTTGGGGTAACAGTGGCATTTGTGGGGTTGCGGTCACTGGGACAGACCATGGCCACAACCAGCAAGTCTCTTGTCTGTCACAGCACTGAAGGGATGGACGCTGGGATACAGACACAGGATAAGGCTTAATAAACACAACAAGCCTTGAGGCAAAGCAGGTTCCAAGGCTGCAGATTTTGGAAGGGGCAAGTGAGACCCAGTTCCACCCCCGGACCTCACAGAATGAAACCAAGAGTCCTGCCGCACATTCCCAGGACACACTGAAGCAGACATGGAAACCAGTAAACAAAAAAAGCCAGGCAACTGGATTTTCAGGTCTAGCCACATATTTGGGGAAAGGAATCCACCGACTCCAGATTCCTGGGCTCCCTTTGTCAATAACAGGATTCCCAGTGCTGGCAGGCCAGAAACCCTCCATGCAGGTGTGTCCTTTGCACATCCAACAGGAAACCCATCCTGGCACAGAAAGTGAAACAGTTCCTGGCCTTTATGATGATGAGTTTAGTTAAATATGGAACAAGTGAAAAAGCAGGTCAAAGTGCAGCTCACAGCCTGTTATTAAGCTAAGATACAAGCTTGGAATAACTCCACACCACGGGATAATCCGATGCAATGGGGATAGGTACCCATTCCCCTCACAGGGTTTCCAGCTGCCTGCATGCTAACAGCTTACACTGCTGTGGTGTCTGCACCCCCTGCCCCATTTTGGGAGCCCCCCAGCCTGGACCTACTCTTGGTTCTGTGGGAGGCACCCACTCATTGCAGCTCCCACGGCTCCTTGGAGCAGGGCATTGCATCCCACCCATGGCTCCAAGAATGCATTTACAGCAGAAAGTGTCATGTGATAATCTCTTTTTCTTGGATGATGAGGCTGAAAGCTCATTAAGGCCATTACAGCTGAGGCGATAGGTGTAACAGAGGAGAACCATTACAGTGTAATTTAGTTTTAGAACTTTAATCATCTGGCTGCCAGGACAAATGAATTAGCGTGATGATGCTTTCCAGAGGAAGATGCTGATGATGTAGTTTGCAGGGCTTGTGCATCTGGGATTCCCTTGGGGTAAGAGATAGGATTTAAAGGCTCACCAAATGCATTACAGGATCTACCTCACTTCACCTCACTGAGTTTTGTCCCTCCTGCATTTATCTCGCCTTGTTTCTCCACTGCTGCTTTATCTCTGTCCTCAAAGCAGAGAGGAGGCAAGACAAGGCATCTCTGCTGGTGCTCACTCGCCCTGGCCAGCTGGGCACACCTCTCCAGGAGAGCAGAGGTGAGGCCCAGACTTAACTGCAGAGCACAGACTGATAAAAATATCCCAGACTGATAAGACAATGCCCTGAGCCAGCAAAAGTTGAGGAAGTGGTGGCGGCACTGGGGAGCGGCCTCAGGAAAGGCTTAGGTCAGGAAGAGCACAGGGCAGGGATGTGGCTGAGGGTTATGGAGCAGAGGTGAGGTGGGCACGGCCATAGAGGAGAAATCCTAAGATGTGAGTCTGGGATGAGCAGAATCCATGTGTATAAAAGCACCTTAGTCACACACACACAGCCCCACGGCCAATGGATTGCACCTGGAGCAGAAAATAATATAAAGCCAGAGGGATGGTGGATGGAGGAAGATACCCTACACCCACATTCCCTCTGTGGGAGGCTCACACTAACCTATCCCCTCTGTAAACAGGAGCACTGTCCCTTTAAAACATGGGAATTTCTCCAGAAACAATTATGCAGCATAAACACTGCAAAATCAACAGGGTGAATTTTGAACTAATAAAGATTTAATCTCTCAGTCATGAGACTGCATTTGTTAGGAAAATACAGATATCCCTGAGAATGCAGCTATGGCTGCTATACTACACACTGCTCAGCAGCTCGCTGGGCATTTTTCCAAATCCTTTTAACATCAGTCACATTATTCAATTAATTATAAAAACAGTGAGGTTTTCAAGAGATGTTTGTGATAAAACTGCAAAGTAAATATGCGTGAGAACAGCAAGGATTAAAGTCTCTGTAAACTTTAGCATTCGAGGCTGTTGCTATAAACAAGAGCAGTCCTCGAGAATGTTATTTACCAGAGTGAATCATAGCAGATAACACAGTCTCCTCCCACACCACACACAGGGGTGGAAGCAGAGCATCCACATGTCTGTCAGCCGTGTGCTGGGGCATAAGAGGTGTGAGAGCTGGGCTGGATTCTTCACATGCTTCTGGTATTTCAGCAGCATAGCTTGGTAAATATTTAGCAGGCTCAGCTCTTTCCCAATAAGCTGGAAACAGAAATCAAAAAATACCAGTCCATCTCCAGCAATGCCTCAAAGCCTTGAAAACACCAGATAGGAATTGATGGAAGGATTCAAGCCTCGCCTGTAGCAGCAGCCTGTAAACCCTGCTGTTTCCTGGTAACTCCTGGTATGTTCTGTGATGGTCTCATTGTACCAATGCAAAATGTTTTCCCAGTCCACAGTCTGTGTGAGCTTAACCTGGTAAGCAAAAATGGTAACAATGCATTTGGCTTGATCCAATTTTTCACTTTTATCCAAGGATATTTCTGGGTACTTTTCCTAGCAGACTCTTCTTTTTTTTTATAAGGCTCATGTTGTGGCAGAATTATTTGATAGCTCTGATATTGTCTGCATAGATGGCAGATTACAGGCAAGGAGTCTGGGCATCAAAGCCTGGCAGAGAGCAAGGATTCCCAGGCTTTCATCCAAGCTTTGCATATCAGCCTTGGGAACAATTCCTCCCACATGAGCCTCAACTTCTCAGCCACAGAGGCTCTCGGGCAAACGCCTGAATTTAAAATCTAGGCAAATCACGTTGATGATTGCAGGCTCCTTCAGGACAAGGTGAGACATTTTGTTCTGCTTGCCCTTAAACGATGGAATCCAGCCTAACCAGGGATCCCAGCCACAGCGCTGGACACAGCAGCAGCACATAATAACAGCGAGCCACGTTGATGAAGGGATGTGCCCAACTGGTTGCCACATCTCTCGTGTGGAGGGTGAGATTCCAGCTCCAGGCCCTGCCTCATGCTGCTCCCCGGGGCTCTGTGGTACCAGGGCCTCCCTGCTGCTCCCAGCCAGCCCAGGCACTGCTGGCCTGAGCCACAGCCACTCTGTGGTATCCTGAGGGGACAGAGTGGCCACACTGCTGAGTGGCTTGAGGAACCGTGTGCCTGCAGCCCATGGGACACGCTGATGAGAGAGCTATGTCACCAGGAGCTGCTTGGGCACTGGGACAAGCCAGGGGAAGGGCTCCTGGCTGTCAGGAGGATGCAGGAACAACAGTCTGTCACTGAACCACAGAATGGGTCAGGTTGAAAGGATCCACATGGGTCACCTGGTCCCATCTTCCCGCTCAAGCAGGGTCATCCCAGAGCACATGGCACAGGATTGTGTCCAGGCAGTTCTGGAATATCCCCTGTGAGGGAGACTCCACAACCTCTCCAGGCCAGTGAGCAATCACTGCACAGGAAAGACGTTCTTCCTTATGTTCAGGTAAAACTTCCTGGGCATTTCTTTCTGCCTATTGCTTGTTGTCCTTGTGGTTGGCACCAACTGAGCTGAGCATGGCTTCATCCTCTTGGCACTCCACTTTAGGTATTTATACATATTAATGAGGGCCTCTCTCAGTTATCTCATTTCGAGGCTAAACAGGCCCATCTTCCTCAGCCTTTCCTCATAGCACAGATGCTCCAATTCCCCAGTCATCCTCACTGTCCTCCGCTGGACCCACTCCCAGGAGCTCCGTATGTCTCATGTCAGAGATGACTCTGCCATCACCTCGGCCCAGGCAGGGACACCCCAACCGCAGGCCCCCGCCATCCCCTCA
This sequence comes from Prinia subflava, assembly GCF_021018805.1. Lineage (NCBI taxonomy): Eukaryota > Metazoa > Chordata > Aves > Passeriformes > Cisticolidae > Prinia > Prinia subflava. The sequence goes on from NC_086258.1 coordinate 5,281,543, forward strand.
GCTCCGGTGCCAGCTGGGGGCCGCTCAGCCTGCGGAGGGGCTCCAAGCCATCCTGTGGGGCGGGAAGCCCAGCGCTCCAATTCCCGCTGAGGGGACAGCGACCACCCCGCTTCCCGCCCACCCCCTCAGGCAGGGGGCGGGGCTTTTCCAAACCGACAGCCCTCCAAACCAATCCTCGCCTTCTCTTCCCCGCCCCGTGCCCGAGCAACCAATCACTGCCTCGCACTGCCATCCCGCCTCCTTACTGCTGTCCAATCGGGCGGCGCCGCTCGAGTTCTCCCGTCTCGGGAGGGAGGGCGGGGGTTACGTGTTGTCGGTATTCCCGAAGCGCGGCGGCGCCGCTCTCCCCGCGCGCTGCTCCCGCACCGCCTGCGCCATCGGCGTAGCGGCCGCAGTTGGCGTAGCGCGGGCAGAGGCGGCCGTGTCGGGGAGCGGCGGCCGCCGTGCGAGGAGCGGGCTGGAAGAGCGGGCAGGGCCGGGCAGGCACCGGGCCGGGACCGCGCCAGGACCGCGCTGCAGGTCAGTGAACCGCGCTGGGAAGCGGGCTGAGACCTTCCGTAAGGCAGCTGGTGACGGGGGGCCGGGAGAGGGGTAAGATCGGGCTGCAGCTCGGTGCACGGGCTGGGAGGCTGCTGAGCCCGGGCTGCAGCTCGGTGCACGGGCTGTGGGAACGGAGCTGGGCTGTGGGGACGGAGCTGGGCTGTGGCCCGGGCACGGCTCGCTGCTGGGCCCCTGGGGCTGGGCTGCAGGGTAGTAGGGGGGTTCAGAGGGACAAGAGGTGGGCTGAGATCTGGGCACAGCTCAGTGCACGGCTCGAACAGGGAGCTGGGACCTGGGCACAGCTCAGTGCACGGCTCGGACAGAGAGCCTGAATACCATTCAGTGCATGACCCCAGAGTGCCAGGGGACAGTCTGTGACCTCACAGCATCCAAGGCTGTGACCTGGCAGCAGCTCGGCGCAGGGGCAGGCAGTGCTGGCGGTGCGGAGCATTGACCCGCAGAGGTAGGAGCAGGTACTGCCCGTGGTGTGGAGCATTGCCCCGTCTCCCCCCGACTCTGCTCCAAGGTATCTACGGGACAGCAGAACCTCCGTGGAGGTGCCCGGGCCCTGGCAGAGCCAGCTGGGTTCTCCCACAGCCACCGGGCTGGAGAGGGTCTTTAATCACCACCCACGCAGGCAGCTCGTAGAATCAGTGAGGGTTGTTTACTGCCCGGTGTTCATAACCTTGTCCCTTTGCGATGTTAATCAGCTCCTGCCTCCCTGGTTTAGGTGTTGTGTAAATGTGTAACAAAATCGCTGTCTCCAGCCCCAGATCGGAGCTGTGCAGGGCACAGCTCTGTGCAGACCCGGTGCCGGGGGAAGGCAGCGTTCCCGGTGGGGCTGACGATTGGACAGCCGGATGACCTGATTCGGTTGTTATGCTGTGTAATCTGGAGCAGACTGCTTGTCTTTTTCCCTCTCTGCTGCTCACTCCATTTATAAGATACAGGTGCTAACACTTAGGGCTGGTTGGAAATGCAGGGAAGAAACGTATTTTTCATTTCTTGAGACGGCTTTTCCTTCCTCTTGTTAGACTATACGCTAGAATGATCTTGTACTGTAAGCTGCTTCTAAATATGATGACTGAAAATAGAGCAATTTTTTATTAGCTGCTTTGCAAAACAGAAATTACAAGGGGGATGACAACAGTGAAGCTTGCCCTAGGCAAAAAGGGGAAAGAGGATGTTGGGGCTGGGCTAATTGGGGCCATACCTCTTCAGACTGGAATGAGTCTGTACTGAATATTACCCATCCAAACAGGTTTTAGAGCAGGAGGAGGAGTCCAAGACTGGCTGGAACTAATTTACTCATTTCCCTCCCAAAGGCTGACCCAAAGACCTGTATCAACGAGTTGCACAAGAGATAGAGACTGGAAGCTCTCTGAATGTGCTGCCCACAGATTTAAAGCCTCTCTGGGGACTCGAGATGACTTCTCACAAGAGATGCTTTCAGGAGGGGTTGTGCTGAAGACAGAGCACTGCAGCCTCTAACTGGGACAGCTCCTGCTGGTCTGGAGCTGAGACCCAACTTCCCTCTCTCCCTTTCCCTTGGAGATGTTGCAGAGATTTAATCTGACCTCTTCCTGCTCACCTGAAGCCTGCCGTGGCGATGACCCCACAGCCAGATCCGACCACCAAAGAGAAGAGAATCGTGCGTTTGAAGCTGGGCCGTCGTTGTAACTGAACTGGAATTTACTCCCTGCTTGTGCTCCCGGAACAACTGCCCTTCCTCTGCTTTTCTGTTTGTGCTGTGAGCCACTTCTCCCTGGTCTTGTTTGGAATTCCTGAGCTTTCCACGCTGAATTTGCCCATGGCTTTCCTGATGAAGAAGAAGAAATTCAAGTTTCAGACAAGTTTCACTCTAGAAGAGCTGACTGCCGTCCCCTTTGTCAATGGGGTTCTTTTCTGCAAAATCAGGCTGCTAGATGGAGGAGACTTTGCTAGTTTATCTACCAGGTAAGACCCTGCCTGCAGAATTGCTCCTTGGCTGTGCTTCTTTCCCTGGTTATTCTTCCCTGGAGGGGTTTAGCATATGGCCACCACTTGCTTACCCCTTGATGGGATTTTAACAGTTCTGTTGTAGGGCCCCACATGCCGTATCATTCTCCAGAGCAGGGGAAGTACATAGCTGGAGAGCTCTGAACCTGGGTGGTGTTGGCTGATTTGAGCTGGATTGAATTTTTCAGAGATGAGGGGAGGGAGCAGGAGGTCACTCCCCTTAAAGGGGATTAAATCCTCTCTTCTCTTTCCCCCTCCTCCTTGCTCAAGTTCTCACACACTCTTTCAAACCCTGTTCTGTATTGCCTTCATGCCTTACTTGAAACTTAACTCTGTAGAAAACTATGTCTAAGCAAATCAACCCTTTCCAGCTTTGCTCTCCCCCTTTGATACTGAATTTCTGTTCTTGGTAAGGGTGGAAGTAGTTTGTTTTGCATTGCAAATTGCTGTGCAAGGGAAAACTGCTGCCTGGAGTCAAAGTTGTCAGTGTTAAAGACCTAGTTTATCTCCCTGAACTGATGCCATTGCATTTCCCACCTCAGAACAGCAATGTTTTCTATGTCACGTTGGGATCATTCTGCTACACATCTTAAAAGGTTCTGCCATCCTGTATTGGCATTTCTTTGACTCCTTCAGGCAGGTCTGTCCCCACTCTTGTTACTAATTGCTAATAAAAACTTGCTTTGTTTCCAAGTATGCACACAGATTACCACCAACAGTATGCAAACACGAATTCCATAACAGCCCAGACTTGCTTTCTGCTTCAAAATGTGAAGGAAGCCTTCAGTGGCTTACAAAACTTGTTTTTTTGCTTTCCTGAGTGACTGCTCCGTTTTAAAGGTACAGGATTCGTTTGTGCTAGATGTTAACTGCTTTATCCCAGGGCTAAAGCCTGGTTAGGTCTGGTTTCCTTCTTTGTGGTGCTGTGTACTGAGCTTTCTCATTTGAGGAGAGAAGATTTTATTGGGCAAGCATAAAACATTTCTGTCTTGCAAACAGAAATGGTAGGGCAGTGCTCAAAGCTTGGGTTTTTTGTTCAGAGGCACGATGCAACTTCATCTGAAGTCAGTAGAAGCCAAGGGTATGGAACACCTCCAGAAATGGACTTTGAATTAATTTCTCTTTTGAAGAAAATCTGTCAAAAGAGCTTTCCTCACAGTGTTCTCCCCTGAGGCTAGATCCTTGGGTTTGGTGGAAGCAGTTTATCTAAGGAATTCAAACAGTATGTGAACTTGGAAAGAAATTAACCCTTCCACTTCCTGGAGCCAGAATAAGTGGCACTGGAGGGTGTCTCAGGAAAAGCCTGTGCAGAGAAATGTCCATCTCCCTCTCCTTGTTGTCCCTGAAAGCGGCTTCTAGGAGCAGTCCCTGGGCTTTGCTGGTGCTGCCAGCCGTGTGGGTTGTTTTGTGAGCTGGCTGGGGTTCAGCAGTTCGCTCAGCGTTGCAGATGTGTTCCAGCAGCAAAATCAACTGTAATTCAAAACCAAACACATACACAGCTCAAAAGGAGCAGAGGAGAAGTGGCCGGGGGGTTTCCCGCCTTTCCCCCAACCTGTCTGTGCTCTAACTGAAAGCACATGGAAACCTGTTCCTGCTTGAAAAGTTATGGGTCTCAGTGGTATTGAGTCATTTGACCTTTTCCAAAGATTTTTCCCTGTTGCAGTTAGAGAAACTTCAAGAAGGATGAATTTCCAGAAGAGTTACTGTGTGGAGGGGCTGCCAGGTCATGCTCTGGCTTTGCCCTGTGCTCCTCTCTTCATTTCTATCACATTTTTGATATTCACTGGGAAAGATTAAAGGAAAGGAGATACTGTAAATGTGTTGTGTTAGAAATCTGTAAGTTATTTGGAGACTGTGATTGTTTCTCTGAAATCAAAATTGATTGGGTTTGAGGTTGTAATGTCTGGCAGGTAATCTCTTGTGAGCTGCTTATGTACAAAATCCAGTGTTTGCTCTGCAATCGATTTGGGCTTCTGTGATCTGGGCCATTTGGAGGTCTGTGGCTGTGATCGAGCTGAGCTGTAGCTCTTTATGACTACGAGTTTTCAGAGAACTGATCTGAATAATGTGTCCCTTGTCACCTGGAGTCTGTAAACTGAGGTTAGAAGTAGGTATAGGAACTCTTCACAGGAAATATTAAATCAGTTTTTGTAGTTGTAGTGTGGAAAGAGGACTGTTATACAGGAACCTCCAGAGACAAATCTTTCAGGTTATTTACAATAAGCTTACTTGACACCTCATAACTGTCTGTGGCAGGAGGTGGGAATGTGATATACTCAGTGAGTTGTCAGGTGGCACCAGGATCATTTGAGCCATGGGCAAGGCAGAAACAGCCCCTACTGCTGGCTCCTGTCAGCCTGTCCTGGTCCCAAGCCCAGCTCAGCCTGGGTTGCACATACAGAGCTGCCACAGCCTGGTGCTCTGGGTCTGGTGGGACACACACTGTCTGGGACCCCCTTCCCAGGCTGCACACACTTCTGGCTGGAGGGGAACCTGTCTGAAATGTATTAAGACTAAATGCTCTTAGGAATTCAAGAATGTCTGGAAAAGGTTCAGGTCCTGTCAGCACATTCAGTTTTGGGGATTTGCCTCTCCTGGGTTTTCTGGTTTGTTTGGGGTTTTTTAAATAATTATTTTCTTGCAGGCAGGTTCTCTATTTCCACTTTTCCTGTGCTCAGGCCTTGCATTAAACTATAGGTATTTTAATGACTAAAGTTTCAGCTGTAAATATATTTTTGCTTGTTCTTTCGTCTCCCTTTGTAAAGTTTTCTTAGGCTGTTCTGGGGCTTCTGAGGAATAAAACTCACAGGTTTCACTTTACAGTGCTTTGTGTTAAAGCATCTATTGTGTCTGTGGGTTTATCACCTTGCAGTTGGATTACAGAAGCTATCTCAGCTAGGTGTGGACCAGGCAGGTACTATATTTCCCCATAGAGAAGCACCAATATATTCCTTGAATATTATTAATCCACATACTTAAATAGCACATCCACCAGTGAATTCATTTGCCTCCCAAGTATGTTTAAAAATAGCAGGCTCAGAGAATTAGGGATGTATTCATGGCAACCGTTTTTGTGGAGCGGGTGGGCAGCTGCAGTTTGTGCCAGTTTGGAGCTTTCTGAGGGGTTGTGCAGCTTTGTTCCTAGAGAGATGAGACAATAAGTTCATCAGGAGGTGTCTCATCCATGGATCAGCGCAGGCAGGAGCCTGGGTGTCCAAATGAGTGCCTAAAGCTGCAGGCTGATCTAGTAAGTTCATGTACATCTTTGGATATCCCAGAAGAGGAAGACTCAATTAAATTCCCTCTCTCTGCTTACAGTTCATGTTGAGTGACAGCAGCTGCTCTTTGCCTGGGTGCTGAGTGATTTCTGGCCCTGCGTTGGCAGCGAGCGTTGCTGGCGCACAATGTGAAGGAAGTGGAAAGCCAGGTGTTATCCACAGACTCCTGACACCTCATCCTACATTGTTCTGTTAGCCTGCCAGCAGTTTCACTCTGGTATTTCTGGATTTGAAGGAAGGGGTTGTACTCTGAAAGCCCCTGTCTGACTCTAGGGGAAGGACTATTTTGCATGAGTTGAGCAGCTTTGAGGGCATTTCCCACCTTCCTCATTGTCTTCTGAAGGCACCTCAGACTGTATTTCCTTTGAGACCATGCTCTTGCAAGCATCTGCAGCATTTCAGCTTGGTTTTCTGATGCTAGCATTCACTGCAGCAGCTTGAAACAACAATGTAGCTTGTCCCTTGCAGCCCTGCCCTGTTTGCATGTGGGCTGGATCTGGGAAGACCTGACCCTGCTGGGGTGGTCTGACCTCCAGGTATGTCAGTGCTGCAGCCTGAACCCACAATGTTCTTAGCCTTGCAATTTTTAATTGGGTCACTATGAAAGGCCACTTCTTGCACTGCATACTTTATTTTTGGGTGGTGTAAAGCTGCATCCAGAAAACCAAAGAAACACTGATATTTGGGAAGGCACCTCACACTGGCAGCTCCCTGTGGACTGAGGTCAGCTTCTGTGTAAGTGTGGCTCTGCCATCATCATGTAGGCACAAATAACCTGAAGCTGCTTGCTTTTGGAGTTGGTGGGATAAAAGGCTTCGTAATGCCTTAGTGATAAACAGAATTTATTCACTTCTGTAGCACAAATAAAGGGGAGAAGCATTGCCCTGCTAACATAGGGCTGGTGATTCAAAAATTTTTGTGAAGAGAGGTGCAAGTGGTGCCTCATCCAGAATGCAGCTCTTGGTGGTGGGAGTTAGAAGTCAGCTACTTCACTGTCATTGTGCCTGACACTACAGGATCCTTCAGGTAATTAAGTTATGTTTAGCTTTTTCAGACCGGAAATCGTTAACTGTTTGTTTAATCAGAGACTGAAATACTGATTCAGCCTGGTTGAGATCTGAATCTTGACTACTGTCTGCCTTAAAACAAAGGTTAGGTAACTAAATAGTTCTTCTAGAGTCCCCAAGAGGGAAGAAAACTGGCTGGAGTGAAAAGGGGATCACTTGCTGAGTGCTTCTTTTGATTCCAGTGGAATTGTCGTGGTTTAGTAGAGCAAGGAATTTGGTTGTGACTTTAAACCATTCTCCCAGTTCTATATTTTAGGACAGTATGTGCTTGGCTCTATCTTCTGCTAGAGCACGTGGTGTGTTAACATATTTTAAAAGTACTTTTGTTGCAAATGTGTCTGGAAATGCAGACCTTCCCTACATGTACAAATATTCCTATTACACAGATCAATAGACTCAGTTTTCATGTTCCAGAGCAGCTTCACATGACATCCTTCCTTCCTGGCAGAGCCTCAGGAATAGGCTGGGGATGTTAACAGAGAAGTGGTTTGAATACAGCCTCTAGAAGTGATTTGCAATAAAACATTTCAAGATAACACTAAAGCATAGTACCTGCTGTGCCTTACATTCTGAAACAAATAGAAACTAGACAGCAAAGATGAGAAAAAGGGGATTCATTCCAGGAGTGCAGCTCAATGTAGGTGCAGGTTGTGAGAGCAGAAGCAGTGGACAAGGTTTAACCTCTCGCAGGTTGAGAGTGTTGGAAAAATTGCAGAAGTGTTGGAGCACCGCAAGGTCCCCGGCACAAACCAAGTTGTGCTTGGAGTTTGCAAGCACTTCTCTCACATTCTCTGGGCTCTGGCTGCTACACCTGCAGGGTCTGACAGATGCTTAGGAGTGGGTTGATTTGCTTTGTGCCATACTTGCCTCTTCCTGTCACTGGTCACCACACTGAAGCCTGTCACAAGACTGGCAGAACTACGTTAAACCTTCCTGCACGGGGGCTGTATCCTGCCGAGTAAAGAACAGTCTCTGTTCACGCCCTGGCTCTGTCCTGCCTGCTGTGGCTCAGGCAGAGGCTGCTCTGCTGACCAGAAGCTGCAATCTAAAGCGCTGTAAGCGATCCCCTGTGTGTACAGCATCAGTAAATACGTTCAGATACAGGCGGCTTTCAAACTTCCCCCTCATCGCCAACTCTGAGCTGGCATTGCTTTGACAGCTGACTCTTAGCAACTGCCTTATCTGTGTGACTTAAGCAGCCCTTGGCTCAAAAAAATTACTCATTGAAAATTAATGTTCTGCTGGGAAACTGGCGCTCTGTGGCCTGCTTAATTTGCAGGGTGACAGTACTATCAGCTCTGGCTGAGAATCAGGGAAGGTAGGTGAGAGTGGTCCTGCTCCTTTAAGACATATATTTATTGCTAAAATACAGGGAAAAACCTAAAGGGCTTTCCAGTCTCCTTATTCTTTGTGCTCTTGAGCTGCCATTAATGTTGACTCTAGCTTTGTAGCTGAATTTCTGAGGAATTCATGCGTGCCTTCGGCAGCCTGTGGTCTCTCTGCACAGCAGTTGGTATTTTAATAGGCCATAAGTTGCCAGTGGCAAGTTGTTCTGGTACCAGTTCCTAGATAAATGAGGCAGGTACAGATTTATTTCTTATTATTATTTTATTGCAGGAAACTACATCTGGTAGTGTTTCAGGAAAGAGCCCAGTGTCTTCCTCAGATCAGAGACCTCCCTCACTTCAGGCCTGGCAGTGTGGGATGGTGAACCCTGCAGCACCCACCTGTGCATGGCTCTGTGAGGCCTCATCCGTGCGAGGACAGGCGGATGTGCCTCTGTGTGTGACCTCCCTTCTTCAAACAGGATGTGTTCTGCATCCTCTGTGGGCTGCCAGCTCTGCACTGTGCTTGCAGCCTGCTCTGAAATGGGTCAGGAATTATTTCATAGCTGTGGGTTATTGTATGATAACCAGAAGCCTTTAGAAGTTCCCTGGACCAACATTTGGATCTGCATGTTTTTTCTGTAGCGTCCTGTGAATTCGTGTCAGTAATCCATGCTGTAAAGGTGATCATTTCAGGTGTTATTTCAGGATATGTCAGCCCACCCCAGTACCAGCTGCTTGCCCTGCAGGGTGAGAGACTTTATTTTTTCCCTCTTGCAGTTTATTCATATTATGCCAAGTGCACTTGCTGGGAGACACGATGCACGTCGCTGTTGTAACTCCGGACTTGGCATCACAATCCCTCTGGTACCATACAGTGGGACTCGGCATCTCATTTTAGTGCTTGGGTTTGAAAGGCACTTCCCACTAGACAAACAGTTGTGCCTGTGTTCACTGCATGAACAGCCGCCTTGTTTGGTGTATTTTTAATCTGATGAGCAAGAAAGGGAATTGTTGTGCACCATTCAAAATTGCTGATTGTCATGGATGTCGTTTCACGTGCTTCTCAAGGGTCACCCCTGTAGCTCAGTGGATAAGGCCAAGGAGCTGGGGTGGAGCTGTGGGATGAGGAAGACAATGAAGAGGAAGCACATGGAGCTCAAAGGATTGGGAGGGGGCAGGTGTGGAAGAGACAGGATGTTCTACATAAGCAGTGGCATATACAGCCTATAGCAGCCACACTCCCTGTGGATAGCGAGTAGCTGAGCTGGCAAGAGAGCAGATTATGCCTTTCCTTTGGCTGGGCTTATCCTGCCTCATTGGTGGGAGGAGGCCTTGAAGGAGGTCTCATCTTGTAGTAGGAGATGGGATGAAGCTAAAAATACTTTTACTGCTGTATGCTGTACTTTAAATAAGAAATGAACTCTCTCTGTTCAGCCTGAAAGCACTGTGAGTGCTTACATGGGAGGAAGGAAGAGACTGTGTGGATTTACTGTCCTGGAAGGCTAGAAAGCTGCAGCACTAATTAGCAATGCAGCTTTAGAGACCTACAAAGGTCGTGTGGTTGGTAACTGCCCTGAAATGTGCTCTCTGAAATAAGCAACTAAAGCTAGAAAACTTTCTTTTGGAGCTCTCTAGAACTGCATGTTTCCCTCAGTGAGGCAAATCCCATCTCTTGCCATTCAGTGTACCAAATGTAGAAAACAAAATGTAAGGTTTCTTTAGTGCCTGTCAAAAATTACCAAGCACTGTGCTCTAGTCTGGCTGTGCAATGGACAAGCAGATCAAGGCATCTGTAATAGAAAATCCTGTGAAATGGATGTGGCCTCGGGGTTTCAATTTGGGGCAGTCACATACCTCCATTTTGCTTCCAGAATAAAACTTTGTATGAAATGACCATGACAAGATTTTTTTTCACTAATGGCTATTGGATTAATGATTAGCAGAGACTCCTTCAGCCAGCTGCCACATGAAGGACTGGTCAGTGCATGCCTACCTGTGCTCCTGCCTGCCAGTGGAGCTTCCATTTCTCCTGAATTGCAAGTTGAAAGTGTGAGGAGTACATAATGGAGAGGCCAGAGTGAACCCTGACAATGTTTTCCAGCTGTCGTGTTCTCTGTCCGGTCACTTTTGTTTCCAGTCTTTCAGGGATAATATTGTTCATCAAAATAAAAATGCAAATGGCCAGGAGAGGAGGAAGGAAACACTTGTCTGGAAAAAACTCTGGCATTGAGATTTTTTTTTTTTTTTACCTGACATTATATCAGACATTGAAGCTTTATCCATGCTTGAGACAGCAAAGGTAAGGTTGGGTGGGGCATTGTGGTGTTCAGTGGGTTTTTGTTTGCATCTGTGTAGGTTGAGGAGAGGATTTCTAGTTTAGTTGTGTTTCCATCATGCTTATTTCTCCTGCTAGTTCCTGTTCTTCCCATCCTTGCTTAGGCTGTGCCTGCATGTCAGAGTATGAGGGAGGCACGTAGGATATTTATAATTCAGCAGTTTTTCCAGAGCCGTTAATGCTCCATTGCTCAGAAATGAAGCAATGCCATTTGCACTTAGGCAGCCTTGCTGTAACCAGTAAGCCCCAGCTAGGGCAGCATCCTGCTTCCAGACAAAGCAGGAAGGGCTGAGCAGAGGCAGTCTGCTTGCCTGTGTTACAGATTAATTATGCAGCAACACCTCTGCAGGAAAGCTTTCCCTGGCTTCTGTCACTGGCCTGTTCTGGTAACACCAGGCTATTGCATTTATATAAATGTCAAATTCTTTCAAGTGCAACGCTGCTCGTTTGTACCTTCAGTAGCCTGCAGTGCTCTTTGCTGCAAGGGAAACTGCTGTGGAAGTATTTCCTACAACTGTTGCTGTCCTTTGCTGCCTTTCTGCTTTGTTGAACACCCTTTTTGTGCTTTTTGATCAGGAAGTAGCTGATCATACTGTGGCTGCTGTTCCCTTTAAGGTCCATTTCTGATGTCAGTTTATAGTGATGACTTTTCCTGCTGTAAGTGCAGGTGCATCTGTTGTTTCAAAACAAACCTGCCTGTTGTTTTCCCCCCAGAAGTGATGCAGTACATCTCCAATGTCATTTGCTCTCAGCAGGGGAGAATCAAGGGAGCGTGTCTGAGTACAGCTTGTGGTGACAGCCACAGAGGAGGTAAAGCCTCTCTGATGCTCAGATACCAGCTTCTGCAATAGCATCCTGTGCTGACATCTCCCAAGGTCTTAACCAGCCCTTGCTGCTGCCACTAAATGCAGAGCTCTCCCATACTCTGCCTTTAAACAAGACGTAATTTATGAAACCTCCTTTCCCTCATTAGGATAAGTGGCACCATGAGATATTGGTCATTCTTAGAAAATTGTGTTTGTCTGCAGCTCTGGCTCCAGAGGAGCAAAATCAGCTCTAACTGCTGTGTCTCTGACCCTTTTCTCTCCCCTCTTGCTGGCTCTGACCCTGAAACTGGGGCCAAAGGGAAGGGAGAGTTGAGTGAGGCAGATTTAGGAGTCCCAGCCCATCACCACTAGTGCAGTGGTGAGTCAGGGGACAACAAGCTTTGCTCAGCAGCCTCTTCTCATTTGCAAACCTCTCCTGCTGAGTGGCCTTTTTGCTGATAAACACCAGCAGGGATAGATATTGATGGAGGGGACAGAGGTTCAGGGAGAATGTGTTTGAACCTTGTCCATAAAACCAGACCTGGTTTGTACTGCTGAATGGTGCCTCTATAAAAGAGCCATCATAAAACGCCTGTGTTGATCCTGGAGTAAAAAAGTTGCTGTTAACATATAAAGGGCCTTCTCCTGAGCTATTGTATTTGTTTTGAGTAAGTATGTACTCTATAGAAGTGACTCACAGGGAAACACGTCTGAACATGGCTGGGTGTTACCTCTTGGGTAACTAAACCTACTTTTAGCACCAGGGTTGACTTCAGGCAGCTTATTTGCTGTAAGACTCTTCAGCATGTTCAAGCCAAATTGCAGTGATGTTACATCATATGGTGTTAATGAAATTATTCCAGAAATGAACTTGGCCTCATGTGCAGGTTAATTTGCACTATAAAGACCTCTCTGGTACAGCTATATTGGCAAACTCTCCCAGTTGAAGCAGGGTTGATATTGGCAAAAAAAGTCAGTTAACTATTTTGGCATCATTATATCTTCACGTGCCCTAAATCTGCCTTAGAGGCAAAACCATTTGTCTCTGCACATCACTTGTGTTAGTGATGTTGTTCCTAGTCTTGTGTTGATTCCCTTCTGAGTTTTCATTTGCCAGATTTACTATCCCAGCAAAGCCTTGGCCTGTTGAATCGATCCATGTCTGGATTTTTCTCATCTTGGGGGACAAGTGTAGATTTTTTTGGTTTCGAAAGGTAGCTTTTTTCTTTATAAGTAGCTTTTTCTTCATAAGAGCATCTCGTGTTCAAAGCTAGCTTTTTTGCAGTACAGAGTTGTAGCCGTGTCTTGTGGCCTGTGAGCTGGGCACATTATCAGAGTTCTCCTTGGTGGAGTTTACGTTGCTGTCTTTCTTCGCTGAGAGTTTAAATTTAGTCAGCAAAATGCAAATCTGGAATCTCTCAGAATGACAGCTAACACTTAGGGGATGAAGGAAGTTTATAAATACACCAGCAACAGATAATCAGCGAGTCTTCGTTTTACATCTGTGATCTGCCAGAAGTGAAAAGGCTTTCGAGAAAAGCCACGTTGTGATTCAGAAACACGTATTGACTCAGAAATTTACTGTATTATTCTACCTTAATCTTGTAAGCATCTGTACAGAGTGAACTTCAGAGTTTTTCTGACGTGTTTGGGACCTTCTGAAGCTTTAGTTCCTCAGTCTGTTAGAACCACTGGGGAAATATGAATTGTGATTTGTCCAAAGGGCCAACAGGCCCTGGAAGACTTGGGATTTTTTTTTCACCCTATTTTAACTCTTGTGGGGTTTACTGTGCAGTTGCTGGTAATAAGCCTGAACACCTCTCCTTCTGTGCCTTCCATCCCCCAGTAACAGTGGATTCTCTCAGCTTGGGTTTTTTTATCCCCCTGTAAGTCTAGCTGGCTGGATGGGAGGTGTAGTTTAGACTTCATGAGCAGTGACTTAGTTAAGTTGCCCTTATGCTTGTTTTATGCACATTTGATTGTTTGGTGGTTGTAGTTGTAGAATGTTAGATCTAAGAGATGTTTAGGCCCAGAGTTAGACAAGTTCTTGAGAGCTTGGTGGGTGTGAACTGCAAGGCAGCACAAAGCAAGAGGAGCAATACATGTGAGCCAGGCTGGAGAAGGGACCACTGGCATACAAAAACCTGATTGTGGGAGCTGCTGCCTGACCTGGGCAGACTCAAGTGCAACCTGCAGGGCAGACCTGCTCTGGTTTCTTCTGAAAGTTGTGGATTTGCTTATGTGAGGAGAGCACCGGTGGCGAGCTTGGCAGCCTGGCACATGGCTCATTCTTGGCTAACCCAGCTCCGACATAGTCTATGGGAACAATGGAAGTAGGAGTTGATGTGGTGACTCAGTGCATGATGAGAGTTCAAAAAAAGCAAATACGTTTTTCAGCATTCAATACGCACGTTATTACAGACTGGTGTTTTAGTAACTGAGTCATCTAGCCAGTTATTCCTTTCTTTACACTTAAGAGTTTGGTAGTTCTTTGCTTGTGATGTTTTTGCTCCTGGCACACATCCCTGGCTTCAGACCAAAAGGAGCTCGTGCTCTGTAGATGTGGCAAGAAGTCCTTGGATATGTGTTGCTTTGGGTTGGTCTGCCTTCAGCACAGTGTGTAACAATAGATGTATTGCACTGCATTTACTGTTACACTCCCTTCTCAGATTTGTTTTCCTGATGTCCAGCTTTTCTTCTTTGCTTCCAGATGACAGAATGTAAATTACAAATACCTCAAAGCAGAGAGGCTCTGCTGGGCATGTCCCATCTTTAAAATGCCATGTACCCATCCCTTGCTGCTTGCAGCCAAGTCTGTTAGAATTATTTCTCCATGCCTTCTCTCTGCTCCACCCTTCCTTACCCTTCCAAAACTCATCTGACTTGTTCTATAGCTTAAGTTGTAAAGGGTCATTTTTCTGTTACTTACTTTCTCCATTTGGCACAATTTTTGTTTCCTTATGCAGCCTCCCCTGTAGCACATGGTAACAAGTTGCATGTGAATTTTTTTTAATAACCTCCATTGTTTCATTTCTTACATTATTTTTAACGTAATTCATGTTAGGAGCTTAATAGTTTTAAGATTTAGATGCAAGAAATGGTTGGAAATATTCCTGCTAGAATAACTCCCAGTGGTTTGAGAATCCCTGAATGTACTGGAGAGCCTGGCTACCCAGTGCAGTGATGTGGAGTATGTTGGATGCACTGCTCTGGAAAGCTCTTGCCCATGGGACACAGAGCGTGAGGTGCAGCGTTTCGTGTCTGTCACTTACAAAGGACACGTCTGGGTTCATGTGACTGGAGTCCAGACATAACTGAATTACTTTTAAAGAAGCTGCTAATATACAGCTAGGAATGCTGATGCTGGGGGGGTTTGTTCTGGTGACTGACTGACTGCCAGCCCTGTTCTCCAGGAGGGATTATCACCCCTGGCTTGTACTGGTGGACCTTTATCAAGATTGATCACTGCCTTGGAGGGAACTGTAACACACAGTTCCAAAGATGTACTTTACAGAAATAGGCTTTTTCTGGAAATAAGGTTAAAGTCACAAAAAGTCAATCCCTTGCCTGCTAGATGCCAGCTGACTCCTAAGGACAATTTCTAAATCATTCTTTGAATACTGTTTTCATTTCATGCTTGCCTTATTGTTTTTGCTCCAGTTCTTTCCTCATCTGCCTTTCACATCCTTGGTGAAGTTGTCATCGTCCCCTGTCCCCCAGTGAAGCCGCCTTGACTGTTCCCTTCCTTGGCTTCTCAGTTGTGGCTGGAGTTTCTTCCATTAGCTTTTTTTTTTTTCCCCTATACATTTGCCATTAATCCTTTTTCCTGTATTTGTCTCATATCCAGTCAAGTAGGGATTAAGCAGCCTGTGCTCTTAACTGTGTAAATGGAATCTGGTTTCCTGAGCTGACTTTCCCCTGCTCTTCCTTCCCCGTCCATTCTTCCCCACCTCCCCAGCTGCCAGTGAACAGCAGGAGTGGATGTGTGTCCATCTCCTGCTGTGAGGTACAACTGAGACAGCAGGTAAGGCCCTACAGAAGTTGTGGAGTTTGCCTTGTTCCGCCTCAAAAACACTGGCTGTGCACACGTTTAGCATTTAGAGAGCCTTTACATAGCGCTGCTCTGGTGCAAATAAAGAGCTGAACAGGTGTAAGCTTATGCCACAAGAGAGATGAGGGTAGATGTCCTTTGTCACCATGGGCCATTGGAATGGGTTTGCTGGGAGTTCAAAAGTTAATTTTGCAAGTAGGTTGGTAGATGCAGTGACCTTACTGCTGAACCCTTGTTTAAAACACTTGCAGTGAAACATCCAAATAAGACTTGTTTCAAATGACAAAGGCTTGCTTAGTTCTCTGAGTAACACAGTCTGCATCATCTGTCTCTGAGCCATTTTTCCATCATAACTGCTCATGTCTACTGAACAACAACCAGCACTTGTCAGCTGGAGAATACGGGGTTGTTTGCAGAGGGGGAGACATCCAGCTCCTTGGCTTGGCAGTGGTTCTGGCCGGTGATGTAAGCTCAGGCACAGCAGAGTGACTTTATTGTTGGGAGTTCCCTGCAGCCCTTGCACTGCTCCTGCTCAGGGAAGGCAAAACCCCTCTGTGTAAACTTGTAAAGCGTGTCTGCCTCCAGGTTAAACTAGAATTTCGTGCACTGTGTAGCCAGCTGGTTTTTATGATTCTGTATGATGTTCCCCAAGGGATATGGTGTGTCACTTCTCATTCCTGGGATGTTTCCACTGAGCTTCCCAGCTCCTATTGCCACATTGTGTTTGCTTCTGCTTTCCTACCTGTGTTTGACCTCCAGGAGCTTGACAACAAAATTAAGCAGATCCTGGCAGCCCTAAGCTTTACTGATGTGACCTGTTCCTGTGCTGTCTGCCCACAGTGTGTTCTGTTCACTGTGGAATCCTCTCCTTTTCCTTGCCAGGCATCTGCATGGCAAAGCCTCAGAGCTGCATTTTTCTTTTCATAATGCATGTACTTTGGTGAAGTGCCCTGTCCTAAGCCCATTATTGGAGATACCTGCAGGTTCTGGATTGCAAATGTAAATCAGCTAATGGCTTAATGAGGGCTTGCTTTGTGTTACATATGTACATTCACCCACTTTTGTAATTCCTGTGTTTTATAGGCAGTGGTTAGGCATTGTTTGTAGCAAGACCTGCTGTGTTAGTAGGATGGGGTATATTTTGGTGTGCTGTGAATGCTGGGGTGTGAATACTGGTTTCTGAGCATCTTAGAAAGTCAGTTTCAAAACAGGCTTTTCAGGGATTTTTCCTTGCCCTTACCAAAGGTCTCTCATACAGCTTTGCACTAGATAACCTGGTTAAAATAGTAACTGTCTTCTCTGGAACAAAGTGCAGGATTGTTCCAGGCTTTGCCAAGCTATGGGAGTATCAGTGATTCTGTTCTAATTCAGCCTTTGGAAGGGCTGGGAATTAGATGGGACTGTTTTAACTGTGTCTCTGCAGATGAAAGCAGAGAAAGAAATGGTGTAGAAGATGCCTTTCAGGTGAAATCTGCTGAATTAAGGTGATTTTTTGTTTCTTTGTCCCTATCTGTGATTGAGAAGATTGTACCTGCATTGCAGGATTGTGTTCCCCTACTCCCCAAAAGACACTGCTGTGTTTTTCAGGGCCCCTTGAAGGGCTGTTTTTCATTGCACTTAAAAGAATCTGAGCTGGGAGTTGGCTTGGCAGCCTCTACAAAATGGTGTTATCTCTCCTGTACCTTATCAGATAAGATGCTGCAGCTCCTGCTGCAGTGGTGAACCAGGGAGGAGGGTGCAGAGGACTGGGTCTGCTGAGAGGGGGATTAGTTCTGCTTGAAGGCTCTGACACAGATCCACATCTCAGAAAGGGGACAGTGAGCATGTGGACTGAGTATTAGAAATAGGAAAGCTTACCCTTCCCCTGTGTGTAACGAGGAGGAGTAAATCTGAATAAGAAGCTCTTTGTGTGTGCTTATCTCTATACTGTCCCATTTAGCCTGAGGTTTTCCCACATTTGCCCCATGCATGAAACATCAGGCTGAGACACACTGCTCTAGTGAAATGTTTGACATTAAAAGCTATTTTTTGTTGCTGCAGCCATTTCAGTAAGGCTGTGGCCTTTTTATGACACTCTCTGACGTGTGACAACTGCCATAAAGCAAGAGTGAAACATCTGCTTTTCTAAATGCTTCAGCAAGGCAAAAGTGTTTCAGCGGGTGGTGTGTTGGAAGGTTGATACCCACAACGCAGCTCTGAGTCTGTAAATAGAAGTTTTAATCTCTGCTCTAGTGTTTCATTAGCTGGGTTTTCATGTGGGAGAGAGGTTCACAGTAACCCAAGATAGCATGGGTCGTATATGTGGCCTTTTTCTAGAAGCATTTGCTTTACCAGTTTGAATTCAGAGTGAGGCTTGCAGCTTTCTGTAACACTGCTAGTCTGTCCACAGCACTTAAATCACAGTTGGGAAACATCTCTTCTTTGAGGTCTGTTTGTTGTGTGTTTTTCTGCCTGTCTCCAGAGCTGTGTGTGGGATCTCAACCCAAAGTGGCCTTGGAGGCTTCCCTGAGTTCACTGCTGCCTCTCCAAAAGCAGCTAAAGCAGTGGATCCCTGCTCTGCATCATTCCCATTACTTGAATTCTCACCATGCTATGGTGAAGCATCTTCCAGCTGCTCTTTTTCAGGTAAATCTTCTCTCCAGGGATAGGATGATGCTTGAGGGATGCAGAAAACTGTTCCTTGAGATGGAGGTAAATGAGCAGCTCCAGGATTAGAAGACCTCACAAAGCTCTTTCCAAAACTCCACTTTTCACAAAAGCTGCCACAGGATTGCACTGGTTTATTCTGAGGAGGTATATTTAGGTCTGGAAAGAGTAATTACACAGCTTTGAATAAGTCTGAAGTCAGAAGAGGGCAAAGCTTAGCTTGGCAGGGATTCAACCTTCTGGGAGTCTTTTTGCAAAATTATACAGACAGCTTTTTTAAAATAAAACTTCTGAAGACCCGTTAAATTGGCACCTAGACTTGGCATTGGTGTGGACTATTTCTGGTTCTCCAAATACAGAGTAAAACTTAAAATTAGACACTTCTGGTTTTAAGCTGTTCATTTCTGCTTTACTTTTAGTTGCCTTGAGTTTAGAATGAAAGAAAACTTCTCTTGGTGCAGCCCTCACCATGCTTCTTGGGTGTTTTTCATTTCTGTATGATGGTTCCTAATTGTACATCAGAGAATATTCCAGGGCTAAATACAAAACTGCTCATCATCTGAGTTCTCCTCTTTTTTGTCCATATTTTAGTGTTTTCTAATTACCAGCCTAACGATAGCTTGAAGGGAGGTGGATAGGCAAAGCCCATTGCTTCTCCACATGCCATCTTCTGGAAATGTGGAACTAATTTTTTCGAGCTCAGTTTGAAACAATAGAGCTGTTGCTTGCTTGACTAATGATACAGACCCAGCCCCCACCCTTTAAAGTAAAAAAAACAAAAAAGGTTGAAATTCATTATTGAATGATTGTGAAACTTATGACTGGAAAGCTGCTCTGCATTTTGCCTTATAAACTCCTTCTTGCCCTGTGCAGACTGTTCCAAAGGCACAAAACTCCCAAGCTATGTGTGCACCTGCAGCTCAAGTTCATGATCATGGTGCTGTGGGTAACACAACACCCCCAAATCCTTTTCCTAATCCCTTGCATTGTGTGGTATCTACAGCAGCTCTGGAAAGCCAACATACATCCTTAATAAGAGGCAGAATGTCTCTTAGAGCAGCTTACACTAAAGGCAAATTAGCTGTGGAGCTCTTTATTGCTAATCAGGACTTTTTACCACGTTTTGAAGTAATTAGCCTTCATTGGACTTAGCAGCATCCAGCAGATGCTTAATCATGGCTGCATTGTAAAATGAGCAAGAACTTCTGGGTAAGGAAACTTGCATGCTGGAGCAGCCCTTGATCCCACTGGTGATCCTGCAGCTGTGGGAGCCAGGCATGTGCTCTGGGAGCTGGAGTTTAGTCCCATGTCCTCTTGTCTGGCAGGAGTTAGAGCTCTGATCAGGTTGGGAACAAGGTGTGCACCAGTGTGCTGCTGTCTGATTGAACAACTTTCACTTGTAGCTGCCTTCCAGCATTCACTTGGAGCTCTGGTGTTGGTAGTAGCTTTAGCATTAGCCTTGCTTTCTAGAAAATAGTTCCTTTCCAAAGATGACTAATGCTACTGAAATATTCAGTGTTTCCTGCATCCCCCTGTACCTGCCTTGTGTTCCTGAAGCATGTGTTCACAGGTGGTTTTCCATTCTGTTGCATACCTTTTCTCATCTGTATCTTGAGTTTTCCTTCCCTTAGGTCATTTAAGATGCTTGTTATTGAGACAGGTTTAAGGCACCCATATTTGAAATGTAACATGCCTAATTTGGCTGGCATGGTGAGTATTTTATTATAGGCAAAACCTCTTTAATCCCTCTGGATGTGTTTCATCCTCCTGTCTGAGAGCTGGGACCAGTTGAGTGGAGTAATGAGAATCAGATCTCATCTTGAATTAATAATCCCAGATTCAAAGGTATTTTTGGCACTTAGATGTCTCACTTCTTACTGACTTCAGTAACGAGCCTGAGTTCTGCCTGGAAGGGATTTAAGTTCTCTGCCTTGAAGGAACTGTTGCCTTCTGTTTTCTCTTGTTTTAAACAGGGATGATCAGCCTTTATCTGCATTACAGAGGATTACAGGTGTCAGTTGTTTGTCAGCTACTCCTTTTCTGTTCTCTGTGTCTGCCTTGGCTGGCACAGTCAGTGCCACAGAATGTCTCAGCAGGGACCTCCTGGCTCAGGATCGAGTCCCTGGATCTGTCCTGTTGGGCTCACCTCGAGGTTGCCCTAGTGGCAATGTGAGCTACAGCTTCTTCCCCTTCCTTCCCAGAAAGAGTGGAGACACTACCAAGGCTGCTCATTCTCCCCTTTGCCACCAATCCCTTTGGCTTACCCCATCCATGCCTGGGTCAGATGGTGGGAAGCCTCCCTTTCCCTGCTAAAGCAAACAGTTTATCAGCTGCCCTTGCCCCTTTGTCCTGTGCTAGGAGGAGAGATAAGAGTCAAACTTGCTTGCTCACAGCTGTCAGCACTGCCTTCCCTTCCTCTCCCGGCCTCATTTCTTTGAGAACTGAACTGGCTGAGGGCCAGGCTCTGAGCCATAAATGGATCAGGTCCTGTGGAAGCTCAGTAGGGAAGCAGAGCTCCGTGGAAAGACCCACACACCTTGTTTCCAGGTTCCTTTGAACCAGCCTCCTGGGAAAGGTAAAATCCATTTTCTCCTGAGTGCTGTGCAGTAGCCTGAACTGTACCTGAAGTGATTCCTGCACTCATGAAGACTTCTTCTCTTCGTCCTGCAGGCACAGGCTATGCCAGAGCCGTGTGCTTCTCCACTCACCCTGGAGATCAGGATGGTCAGCTCAGAAGCTGTGCAAGCAAAACCACCTCTTCCGTGGCTGAACCCCTGCAGATTTGAAGTGCAGTGTTTGCTTGGTGTGCTCCTGCTTGCACCAGGAACATTCCACATGTGTTTTTGTCCTCCCTCAAGCTGGCCATCCTCACTGGTTTAGTCCCAGCCTGAGGAGCAGGGAAGGACAGGCCATCCAGGACACAGCAGTTTGCTGTGCAAAGGCTGTACAAACAGACATGCTGGAGGGAGATAAGCTTGTGAACCTTCAGCCCAGTTCAGGTATGGCGATTTGCTCCATCCAGGCCGGATGGTGAATGAGCTAAACTGGCTGAGCAGGAAATACCAACAAACTTGTGAGAGTTTTAAAGGCAAATTCTGTTGAAGAGATGATTAATACTTCTGTAACCTGTGTGGATTTTACCTGTACTGACTAGTGAAAAGCTTGATGCTAACCTAACACCTTTTTGTGGTGCAGTTTCAGGTGAACCAAGCTGTTGCAGAGGATCTTCACAGGCTAGGATGCCAGTCATTAAAAGAAAGATGCTTAATAGCTTGTCTTGATTTGGCTTTGTACCTTTATTCCATTTTTTTTTTTTTCATTCTCACAGAGAGGAAGTTCAGGAAAACTGTGTCCGCTGGAAAAAGAAATTCACCTTTGTGTGTAAAATGAGTGCCAACCCCGCCACAGGACTCCTGGACCCCTGCGTCTGCCGAGTGTCTGTCCGTAAGGTGAGCATCCAGCTTTGCTTCTGGCAGGTGGCACTACCAGTGGTGTACTGGCAGTTGGTTACTGGCTGCTTTTTGGCAGCAAGAAAAATTGCGTGGACTGTGGTGGGAAGGAAAGATTGTTTGGGACAGGATATGCTGGAACGGAGCCTCTCTGTCCAAGAAGAGTCCTTGATGGAGGATGGGAGCAACCCAAGTAGTGGTAATGCTTGAGAAAGAGGCTTGTGAATCCTGAGAGCAGATTCCAGGACTGAATAATGACTTTCCCCCTGTTGCCCCAGCACATATAATAGCTGCTTTTCCTGTTTTGTTTTGTCTCCCAATATAGGAACTGAAGGGCGGAAAAACCTACTCAAAGGTAAGAGCACAGAAAGGGCAAATGTAGCAGAGTGATGATGGTCTTGTCTTCTGCTAGTGCTTTACACCCATTAGAAACCAGTGGCTGCTGAGTGGACCAATCTGGAGAGATGCTCATTAGTTCTTAGGTTAAGTCTGAGTCAAGAGATTTCCCAAAACCTCGACTTGCTGGGACAGGATCCAGATTGCACTGGATGTGGATTTGAGATGGGGGTTGGAGAGATGATCTGCATGTCCTCAAACTTTGGGGAAGTTCTGAGTCAGATGTGAACTCTCTGGCTTCTGGCAGCATGTCTCTAATAAAGAAACAGACTCCAGTTCTGTTCTCCAGAGCACAGCAGCCAGCTGGGGCAGGCACCTCGCTGCCTCAGGAGCACAGGCAGGAGCCTACAGCAGAAATCACTGCCTGCCAAAGCACAGGAGGCATCGAGGCAAAAGCCAAACAGATCAGCAGGGATCTTAGTCTTGGTTTCTCTTCCTCACATTTTCTTGCCTGTGCTGTGGGACAGACAATGGGCCACCCCCTTCTCCTCCCTGTGCTGGATCAAGAGACTGTGTTGGCTTAGAAGCTGAGCTCACACAGTGCCCAAAATCGTGTTTGTTTGAAAATGAGTCACTGCTGCTGGCTTCTGATAAACAGATGCCTTGGTCACACACAGCCATGTAAGAATTCCTTCTCATCAATATCCTTTCTGAGGCCATGGAGGCAACTGGCTGTGAAGGGTGTACTGCACTAGCTCCTGTGTTCTGCTGTACTGGGTGGGAGAAGGCAGTGTGGCTGCCCACACTGTTCCTTTTTTGTTGCTAATTAGGACATGGTGTCGAGGGCCATCAGTTTCTCTTTCACTAAATTCACATTGTGGAAGGTTATTCATTCTGCAGAGCTGCATGTCCAGAGAGAGAAGCATAGCTGGAGGAACAGACATAGTAAATGCATCAGCCTTTGCCTCCTGCAATGTCCATCCTCAAGCTTTCTGCAGGATTAGAGAAGGCAGAATTAAAGGAAGCCTAAAGGCACATTTCCATGGTGGAGTTAACCTGAAGACCTTATTCAGGTCACTTTCTAACCTACTTCCTTTTTGCTCAGTCTCCAGTTGTGTTTAGTGGCATTTAAAAGAGACTGACTTCCTCCAGCCCAAAACTGGAGACCAAATCTCAAGTACTTGTCATCTCTTGGGCTGGTATCTTGCTTGGTCTCCTGTGAAAAAGACAGATGTGTTCTCTGCGAAGATGATCTGAAGCAGTTTAGAAATGAGAGATGCCACACCAGACAAGGGTGATTGCAGTCTTGCCCTGTGGACCAGGCTTGTTCCAGGCAGGTCCTCGTGACAGAATTGATTTGGGTTTCCTAATGTGCCTAAGCAGAAGTCTGGTGCATGTCCATGCAGCTATTTTCCCATTTTACACCATGAGTCCACTCCTTTTTAAACTACCCTAATTCAGCTGAGAACTTCTGCAGTCACGGCAGCAGATGCAGAGGAAAATGAAACTTGTGAATGCCCTCTGTACCTGGTCCCCATCAGCAAGGACCGAGGGTGATGGGGCTGTTTGTGCTCCAGGCAGAGTTTCCAGTGCCTTGCACACCTTTGGGTTTGACGTGAATGTCACCTCAGTGTCAGGGGTGACAGAGCAGAAGACGACAGGAAGGACTGCTAAAGCGGAAACTCTTTCCCTGAGCTGAAAGGAACACCATCAGCTGGGTGGAAAACTGAGGAAACTATTCTGCAGGGTTATATCTGAAAACATCCTTTTGTTAAGGGATCTTTCCTCTATATACTGGGAGTCTGCTTCCTGAAAGAGCTTCTGACCTCAGCACACCGTGTGGGTTGCTGGAGAGTTCTCCCACACTCTGTGTTCCAGTGTCAGTCTCCTTTCAGAATTTAGTGCTGTGGTGGAGGAAGAGGGATCTGGGCCACCCCTGTGCCATGCTGTTCTCCTGGTGTGGTGGTGCTGTGTCTTTGTCACAGTGATGGATTGCATCTCCCTCTGTGGCTTTCCTCTGTCCTGTTTATCTCTAAGAGATAAAAATTCACTGTTTTTTTCCTTATCTGTGAATAATTAGCAAACAGCCCTTGGCTAGATGAGACAGAGAAATTTCTGCAGCAAGGGCTGAAGAAACATTTGCATTAAAGGAATTCTTAAGTGAGAAGAGAGGGAGAAATTTTTTCCTTCTTTTTTTGCTGATAAAAGATTCACTCTCTATCCCACTTTTTTTTTTTTTTTTTTTTTCATTTGCCATCAGAAGTTGCCCTTTGAGAACGGGCTGAAGGAAGCAGCTATATTAATCTTGCTGCTGTTTCCCCCTCGATCATATATCTTGAGCAGACTGTGATTCTTGACTTGGAACAGTGGGAGCCAGGGTTCCTCTGGCAGTGACTCTTTTGTGCTGTGACTCTCTATCAGCTTCCTCAGCTGACAGAGGCACCACAATTCCATAGGATGGTGCTACTGTTGGGGCTCTCCATTCAGTGTGTCATCCAGCTGTCAGCAGCAGGGCAGAAGGGATGTGCTGCAGAGCACAGAACAACCTGCTGCTGCCCCACCTGTGCTCCCTGTTCCCCTGGGAGCTGACCTGTTGTTGATGTGACGCAGATGCTCCACGCCTGGATGCTTTGGCCACATGCAGAGTACAGCATGTCCTGCTGATCACAGATGAGACACAACTGCCTTCTGTTCCTAAGGCTGTGCATAAAAGAAGCTGTAACTTTTTCTTCGAAACACTGTGTTAATACACCAGGGATTAGGGCAGGAAAACAAGGGTGCTCTTCATTGTATTTGTATTTACTCTAGAGGGATCAGTCCCCTTTTTGAAAATGCGTGTGATCTTCAGCTTTGTCACCTTCCTAGTTTGCTTCCTATTTGTTAGAGAAGGTTTAGAGAGCTCACAGCTAAATCTCTCCAAATATTTTCCTTCTCTTCTTCCTGTCAAACACACCCCTTGCTAGTTAAACCTTAGCAGTGTTGAGGAAGAATGCTCCAGGAGCTGCCCAGCCCAGCAGCTGCCTCTGAGGGGTGAGGCACAGGCAGTGCCACATGGCTCTGGGCCTCTAGCTCCCTGTGCCCATAGCCTGTTGTTTTTTTCAGGATGGTGTCACTTTTCCCCTGTAACAATATCCTTTCATCTCATGGTTCACATGCTCCACTGCATTCTGGGATGGCCCAATACAAAGAGTGCCTTATTATGTTTGTGTATGTGTGATTCTGTTTTTTCCACATTGTTGACCTAGCGCCTTCCATGTCCTTGGTTATGCAATGGCTGCAAGCTGGTTAACACTGTCCTGGCCACCACAACTACTGTACAGCCTTCCTCCCTGTGGGCTTGGCTTCCTGAAGGCCTCCAAATGTCCATCTAGTTTGGGATTAGGAATGTGACCCTGTCCATCCTCAAGATGAGAGAATCTTCACTCTGTGTCCTGGCTCCTGTTTCTGGCCTTGCTCACAGATGTGTTCTGTCCCTTTGGTCTGTGTGACATGTGTAACCCTTTATGAAGTAATACCTGTTCTCTCACCTTGCTCTCTGTTGTTTTCTTGGTTACAGCTGGGCTTTGCTGATCTAAATCTGGCAGAATTTGCAGGCTCTGGATCCACTGTCCGTTGCTGCTTGCTGGAAGGGTATGATACTAAGAACACCCGACAGGACAACTCCATCCTAAAGGTACAACAGCTGGCACTTACACAGTAGAAATCCTGCTCAGGACTTTGGGGAGATCACAGTGCAGCAGTGCCGGGCCTGAGAGAAGCTCCTGTTGTGTACAGAGACAGGATTTTGCTTTTGTGCTGCTAGACTGACTTGGGAAGCTTTCCATTATCAGAGTTGCCCTTTGATAATTTGGCATTGATTTGGCCAAGCAGTGACCCTTGACAAAGAAAGCAGGAACAGGAGGGAGGGAAAAGGTTGTTACGAGGCACTGTCAGCATGGCCCAGCTGGTGTCCTGCTGAGCCACTGCCTCTTGGAGTTACTGATGCCAGGGATTTGGGGCAGGGAGGGAAATACTTTGCTAAATCCCTGAAGCTGATTTCCCTGGGAAAGGAGCTAGATCTGGCTGATCTTTACACCTAGTCCTTGACCTCCTGGCTGCTGTGGAGTGAGGAGCTCAGTGCAGCATGGCTAATGATGTGCCTTGTGTCCCCTCTCCAGGTCACGATCGGAATGTCTCTGCTCTCTGGGGATCCCTGCTTCAAAACGTGAGTTCCTGGGGGTACCCCATTCTGGGCAGACAGTAAAATTGATGAAGAGAGGGGAAAAGATGCCCATGATATTGGGAATTACAGTAAAACTGGTTGAATCAGCCAGAAAAGTATAGCCAGCCTGTGCTGTTAATTGGTTTTGCTCTCTGCTCTGCCTTTCCCAGCTTTGATTGTTGCTATGCACAGTATTTTCCCTGCTGGTGCAACTTAGGTTTTGGAAATGATTAGATTTTGATTACAAACTTCATGTTTTGCCTGAAGGATAAAATTTCTCATGGCTCTGGGCTTGGTTTCACTGACCTCCAAGAGGAGAAAGGTCAATAAAGAAAACAGTCTTGGAAGTGGACACGCTTCAGCACATATCATGGGGGGATAAAGATCTCAGATTGAAACAGCAACAAAAATACTTGAAGGCTGAATCATTTTAACCTTTTTTTTCTACAGGGCTCACAACTTGGATGAACTAGCACAGAAACTGCAGCAATGTGGGGGGTTTTTAATGCATAATGATAGGAAAGAATAAGTACAATTAGGCTTTGGAGCAGTTTTGCTGCTTAAATTGTTGATGAATCAACGAACATCCTGGCCACATCTTCCCTCACACCACAGTGCAGCCTCAAAATCCCAGCTCTGCTGTGGTGTGCTGGAAGATGTGTGACTACACAGCAGGGCTGTCATGTGCCCAAAGGAATATTTCATGTTGCCTCCCAAGAGTGTGAGAGAAGACAGCTTTACCTTGAGGCCAATTCATGTAGCAGTTGTATTCTGGGCTAAAAGGTCTAATTTTAGGAGCTGGCTTGGAGTGTATAAATTAGGTCAAATTCTTGTTAAAAATGCTGCATAATTTTTGGTAGGTTTGTTTTGTGAGTGGCTTTTCAGAGTGCTGCAGTATTTTCTGACACTTTTAAACCCAAAAGCAATGTCATCTGATTCTGAAGAATTTCTGCTTCAAAAGGAAGAGTAATAAGGAAGTTTTGAATATCTTAAACCATAACTTTATAGCAGTAACAGATGTTATAAATCTAGGGTACTAGGATGTTTAGGAATAATGGCTGACAAAAATACCTATTGCTCCTTTGCAATGGAAGCAAGTCTCACTGTTAGAATGCCTGAAAATTACACAGAATAGGATATAAGTATCCATTTAATGTAAGTTCAGTCTGAAAGTCAAACCTCCAAATTTCTTGAAAGATTTTTGCAGTCATTCCCACTTTTCCCTTTTAGGTTGATGATGTCCAAATGTCTAAAAATAGAAGCTTTGCATGTGGAATAGTCCTTGATCAGTAGAGCTTCTGGTAAATGACACTCATTAGAGGGTTAGGCAGGAATTAAACTGTGCTGGGAAATCACTTCCAAGCACTGATATTTTGCAGAACTCCATGAACCTTCCCCTACTGGGGTTGTTGGAAGGGGCAGAGCAGCTGAGCTGACAAACCAAGGAACTGCTCCTGCAGCTGCTGCAGGAACAGTTTGCTTGCTTAAGGTTGTAAAAGCCTTAAAAACCTGTGAAGCAAAGTCCCCAAAGCACCTGGGTGCATGCAAATCACTGATCAGGTGATTAGGGAGGGCTTTTTCCTGGTAAAGGCATGCTGTGAGTTTCCTGAAAGCTTTATAGCCATTCAGCTGCCCACATTAAATATTCTCTCTTCCAGAATACTGCAAAAATCTCCTCTCATGTAACATCTTCCCTCAGAGCTCTGAGTGAGACAAAAGGTTTTATTTCTCACTCCTCACTTAAAAACCGTAATATGATCCTTTAGTTCCAGTTCAGACTTCAGGCTTCAAGGAGGTTAGGGCTCCAACAGGAATATTCACTCTGCCACGCTGCACATGCTGTGGCTTCCACCCAAAAGCACTTCTGGAGGAAGGGAGGGGGCTCCAGGCACTCACAGCTCTGCCCTGCAGTCAGCATTTACAAAGGGATGTTGCTAGCTCACAGAATAACCAGAAAAATAATTCTGACAGCTGGAAAAATACCTCAGTTTCACTGAAAAGGAGTTTAATAGCCAGTTAATAAAGGGAAAGGTTATTTGATTGTTGTAAAAGTATCTGATAGGAGGACAGGGTTGCTGGGATAAAAGGCTTCATTTTGGCCAGAGAGGTGTAAGAGAAAGGAAGCTGGAATAGGGAGTGGGACAACAGCAAACTGGTTCCTGTTTGTGAAGCCAGCTGGCCAGTGGACACGTGCTGGGGGTGAAGGGGCAGCTCTGAATGGTGTCCTGGAGGACAGTGCAAGTTCTGAGCCTGTTGTCCTGTTTAAATGAATGAATGGTCTCTTCTGGCCTTAATTTACCTCAAAAACTTGATTTTTCTTGTAATACAGTCCAAGCTAGGGAAGACACCAGTCTTGCATGTAGGAAAACAGAACCCAACATCCCATTTGAGCTGCTGGTCAGAGGGCTGCCAGCTTCCCCCTGGTGAGAAAGGTGGGATGGACAGACTGACGTGTGCTCCCTGCCTGGCAGTGTGTGACCTCCTTCCTTTCTGATTTCAGGCCTCCTTCCACTGCCAAATCTATCTCCATCCCGGGGCAGGACTCCACTCTGCAGCTGACCTGCAAGGGCGAGGGAACCACCAGCAGCAGCAGCTCCTCCACAATTGGCTCCCTGCGCCAGACCAAGCCAAGAGCTGCCATTCTCAGCTCAGGTCTGAATGCCCACCCTGGGGCCTTGTTTGCAATGTTTGCCTCTGCCTGGACACTCCTTTGTTTTTCTCAGCAATTGCAAGCACTGAAACTCTTTTAATTTTTCATGTTTTCCTGCACCCATCCTCAACCTCATTGCTCATTAGGAGTATGGAGAATAACAAAGCCATCTAAGTGTAACTGAGGAGAGGAAGGTTGAATATGTGCCACATGCAAGTACTTCTGTTAGTGGAGATAAAGCAATTTGTTCTTTTTGCTGGGGATTTAATAATTCATGCACTGCACTCATCCCTGCTTTCCACTGTGTTCAGTGATACTCACCATTGTTCTGCACTCAGCTATTCTGTTGCTCAGACTTATCTTCTAGAAAAGTTCCTCTGAAGGTTTTAGAGGTTGGTTTAAGGTCTAGTGGCCTTGTTCCAGCTGCTGATGCAGTTCTTTGGCTTCTGTATGAGCCAGTTTTCAAGGGCACTGCATTTTCACATCAGTTTTTTTCCTTCCCAGCACATTCCAAATGTGCAGGCAGATACACTGCACCAAAATAGCACTCGAGTCTCATCCCCTCAGTGACAGAGCACGTGGTGCAAGTGGTGTTCTTAAAAAGCTGCCTAATGTGTTACATTTGTGCACTTCTGGATAAGCTTCCTGCAAGAGAGACAAGCAGGGCTAGCAAAGGAGCAGGGATTATGCTGAAGCATTTGTATCAAATTCAGAGATTATTTAAATAATACAGGCTCTCTCACAATAGAAAGGGAAAGGGAGTAACAGAAGCATCCAAACATTCAGTACTTCACTGCCAGTGGCCATCTGATGGTTACTTGTTCTTAGCTTGATGCTTTTAACTATGGATAGTTTCAGACACTACTTGTCCTTCTAGATGCTACAAGTCCCCAGAGATGTTTGTAAATTCACGTGCTGGATAGAAATTGTGATAAACTTGACAGAGAAGCTCACTGTGGTCTTCCCTACACCCTGGGTGTTTCTAAGCCCTGTGCTGTCCTGTACAGCAGGGCTCTGGCCAGTAGACTGCCCTTTCTTTGATCTGTCACCCAAGATCAGCCTGCAGTGCCAGCTGATCAGTGCACCATGTGCTGGCTTGGTTGTGGTGTAAGCAGCGTCCTCTTTTCCTTGGCAGGTGTCCCAGAAGAGTCAGATCAGAACCTGTCCAGCCCAGAAGAAGTTTTCCACTCAGGACACTCGCGTAACTCGAGCTACGCCAGCCAGCAGTCCAAGATCTCTGGTAACCACTGACCCACACAGCTCTGCCATCCCTTTTCCTTGCAACAATTGCAGCCATCTCTCTCACCCTGCTCTGTAATACCAGCCCCCTGTTCAGCCCCTGCGGATGAGCTCACAGATGTCCAAAGCTCTGTGTGCAGGAGCAGAGGTGCTGCTGTGAGGCCGCCCTGCCCGTTACCTGTGCTGCCAGGTGAGGTGTGTGACCCGTGTGTGTTGCAGGTTACAGCACGGAGCACTCGCGCTCCTCCAGCCTGTCGGACCTGACGCACCGCAGGAACACATCCACCAGCAGCAGCGCCTCGGGCGGGCTCAGCATGACCGTGGAGTGCCCCGAGGGGGAGCGCGAGCACAAACCGGAGAAGCCACCCCGGCCCCCCAGACCGCCCCTCCTGCTGGACAGGCCCTCCCGGTGAGCAGCAGTGCAGCAAAGACCTTGCTCTGGGAAGGACAGACACAACCTGCTCCTTTGTCTGTGCGCCTGGTATTTTTGGGCCTTAGAGATTTTAACCTGTTGATAGCTGCTAACTCCTTTCCCAAGGGAAAAGTTTCTTAGGAAAGCTTCTTCCCAAAAGAATCTTGGCAAAACAACTAACCTTCCCCAGCAATGTGGTAGCTAAAGTCCCTGCCTACCACATGAGAGACTGAAGTTCAATTCTCTGATTCTTTCTGAGAACCAGAAAGACAAACACTACCTGGGAAAGGATAGTTGTTTTGCAAAGATTGTTTTGGGAAGAAGCTTTCCTAAAAAATTTTCCCTTGTGAAAGGAGTTAGCAGCTACCAACAGGCTAAAATCTCTAAGGCTCAAAAATATCAGGCCCACACTTTGTCTTCAGGCAGCAGTGGATCAGATTGTGGCCACTGAGGAGGAGACTGTGGCCAAGAGATCAGGACAGTATGTAGAAGTCTGTGCCTTGAAAAGCTGAGTAAGTTTTTCCTGTATTTCCTCTTGCCAGGAGGAAAAAGGATTCAATGGAGAGTCACCCAACCCGAGTGGATGACACCAGGATCGATGCTGATGATATTGTGGAGAAAATAATGCAGAGTCAGGACTTCACAGATGTCAGCAATACTGAAGGTGAGAGGAGAAGCCTCAGAGGGGATGTCTGGGTTGGTCTTTTGCAAGGCTGCCTGGCATTTACAGCCAGATCTGATCTGCCATGGGCTCCCTTCTCCCTTGGGCAGCTGTTTGCTTTCAGTGCTTGCTGGGTGTTTCTGTGGTAGATAAATGGGTTTGAGAGCTGCACATCTATTTACAGATAGCACTTGCTACTGTTCCACACATGACAGCAGAGATTGAATAGTAGCTCTAACGTGCAGGGAGAGAGAGGAAAAATACTGATTCTCAGCACAGTGGAGATCAGTTTCATCACCTATCTGCACTGCTCTGGTGGCCTTCACCCAGGCTCAGGCCAAGAGTATTTATCAAAAGCAGAGAGCACAACTGGAGGGGAAGCAGCACACCTCTGCAGAAACATGGGTTACCATGTGCTGGTGATCAAGTCATTCAGCTTAAGAAAGCATTTTCTCCATTGCAGTCACAGCATCTGTTGGGAGAAAACTAATAATATAACTGCTTTTGTTTTCACTTTTGTTTTCCAGTTTAGCACAAAAATCAGTCTTTAATCTGATTTTTTTATCTGAGGTTTTCTGTTAAGTTTTAAACTTGAGCCTAGCTTGTTATCTGTGCTTCATTAATTTGCCATTAGTCACCTTAAATTGTTGCTGATGGCAGCGCTCTTATCTTGTGGGGAGTTACACCTCCCTCAGCATGGGTTAGAACTGGACTGAATGCAGCTGCCTCTCACCAGCAGAACAGGCTGAGTTTCTCCTCCAGTGACTCTGTAAGAGCAGTGTGAGGCCCCACATCTCATCTGTTCAGATGTGTATAAGCTGACCAAAAACTTGCATCAATGGAATTGCCTTAAAAGAGGCAGCTGGAGGAGTATGACTGAATTAATATCTCTGCCTTTATTCTTCCAAAGCTTCATGTTGTGGAGGCTCCCTTTTGGAGCAAGGAAAGGAGTTCCCAGGGGCTCAGTGACTGTGGGAGCACCACCAGAAAGTGTGGACGTGCATCTACTGAGACACACTTGTTCTGTGCTGCTTGTGTGTCTGGGAGGGGAGTTCCTGGCAGTCTCAGTAGTTCTGGATTTTGATGTCTGTCTTCCTTTTCTATCTGCAGACAGTAACCTGAGGTTGTTTGTGAGCAGAGACGGAACAACTACGCTGAGCGGTATTCAGCTGGGAAACAGGTGGGTTTCACAAAAGGCTGGCAGACAGAGGGGCTCCAGAGAGATTACTGGGCTCTGTACCTAGGAAACTTCCACTTTTTGCAGCAGGAGAGATTTCTAAACATCATGTGCTACTTTGATGGCTTTATTGCCACATTACCAGCCCTGGGATCCCTTTGGTGGCAGGCTGCAGTTGCACTAGAGGATGAATGCAGTTCTCAGCAGGAGCTCAGAGGGATAATGGGGTCCTGGCTGTTAGACCAAGGAACAGAAGTGAGGAGTGAAAGGACAAAATGGTAGGGGCTGGTTCCCGTTTGTTCCTGAAGGAGGGAGCTTTGCCTCCTGCTGGCCTGCAGCAAAACTGCGGCAGAGCGGGGTTTATTGTCCCTTTTCCCTGCCTCTTATTGTCCCTTCTCCCTGCCTCTTCCATAATCATCGAGGGCTCCTTCTCTCACGAAAGCCTTCTGGAGCAAAAAAACTTTTTCTTGCCACTATTGCTCTTAGCACAGCTCTTGGCCAGTTGCATTTGAGGCTTTATTGCATCTTTTCAGTTGAATTAAAAAGAGCAGTAATGCAAAGATGTATCAAGTTGGTAACAAAACCGGGAGCACAGCAAAGCCAGGCAGGCTGGCTCTTTGTTCTGGATAGGATACTGCCCCTTTGCTGTGTCCTGTAGAAGGGTTTGTGTCACACCCAGCTCTCTCCAGGGCTGTTGCTGACTTGCCACCTCTTTGTCCCCTCCATGTTCCAAGGGCTGACTTCCCCCAAGGCTATCTCGTTACTGGCAGTGTCTTTTGTGGGCACAAAAGATGATGTTTGAGAGTGGAGAGCTCTGAATCAGAATTTGGTTGCTCAAAATGACTGTGGAAAATAACCAGCCCCTCTCCCCCTCTGCCTCCCCAGGGTCTCGTCTGGAGTTTACGAGCCAGTGGTGATTGAAACCCACTAAATGTGAAGAACAGGGTAGAGCTGTTGGACACAGGCCCCCTACCCAGTCCGCTGCCACATGGATGCCAACCTTTACCTCTCTTCATGCAGCATTCCAGAAGGGATTTCTCCATGCCCCTCCCCGTATGTTTGCACTGCAGAACTACTCCAAGACCACTCCAGAACATGCACTTTCCCTGCATTGGCATTGTCCTTCTCTGCTTCCTGGTCCTTCCAGTGCATGCATTCCTCCTGTTCCTGCTCAGACACAAGGTGTCTGTGGAGCTTATCCTTGGGCTAGTCCCAGAGGATGTTGCTCATCTGCATCCCTCATTCCACCCATTCACTTGCAGCAGGGGACTTCTCGGTTTCTGTCTCCCCAAAACGTTGGGTTATACCACTGTGAACTCTTCAGACCACTGGGGGTGGGGGAAACCATTCTAACCAAACCCAGAGCTGCTCGTTGGGGACACGGTGACATGGCCACTTGCAGGATGCTTTATTCCATTGACTCTGCAAGGGAACATCACCTCCCAAGGCAACGGTTTTACTGAACAAGGTATGCTGTGGTGTACACTTCACCTTCCTATCCTCACATCCCCAAACATCATCTTCTCATAGGAAATATTTCCCAAAAGTGCATTTCAGAAAACTGCCGCGAGCCAGCTGGGAGTTGGTGAGCGGTTAAATGTGAGTGCTCGTCACACCACTGACTGCAGCAGCCCTTCCACTGCTGGGCATGGAAGGGGGTGTTCATCAACTAGCATTAGCAGGAGCACTTTAGAGGTTACAGGTTTTACCTGGAGGAGGCTTCTACTCACTATTCCAGGAGTATAATCTGTGTTTGCTGGACTGATTCAGCAAATAGTCCTGTTGGAGCTTGGAATACAAAGCCTCTTTTTTTTTTTTTTCTTCTTGTTTCATTGGCTCAGGAAGGGACCTGCCCTTCTTGGACTGTGAAAAGGATCTTGTCTGACAGCCCTTCCCTGGGCCAGAGCTGGATGCAGTTGACTGTAGTGGTCTCTCTGTTGTGGTGGTGATGTCAATTGCTTCTCTTGGCCTGGGCCAGTAAGGGATTTGGTGTTGCTTGGCCTTTCTTGCCTTGTCAGCAGAGATTCGTGCCTGAGCTGGTTCCTTCTGGGGCTGGGGAAAAGCTACTGTCTCTGCCTTCAAGGGTAGAATGGGTGTTTGCTGCTGCATTAGCCACAGCAGCTGTTCTGACCTGCTCTGTGGTGAGTGAACTCTTCTGACAAGGCTTCAAACTGTTCCCTGGTTGACCTTTCAATTGCTCTTGTTTGGGTTTGGTTTCTGCAGTTTGACTCTTCCTTGCAGTG
The DNA here is from genome assembly GCF_021018805.1 of Prinia subflava. NCBI lineage: Eukaryota > Metazoa > Chordata > Aves > Passeriformes > Cisticolidae > Prinia > Prinia subflava. The sequence goes on from NC_086258.1 coordinate 5,315,960, forward strand.
TGTGGCAGGGATGTCAATCCCTTTCAGCTCCCACTTGGAGATTCTCCTGGCATTGCCAGCGAGGATCTGGGCAGCCCTGGGCTGCGGGCCAGCAGCAGGCTGTGCTTGCAGCCCTCCCTGTACAGAGCCCCTCAGCTGATAAGCTATTTGTGTAGTGCCCATTCCTCTTTGCCAGTGTACTGTGGTAGCACTCTGCAGCCATGCCCTCGGAGCAGTTCCACGCTCCAGGACCTGGCTCCCCTCTGACACTTGTGTGTGTGTACAGACACACACTCTGTTCAGCAAGGAAAGAGTTGTAACTGGTCATGCTGTTCAAATTCTTAGTTATTGTAAAGCCTCTGTTAAAGGAGAAAGAAAAAAAAAAAAAAGCATTAACTGTGGTCTCTTTGGCCAGAATGCATGCAGATGAGCTGCTGGAAAAGGAAATCTGGCAGAATGAGAAACAAGGAATGAAAGGGCCTTGATTTAGCTTTTTTTTTTTTACCCTTCTAGCTAAGGATGCTGCATGAGGAGGGTGCTCAGCAGTGTGGTAAAACTATACAGTTGCTTACTCTGTTTTGATGGTTTCTATCTTTGAGTCAAGAGGTTTCTTTCTGTGTTTGGACAGACCACATATAGGATATGCATCTTTTCCACCCTTTCCCTTCAAAGGGAATTAAATTAGAATTAGGGTAAAAAGGGGATACAGACAACACTTTAATTTAGTTTAATGTAGGGAAAAAGTGTTGGCTCTTTTGAGACTGTCTAGAACAAAAGCTCTTTCACACTTTCACACTTGCTAGGTTTTTTTAGCGGTGATCTCTTCTTCATTCAGCATGGGTAGGTTTGGCACTCACTTGCAGGCTGCTGAGCATCCTGCCCTGTTCCTGGGGTGCCACGTGTCTGCAGGAAGGAGAGAACTGCTTGTCTTTCTCTCTCCCTGGGGCAGTGCCAGGACGCCAGGCCTGGCCTGACCGTCTGCTCAGGTCAGGGTGAGGGCAGGAGGCTCGGCCAGCAGTGGCTGTTCTGCCCTGTCTGTGGATGGCCGTACAGAGCCAAGGGTCTGGCTGCTCCCCAGGGGCCAACAAAGCCCCTCAGGAAATCAGATCCAACCAGGACTTGAAAGAAGCAGGCATAAGCCAGGAAAGAGGCCAAAACCCAGCTCACTTCTGCTGCTTTGCTTCTGTTCCCATGAAAAACAATGGCAGTCACTGTCAGAGCAGTCGGGATCCCAGGGCATTCTTCTGGCCTCCACTGGCAAGAGCTGGCTGCTCCGAGGCACTGGCAGCTCGGCATGTCACGAAATCAGTGGGACAGAGGGAGGAATATCTTCCCAGCAAAGCAGGAGGAGAAGCAGTTGAGCTTTTGAGAGCACTGGTCTCTTCTTCCCAGGCTGGCAGAGGCCTAACCTGCTCCATCGCATCACTCTGGCCAACCTGGACATGTCTTTGGCCTCTCTTCCAATGCCTTGGCACATCACTGCTTGCATTTCTGATAACTGTGTCTCATAGGGTGTTTTTTCCTTGTCTCCATGTTAGTGCCTCCACAGATCGTGGTCTTTGTGTGACTTTTTAGCTCTCCTGCCCCTGGTTTTGAGTGAGTGAGTAGTCCTGGTCACCCAGCCTTGCGCAGCACGGCTGGGGCACGTGGAGCAGACCTGGAGGGAGGAAGGAGCAGTCTGTTCCTGTTCATAGATCCCACGCAGAGCTCCTGCTGCACGTCCAGCACAAGCAATGCCCAGTAGTCCCTGGGCACTGTGGGCACCCGAGGTGGTGGCTGTGGGGTCACTTGTCCCACACACTCACCGCTGCATCTCACGAGCACTTTTTTCCTTGTGGCATTGTTGCTGCCTGTTCCTCGTTGGACTTTGAACATTTAAGAAGTGAATCAGTTTCCAGACCCAAACCGCTGGCTAGTTTCCTTTGGGTTTTTCTTTTTTTGTTGTGAAGTTTATGGAATTTTTTTTATACAAACCCAGCAGGCTGGTGTTTTTTGACTGCATTATTGTTTCATTGATATTTTATTTCAGGGGGGCTTAGGGGGGGAATGTTCTTCCCCACATTGTTCCCCTTCTCTGGGGATTCAGAGGTGGCTTAAAGAAGTAAAAGGACTTTAATTGGCAAGACTCTGCATCCCCTGGGTCTGTGATGCTGGTGAGCAGGGCTGCTCACGCCTGGCTGGCCCTGGAGAGCAGAGCTGGCTCTCTGCTTCAGTCTCAGGATCAGGCAAAACGTGTGGGCTCTGCTCCTGGTTTCTAGACCTTTAGTTGGTGGAAGCACATTGAAAAGCATTAGGAAATTCAGTGTAACTTTTTTACTAACTTCTTTCTTTTTTTTTTTAAACCAATATAAAACTGAGTGTCCAAAACAATAGGCTTAGTCGTTACTTGGTGAAAGGAGATGGATTTCAGTTGGAAATTGTGATGGGAAAAGGGGGAGAAGGATGTTGCTCCCTCATCATCATCTTTTGTATGGTCAGCACTTTAAATGGGGGCCTCGTGCTGTTCTGACCCTTGGAGTGATGGGCAGCAGACGTGTGATTTCTCCCCCCCTCATCACTTTGCCCCCTGCAGAAGGTTTAACAAGCCCTTTTAAACATTTGCTTCAGTTTTTAGAGGGTTCTGAACCAGGTTGGAGGCCTGAAGAAATAGTATTTCATTCTCAGATGAATAGGAGGGGTTGACTTTTTATTTATTTTGTCGTTGCTGTTTCTTTTTAAGCGGGTGGCAGTGCAGCTGGTCTCTGCACTGCTGCCAGGAACCTCTGGGAAAACCTCACTCCAGGTACGCTAGAGCACCACAGTGAAACCCCTCCTGGTGAGGGGCTCCCCCTCCCCTCCTCACTGCCTTACCCAGGGGCTGCAGACCCCCCTCCACCCCTCCTGCCCCATCCCAGCTGGTCTCTAGCTGAGTTCTTGCTCTGGTGTCTGAGCCCTTTGGACAAGGCCAGTCCCTGGGGATAAGTTCCTACAAACTCTGCCTGGTCGCAGGTGTTTGTCCTTGAAAAGCTGTGGGAGGGATTGATGAATGCAGAATTCCCCCCACTTCCCTCCTGAGAGCTGTGTCCATCGGGCCCCTCCCTGCACCCTCAATTGCGCTGCCCCCACCGAGGCAGCGGGCATGGAAACCTGGGAAAGGAAAGGAATTTGGGTGAAGCTCTGAGCAAGGGATGTGGCTGAGCCTGGTAACCTGCCTCAAACACATGGATTAATGGTAGAGCCCATATTTTTGTGGGGGGAGGGAGGGGAAGGGGAGATCATGTTTTATTTTCTTGAAAGTGAATTGAGCTTGGTGACCTTCGGCTGAGGCGCACTCGATTTGTATCAGATTCTATAGAGAGATGGCTGATATTTTTGGAAAGGGAATGGGTCTATGCAAACTTCCAAAATTGCTTGAAAGATAGTTTAACATTTTTTTACTTTGAGAATCTAAAGATAAATCTAACTTTTGTCTTAAAGCAGAAGTGTGTTTAGAAAGAGAAGCTACTTCCACTGCTCTATTTTGATGATGATTCTTGGAAAGTTTGGGCTGGAGGGAATGACTATTTTTCACCATTTCTATCTTGCTCCTCTAGTTTTTTTGTGTTTCTTTTTCTAACGGAATGCTGTGCCGTCTTTGATTCAACAGATCGTGTTTGTATTTTCTGTATCTGGTTCCTAATGTAGAGAAATAACAAATATATGAGGAAATCAATATAATGTCAAATGTTGTTATGGTTTGGGGGAAAAAAATAAAGGTTTTTTGGTACTTCACACTGATTCTTCTTGCTCTGTTTCTTGTTTTAAATGAACAAGAGTTGGGGTGAGAAGGGCATGCTCAGGCCTAGAATAGTTTGGCTTTTCCTTCTCAGGTTGCTCTGGCAGCTGGAGCAGAGATCCCTGCCAGCCCTTCCCTGGGGCTGGAGAAGGGCTGGAGAGGGCAGGTGGCAGCACAGCCCCAGTCCTGAGGAAGCAGCAATCCCGGGAAAGGTGACACCTGCCTGAGTGGCCAGCAGTGTCCCCTGGTCCATCCCAGCCTAAACTGTCCCTCCTGCTGGGGCTACCTTGCCAGGCTGGCCTGGGCCATTGTGCCCATAGCCCAGCAGGGCTCCAGGGAACATCTCTGCATCCTCAGGGCTCGTGCCTGAGTAGCCCCTCGGCCACCACAGGCTCGCCACCCCCTTAATGCTGGGTGAGCCAAATTGAGTGCCCAGATACTCATTGCTGCTGCCTGACAGGGCTGGGGGGAACAGGAGCCCTGGGAGGAAGCAGCTTTTGCCTTTTCCACCTTCCCAAAGCTTCGGCCACACAAAGGTCAGTGCACCTTTGAGCCCCAAGCACGGTCTTCCCTTTTCCCTTGTCCCAGGAAGGGGAGGCAGCCGATTCTAGCTCTTGTGCTGTCCCTTGGCTCTCTGGTCTCGCTTGTTCCTCTCCTCCCGCTGCACCCGGCTGTGTTTGGAGGAACGGCTGGAGCCAGGGATGTCCGGGGGATGGAGCTGGTGTCAGGACCCGTCACTTCCACACGTCCCGGGCACCGGTGGTCGATGCAAGCGGAGCAGCCTGTTCACAGGTAGAGGCAGCGGCACCGGAGCAGCGGCAGCCCCGAGTGTGACAACCAGCCAGGCCTGCGGCTGGGACACGGCAGCAGCGCGGCTCTCCCGCGTTCCCCGCCAGCCCCGCACCCGGGCCAGCCCCGCCGCCCCTCCCGCCCCGAGCCCGTACCATTCCCGATCCCGCACCATTCCCGATCCCGTACCATTCCCGCACCATTCCCGATCCCGCACCATTCCTGATCCCGCACCATTCCCGATCCCGTACCATTCCCGCACCATTCCCGATCCCGCACCATTCCCGATCCTGTACCATTCCCGCACCATTCCCGATCCCGTTCTGCCCCCGCCGCCTCTCCGGGCGTTTCGCGGCTCCCGCCGGTGACGGACTCGGGGCGGGGCCTCGGGCGCGCCCCGCCCAGCGCCGCGCGCCCCGCCCACCTCTCCGATTGGTCGCTTCGGGGGCGGGCTTGGCGGACCGCTCGCTGATTGGCGGCCGCGCCGGAAAGGCGGGGCCGCGGGAGGAGGCCGGGGCGCCATGGTGAGTGCGGGCCCGGCCCGGAGCGGGGCGCCGTGCGGGGCGGGGCGGGGGGTCCCTGCTCGGCCCGGTAGCACGGGGGGCCGGGGCTGAAGGGCGGCCCGGAGCCCTCGTGAGGCTCCCTGGCTGCCGCCGCTGCGGAGAGACCGGGCCCGGCCGGCTGTCGGGCTGGTCCTTGGCATGCGGTGTGTGCCCTGGCTCAGGGCGCTTGCTGCGGCAGGGCCCACGATGGATTGTCCCGCCGCGGTGTCCCTGCCCCGGGATATCCCGCTCCCCGCGGTGTCCCTGCCCCGGGATATCCCGCTCCCCGCGGTGTCCCTGCCCCGGGATGTCCAGCTCCCCGCCGTGTCCCGGCCAGCCGCAGGCGCCTTGAGCCGCTCCTGCTCGGGCGCTGAGCGGGGATCCCGCTCTGACTGTCGCTCCCTTTGCAGGCCACAGCGACGGACCAGCTGGTTGGGTTTGGCTTGGTCACCTTCAGCCTCGTCCTCTTTGTTTACTACACGCTCTGGATCATCGTTCTGGTATGGGCTTCCTTGGCCGATACAATCCCTGTCACTCCATACTCAGGTGTTTCCCTGGCCTTTGTTCAGTGGTGTTGTGTCTGTATGCCCATAGCACTTTTGCCTTCTGGGTTAAAAATTTCAGGGCAGATCTTGCTCTGTGCCCTGGCGCAGTTCTTGTCCCGTCTGGGTGTTCCTGCCCTTGCCTGGGCAAGACCAAACATAGATCGTGGTGCCCACCTGCTGTTCCAAGACGGGCTGACCCAGCTAGGGCTGGATGAGCCTCTGGGAAGAGCTGAAGCCTGGCCCTGGTAGTCGTCAATGGCCACGTTTGCATCCCCCAGGTTCCTGCTTCTAGAGGGAGATGACAGAGGGAAACACAGAAAGAGTTAACAAATCTGAAGCCTGGTGGGGAGGACAAGAGTGTAGGGAATGTAGGGCTCTGGAAAAGTGATTTTGAGGCTGCGCATTTCTGAGTCCACATCAGCTGAGGTCATTAGTGACTTTCTCCCTAGAAAGAAACTTCTCCCTACGAGCTCTCCAGGTGCGAGAGGCCAGGTTCAGCCTTGGGCTAATGTCTGAACTCCCGCCAGCTTCCTCTCCAAGGGTTTTGAATTCTCCTCTTGCATGTGCTCACTCTGCTGCCTGACCCATGTCAGTGCTCCCAGAGCTGTAGGAGTAATCTCTGCTGTGTGGGAATCCTCACACTGCTCCCTAGTGTCCAGAGCCTTGCACTGGCCTGCAGAGGGATCCTGCTGGGATAACCATGGAGCAGAGCCAGTGGCAGCTGCTCCCTTCTGCAGGGCAGAGGGGCAGGGATTTGCTGTATTCTGCAGCAGCAGCTCTGCCCCCCTGAGCCCCCGGGGCTGTGTGACCCTGTGCCAGCCCCACAGCCACCCCCCGTTGTCCACTGAACACCAAACCCTTCACTGCCCACCCACTCCTGGTCTCTGTGGCCGAGCCACGTGCCAGGTGTGGGCACCCTTTTAGCCATCTCACACCAGATATTCCCGTGTTTCTCCCGAAACCTCGAGGCTGCACCTCGAGGTGCTGTGCCCACCTGCTGACAGCCCTCTCTGTCCCTGCAGCCCTTCATCGACAGCGACCATGGGATCCACCAGTATTTCCTGCCTCGGGAATACGCTGTTATCATCCCTGTGGCAGCAGGGCTGCTGCTGCTGCTATTTATAGGTGAGAGTTTTTTCTGTTGCTCTAATTAGAAACTTCTAAATTAGGAAGAGAGAAGAGGGTTGCTATGGGTTTAGCTAATGTGTGACACTCATGACACTCTCTGTGGTTACTGTTGCAGCTTAGCCTGGCACGGGGCCTTGGGGCTGTGTGACTTTGGCTGTTTGAGCCCCCAGACAGCAGAATTTTCCTGCTCTCTGCTGAGATTCTGTTTCTCATTACCAGGTGTTGTAGGAGTGCCTGGAATTAAAAGTTTCCTACCTGAATTTGTTCTCTCTCTCACGGCAGGTGTTTTTATAATGTTCGTCATGTGGAAGAGCAGGAAACATGCCAAGAAATCAGACTGAAGGCCCAACTGAGGAGATGAGGAGGTGCCCACGCTGCAGCATCGTAGCCAGGAAAAGACTTTTCCTGCAGCTCCAGGCAGACATCTCCAAGGTGCCCAGCACTGAGCTGCTCCCACGTTCCCTCCTGCAGAGACTAAACCCATAGTTTACAATTCACTGACCAAAGAGAAGCAGGATTCATCCAAGGCTCATCAAGTGAGGGACCAGAGCCCCAGCTGAGGGACCTGCTCCCCAGCAGGGGCTGCCCTGCCCACTCTCTGGGCACTCCTTCCCCTCAGCTCTGGCTCTGCCCAGTAGTTTGTTCCTTCTGGGAATTTTATTTAAAAGTTTACCTACAGTTTGTGGGGTTTTTTTTATTCAAGTCTGAGAGGAGACAAATGAGAGTTTGGGCTTGGAAAGAACAGGTTTGCCTTCTCCATTTGCTTCTGGAAGGGCTAATCACAGTGCTGGGGGCTCTTGTCTTTCTGAAGAGGGACTCCCATGAGGCTGGGTGTGCAGAGGGTGCGGGGACAGTGCTGCCTTCTGCGTCCCACCCAGCTGAGGGGGAAGTGAAAAGATGTCCTGGATCACAGGGAAATATTGGGTGCAGTTCCTATTACAGCTCTCAGTCCTGGCTGGATTTCTGCCCTGGACAAGGCTCCATGTGCCAGCCAGGCTGGGGCTGAGCAGCCAGGTGTGGTAGCAGTGTCCTTCCCCCATGGGATTTCCTCTCCTGCCCTGGCAGCTCCCCTGGACCACGGTGTGCAGGATCACCCTCAATAAAGGTCTGTAAGGTCTCGCTCCCTGTCCTCTACCCATGGCAAGGGGAGCCACAAGCCCACCAGGGTGGGTTCAATTGCATGGCCCTGGCAGTGCATGACATCCTGCTGAACAGGCCCTGCTGCTGAGGTCAGACAGGGAAGCAGCAGAGACAACCTGGCCCAGCTTTGTGCTGGCTCTGCCATGCTGGGGGCTGCTGTACCCTGCCTGGGGAGGGCAGATTTGGGGCACTCCAACTCTTCTTCTAACTGTGAACTTCCTGCCAGCAGCGTGTGCCACGGTCTCCCATCCTGCCTGGGGGTGATGCTGGTGGCTTGGGACACCCCGAGGGCCACAGCTGAACCTGGCTGCAGGAGCCAGCAGAGGGTCCAGAGGTGAGGCTCTGGCTGGAGGTTTGTTTCCAGCTCTTGCAGAGGCTGCCAGGCCTGCTGAGCTGTCGAACCCCTTGCTACCCTTCACCTGCTGGCTGGGACTCAGCCCACCCCACAAGTGTGGTTTTGGGGTGGGGCAGAACGAAGCAAAAGGTGAAAGAATTCGGTGGTGACTGAGCAATTCAAGGTGTAACCTCCCCCTCCGGCCTCGCTTCCTGTGCAGGAACCCAGTGGTGTCCCTGTCACTTCCTCTCCCTCTGGTTTCAGGCCTCTTCAGGACAGTGTCAGGGATTGATTTCAAGGTTGTATCTCGTGTTTCTTTATCACCAAAGGGAGAAATCCAATGCCTCACGCTGGGCCAGCAGGCAGCTCGCTCTGGGGACGCTTCCCATGGCTGCTCTGTGGCTGGACCCTGGCGGGAGTGGCTGCAGGTGATGCCCCTGGAGGCCCCTGGGGTAACTGGATGGGATCGGGGGTACCGAGGGTCTCACCTGCCCTAGTCCCACTCCTGAGCCGTTCCGGATCCTTGTGCTGTCCCTGGGCTCATCGGGAGCTGGTGGTGCACGGAGGCGAAAGAGCGCAGGGGACAGGGACGATGCAGGACCTCCGAGAGGGCAGAGCGAGAGTGGGAAAGAGCCACGGCAGGGAGAGAGGCTGGGATCGGGACACACGGGGTGGGTGCCGGGGTCGGTCTGACGACCCCACGGGCACGGGCACGTCCCCGGAGGAGCCGGGTCGCGGGGCGGGGCGGCCGGGGGCGGTCCCGGTGCCGGTCCCGGCAGTGCCCGCTCGGCTCCGCCCCGCCGCGGCCCGCCAGCTTCACTCCGAGCGGGATGCAGGACCCGCCGGTGGCGGCGGGGAGACCTCCCGGCTCGGTGAGTGGGGCCGGCACGGGGAACCGGGGACGCCGCGCCCCGGGGACACCCCGGCCCCGACCGCTGCCCGGCGGAGCGGCATCCGCGGAGGCACGGGGGGAACGGGGACACGGAGGAGGGAGCTGGACATGTGGGGGGACCCCGGGGGGCCGCGGGAATGAGGGTGCGTGGGGGGATCCCGGTAATGGCCTCGGGGAGGTCCCAGCAAGAGGCCTGGGGTGAACCCCGGGCGTTGGGGGACCGGGGGGATCCCGCTGGGCGACCTCACCCCGGGATGCCGCCGCTGATCCCGCTCCGCTCGCAGGGTGCGATCCCCCACCCTCCCGGTGACCCCCGGACCCCGCCCGGTGACTCGCCAGCCCCCCGAGGATGAAGACGCTGGTGAGTACCCGCTGGGGCAGGGGGCGAGGGGCCGGTGGGACCCCGCCACCATCGGGGAGCCGCTCGCCCTAAAAGTGGTGCTGGAGGGGGCTGAGCCCGGCTGCTGCCGGTGCCCGCAGGCGGCACGGAGCCCGCAGGGCTTGAGAGCATCGCCGCTGCGGGAAGTGAGCCGGGCACGGCATTCCTCACCATTCCCCCCAACACACCTCAACTCCTCCCTTATGACCAAGGGGTCACCAGCATCCAGCTCGGGGTCAGTGCACGTGTACAGACCCGGAGAACTTCCTCCTCTCTGCTTCCAGGTCCGGCTCTTCCTAACGCTGGTATGCGCCGTGGTGGTGGCGATGCTGTACATCCTGCTGGGCTACCGCGCCCAGGTGCAGCCCTGCTGCCGAGCCCCGGGGCCGCGGGACAGCCCCGCCACACCCCGCATCCGCAGCTTCCAGGGCTACAGCCGCGTTCCCGACGGGAAGGTGCGTGGGGATGGGGCAGTGCTGGGGCCGGCGGGGCAGCTCGGCCCACCTGTGCCTCAGTTTTCCTGTCCTTTGGGAAGAGCAGGTGGGAGCTGTGGTGGATCCAGCTGCTGCGGGAGGGAAGGAGGAGCTGACGGTGCCTCTCCCCACAGCCGCTGGAGCGAGCGCTGTGCCACCGCTGCGCCGTCGTCTCCAGCTCGGGGCAGATGCTGGGCTCAGGGCTGGGACAGGCCATCGATGAGCAGGAGTGTGTCCTGCGCATGAACCATGCCCCCACCACACGCTACGAGCAGGACGTGGGGACACGCAGCACCTTCCGCGTGGTCTCACACACCAGCGTCCCGCTGCTGCTGAGGAACCAGCCCTACTTCTTCCAGCAGTACCAAGAGACCCTCTACTTTATCTGGGGGCCAACAAAGAAGATGAGCAGGGAGAAGAAGGGCTCAACCTACCAGGCACTGCTCAAGGTGGTGCAGAAGTACCCCCAGCTGCAGATCTACACCCTGACCGAGGAGAAGATGGCATACTGTGACGATGTCTTCCAGAATGAGACAGGCAAGAACAGGTACTGCTGGCTCCTGAGGAGCCCCATCAGGTCCCCCTGACGTCCCACTTGTCCCCCTCACTGAGCACCCACAGTGTGGGTGGGCCAGAGGCACAGTGCCACCCACTGCAGTGTGACCACGATGCTTTGCAGGCTGAAATCCGGCTCCTTCCTGAGCACGGGCTGGTTCACCATGATCCTGGCCATGGAGCTGTGCGAGCAGATCTGTGTCTTTGGCATGGTCAGCGACAGCTACTGCAGGTGTGGGGGTGTGACAGGGGCAGGTGTGGGGTGGTCCAGTGTCCCCCCCAAGTCCCACACTCACCCTGTCCCCTCCTGCCAGGGAAAAGAACCACTCCAGTGTGCCATATCACTACTTTGAGAAGGGCCGGCTGGACGAGTGCAAGATGTACCTGATGCACGAGCGAGCGAGCCGTGCCGGACACCGCTTCATCACCGAGAAAGCCATCTTCTCCCGCTGGGCCAAGAGGAGGAACATCGTGTTCCAGCACCCATCCTGGGCAGGCAGGTAGGGCGCCAGCCTTGGGGTGAGGCAGCAGGAACCCCGGCAGCAGGGCGGCTCTCATCCTGCAGCAACATGTCTCAGCTCTGCCAGTGCCATGGTTGGACACCTTTTGCCAAGCCCTGGAGCAGGGAGTCTCCATCTCTGCAGCAGCAGTGCCTGTTTCCCCAGCTGATGGATGGGCTGTTGGTACAGCCAATACATGTACCATACATGTACCCTACATGTACCCTGTTGGTACATGGGGGGCATGAACTGGACCCACGCAGCCCCACCAGCTCCAAATGCCTGCCTGGATGGACTCCGGGAGACCTGTTTTTCTGCTCTCTCTACTAGGAAGACACTTTAATGCAGGATTAGACATGCTACTGGACTCCAGCAGGACATGGGGCAGAAATGTTCAGCCCTGCCAGGGCAGCAAAGTGATGTTTCTCACAGGGACAAAACTCTACTGTGGTCCTTGCCCTACTTGTGCCCTCTGGACAGTGCTGGAGTGGGGTGCAGGTAGCTGGATCCAGGCTCTGCCTTCTGCTGCTTGGTGCCTGCATCCCCTCAGCTGGGAAACCCTGGAGCCACATGTGCCCTAGGGGCTCTGAGTTGCCTTGTCACAAGTGTCCTTGGATTCAGACCAAAGCAAATGTGGCCATTAAAATTGTTTTTAATTCAGTGGTCCTCCTTGCTGTGCTCCTTGCTGTGCCCTTTGCTGTGCCCCTTGTGGCTGTAGGACAGGACAGGGAGTGAGGGAGGAGGGGATACTCAACAGCTCATCACAGGCTGCCAGGCTATAAATAAGAGCGGGAGGTCACAAGGGGGTAGAGCTGAGCCTAAACACGGAAGAGGGTGCTGAAAGCAGTTGAGGTTATTTGGGAACCAGCAGCTGCATCTGTGCAGGATAAGTGCTGGGTCTGGGGTGATCCTCAGTCCTGCAGGGCTCAGTGCTGCTGGACTGTCACAGGGCACTGGCAGCTCCCATGTCCCTGGAGAGATGGGACATGCCACGGGCATGTGCGCAGCCCTGAGCCTGCAGCAGCCCTTTGAACATGTAAACGGATGCCACATGTTTGGGTGGTCCGGTGGTGTCTGGGGGGCCAGGGGCGAGAGGAGGGGCAGAAATGCTGGGGTGCAGTGAAGAGAGAGTGGTCCAGGAACTGGGGGTGCTGCCAGGGCAGCCTCCTGCAGGGAAGTGCAGCAGAGGAGCCCAGGAGTTCTTCTCCTGCTACCCCAGCTGCCACAGCCCTACGCAGGGCAAGGCATCACCGGCACAGCCGAGCCAGAATCCCTCTGGACAGACAGGTATGCAGGTCCCTGCCAGCGGTGGAGCCTTCTCCCTGCGCCACAAACCCCCCAGAGCGGGGCCCTGAGCTGCCCGGCCAGCGCGGGGGAGACCTCGGCATCCCAGCAATGCGCTGCGCCCGGCAGCGGCTCTGGCACGGCGGGCAGCTCCTGGCACAGCCGGGCAGCGCTGCCGCCCATCCCCGCTGCCCTCGGGGACCAGGGGATCTTCCCGGCGGCTCTCCCCATCCCGGGAGGGGGGCACTAGGATCCAGTGGCTCTCCCGATCCTGGGAGGGCGGCACTAGGACCCGGCGGTGCTCTCCCATCCCGGGAAGGCGGCACTAGGACCCGGCCTGGGCGGCGGCAGCGGCGCGGTCAGTATCGGCAGCGATATCAGTGACAGCGGCGGCAGCGTTATCAATATCGGCATTGATATCAATATCGGCACTGATACCGATATCGGCGCGGTACTGGGGCGCACGGCACGGCGGAGCGGTCGGTGCACCCCGCGCGTCCCCGCCGGGCCCGTTCAGCCGTGCAGGGGCGGAACGCGCCGTGGCCGGGCGGGGGAGCGGCCCCTGCCCCCGCGGCCGGTGCACGGGGGATGGAGGGGTGGGAAGGGTCCGGCTCCCTCCGGTGTCGCCGCTGCCGGGGGTGCGGGGACGCTCCCCGGGGCGCGGGAGGACTCGCGCGTAGGAGTGGCGGGAGGTTCGCACCCGGGGCCGGTCGGGTTTCCCCTTCCCGGAGGGCGGCAGGGTTCTCATCCGGGGCTGGGGAAACCCTGGCCGAGGAAGGGGGCCGGGTCTGAAGCCGCCTTTTCCCGCAGAGCGACAATGTGAGCCCCGGTCCGGCCATGGCCGAGCCCGCCGGAGGGGCCGGGCAGCGCCCGCCGCCCGCGGGGCGCAGGAGGTGACGGCTCCTCATGACAGCCCCCGCCAGGTAAGGCCGCGGGGTCCCGCCGCCGGACCCCTCCGTGGGGTCCCACACGGCCCGAGGGCTGTGGAGGGAGCGAGGTGGGGTCCGGGAGTGGGGTCCCGCAGCGTTCCCAGCCTTCGCACGGCGAAGCCCCCCAGCATCACCACGCTTGGCCGTGGCCTGGGCTCCCCGGGCAGGCTGGTACCTTCTGGCACCACCAGCAGCCCTGAGAGCGTTCCGAGGTGCCAGCTCCCCCCAGGGGCTGATCTCAGGCTGTTGCATAATTTTCCTTGCGACAATTAGTAAAGAGGCTTCAATGGTTTTTAATTTCTACTCGCTTGGAGCACTCCAGGAGTGGCTGGGGCTCACTAACCAGGACTCCCAAAACTAAACTAGGTCAGGCCGCTTTGAGTGGAAGTTAGAATGGGTCCCGGGGCTGGAGAGGTCCCCGCAGGTCTGCTGGATGCAATCCCATGCATGCACCGAGCGGGGCAGGTCTCACTTGCTTCCATTCCCTCCTAATCCAAGACTCCTCTGGCGGTGGTTTTGATGGAATTTCACTGCACGAGCAGCAGATTGACCCTCCCTAACCCTGCGGTTTGAGTGGTTTCTCCCCACGAGGGGAGGATAATCCTCCCTAGACCGAGCTTAACACGGGGGTCCCTCAGGCACAAATTGCGGCTGGGTTTGGCTCTTCCACACCCCAGAGTCTGCCTAGCCTCTGTCCACAGCATTTCTTTCCCCTCATGAATTCTGGGGGGTTGTTCTCCTCTTCAAAAGGGGACCTGGGGGACTCGTCCTGTGTACACCTGCTCCTGTACCGCCACATCCCGGCAGCCTGGGGGCGATGGGCCAGGCTGGGGGTGACCACATCCCTTGCAGGTGCTCGCGGGACGCCAGCGACCACTGTGTGCTGAGGCCGGCACAGAGACATGAGTGGCAGCACGGTGAGCGCCAGAGAGTCCCCTCGGGGGCCTCCTGGGGACAGCAGGCACCCTGCTGGAGATGCCGTGGGAGCGGGGTGGTTGCTGACCCTCGTGGGGCAGGGGCAGCGGCTGATGCTCTCCCCCCGCCCGCAGAGCCAGCGCGCCGCCGCCCTGGGGGTCCTCTTTGCCCTGATCATGTTGCTGATCATCTACAGCTCTGGCAACGGCAACGAGGTCTTCCCCTACAGCCGCCTGCGGGGCAGAGCCCGCCGGCCCCCCGACCTCAAGAAGTGGGGGGTGAAAAGCGGGTACCTGCCTGTGTGTGGGAACAAGGTACGAGCTGGGCAGCAGGGCCGGGCCTCGGCGCTGGCACAGGGTCTGTCCCTCTGCTGACATCCAGCCAAACTGTCCCCTCCCGAGGACAGTGGCTCCGCAGGGAGCAGCACCCTGTCCACGGTGACACCAAAAGTCACCTGCTGATGGCACTTGTCATCACCAGACCCTGACTGCCCGCTGCCACCAATGCGTCATTGTCACCAGCTCCAGCCACCTCCTGGGCACCCACCTGGGCACGGTCATCGATGGGGCTGAGTGCACCATCCGCATGAACGATGCTCCCACCACGGGCTACAATGCTGATGTGGGCAATAAGACCAGCTTCCGTGTGGTGGCCCACTCCAGCCTCTACCGTGTCCTCAAGCGGCCCCAGGAGTTTGTCAACAAGACCCCAGAGACCATCTTCATCTTCTGGGGGCCGCCCACCAAGATGCAGAAGAGCCTCCTGAAGATCATCCAGCGCGTCTGCGCCTCGTTCCCCAACATGACAGCCTACGTTGTCTCCCCTGGCCGCATGAAGCAGTTCGATGACCTGTTTCGGGGAGAGACAGGGAAGGACAGGTACCTCAGAGCCACCTCTCGTGCTGTGTCCCCCTTCCTCCAGGCTCCCAAGTCAGAGCTGACTCTTGGAGCTGCTTCATGGGCTGCAGCATTGAGCTGGGGGTCCCTAAGGCACGCTGGGGACACTGAGGGGGTCCATTATCCACATCACCTCACCCCTGTCATTCTTCCTGTCATTTTTCCTCCCCAGGGAGAAGTCTCGCTCGTGGCTCAGCACTGGCTGGTTCACCATGGTGATCGCGGTGGAGCTGTGCGACGCCGTCCACGTCTACGGCATGGTGCCACCCACCTACTGCGGGCAAGGAAACCCCCCAGGCCCCCACCCCGGCGCCCTGACCCCACCATGGGGCTCACCCAATGTTTCTCTCCCCACTGCAGCGGCCACCCCCCACCCCGCCGCCTGCCCTACCACTACTACGAGCCGAAGGGCCCCGACGAGTGCACAACCTACATCCACAACGAGCGGAGCCGCAGGGGCAACCACCACCGCTTCATCACCGAGAAGAGGGTCTTTGCCAGCTGGGCCGGCCTGTACAACATCACCTTCTCGCACCCCACCTGGACCTAGGGGGTGCCCCACGCCTGCTGGGCAGACCCCTGGAGCTGGGATGGATGGGGGTTCCCCTGCATCCCCCCCGGAGCGGTGGGAGCCAGGCATCAGGGTGCCACCAGCTGCCTCTCTCTGGACAGCTGCTGTTGTGCGTGGTGGCTCCTTGCACCTGGGATGTGTTGGGTTTTGAGCTGGTTTTTGGGGGCCAGGTGATGAATGTAAGGTTTGGGGTGTCCCCGCTCCATGTGCAGGATGCTTGGGCATGATGTCCTGCCCCATCCTGGTCCATGCACATTGCAGCCCCTGTGAGCCTGTAAGGGGGTTCCACGTGCCCTCGGCTCAGTTTGGTT
This sequence comes from Prinia subflava, assembly GCF_021018805.1. Taxonomy (NCBI): domain Eukaryota; kingdom Metazoa; phylum Chordata; class Aves; order Passeriformes; family Cisticolidae; genus Prinia; species Prinia subflava. The sequence goes on from NC_086258.1 coordinate 5,331,876, forward strand.
TGCACCAGTTCTGGGGTCACCACAGAGACTTTCCCCCAACTGAGTGGGTGGACAGACCCCCTCTTGGAGCTCAGCCCCCTCTGCCATCCCCACCCCCTCATCCCAGTCCTCAGTCATCCTTCCCACAGCAGAAGCCCACAGTTTTTGGTGGGACGCCACAGGGGTGACATTGCCACCCTCCCTGTCCCAGCACCCCAAAAACACCAGCCCCTCCCAGCACCGCTGTGCCCCACACTGCCAACACCTTTTCTAGCTGACAGATGGGATTTTTGGGAGCTTTTTGGGAATTTTGGCTTTTTTTCTCCCCGCTTCTAATCCTGGGGTTTGTACTTGGGTTTCCTGGACGAAGGAGTGAGCAGGAGCAGCTCATTAGTGGTAATAAAGGGCCAGCAAGCTGCTTACAAACAACTTAGAAGTGAGCAGGTAGTGAGAGGCAGTGGTGCCTCTCGGCACCCTGTGGCTGGGACAGGACTTTGTTATTAATTTCTCAGCAGCAGAGAAGTTGATCTGGGGAAAGCACCTGAATATGGTGTGTTTGGGTGCTTGAGCCTTGGCAGGACTCCATTCCTCAGGTTTCCCTCTGGCTGTGGCTGGGCTTTTGGGGGCTCGGTGCTGGGGGAAGCAGTGGGGCACCCATGTTTTGTAATTGTTTGTACAGAAATAAATATTGCTGCAGTCTGTTACCTTGAGCCCTTGGTCTGGATGGGTTTTTGGGGATGATGGCAGTGACCCCCAGCCCACAGCAGTGCTGTCCCTGGGCACTCAGGAGGGTGCAGCAAGGGGACCAGCATGGCCAGGTGGGATCCATGGCCAGTCCCTGGCTGACTCCAGCTCTGAGCCACCTCCTCAGGTGGCAGCTGAGACCTCCCCAGCTCGTGTCACCCCCAGCCAGGTGCCCTAGGGTCACTGGGTCTCGGGATGGGGTCTCTGCAGCCACAGAGGAGGAGGAAGGGCAGGTAAGTGGAAGTCTTTGGAGATCACAGCTGCCTGTCCCAAAGCTTGGTGCCACAGAAGGACTCTGCCATGAGATGGGCACAGAAGAAGCAGCACGGTGGCACTGGCTCTGGTCTGGCACATCCTGGGTGACACATCCAGACAAGCTGTGGAGGGGCTGCTGTTTTATCACTGGTCAAACAGATCACCCCCAGGTACAGGATAGCATCTGCGACCACCCAAGCTCCTCTTGCCCTGCCGACTATGCCTGAGACTTTTATGTAACTTAACCCATTAATTTAAGAGGAATTTGAGATAAAATAAAGGTGGTACTATTGTCGAGCATTATCTCAGATTAGAGGTGGTAAACAAAACTGGGAGAGAAGAATGTGTCACTGATAATGGACACAGAATCCACAAGGAAAGCCAGCCCGGTAACTGTGGAGGATGGAATAAGCTCCAGCTGGGTAAAAGGTAATTCTGGCAGGGGAGATTGCTACCACGGACTCACTCGAAGAGAATGACAGAGCATGGGATTAATTAGCATGAGAAGAGAGGGAATCATTTAACCAATGGAATAAAGGAACTGTGTAGCCAATGAGCATTAATGCCTTCATTTGCGAACATGTATAAATAGTGAAAAGTTTTCAGCAACCTTGGGACCCCCACCACCATGAAAACCAGGGTGAAGAAGGACCAACGGGATGCTGAGGCATCCACAGGTGGTGACAATCTTCTGCTTGACGGATCTCTCTCTCTCTCACCCCCCTACACACAACCCCTCTTTTCTATTTCTTTCTCTTTCTCTACCTCATTTTATTGTTAAATAAAATCTGTACTATTTGCTTTGGCGTCCAGCATCTCTCACTAATCAGATTTTAACAAAGACACAGCACCCCCGGGTTCTTACACCTCTGGAGCAGGAGAGGTGTAAGCTGGGGGTGGGGGCATGGGGACATGGGAATGGGGATATAAGAACATTAGGGACAAGGATGGTGACAGTAGGGATGGGATGGGATGGGATGGGATGGGATGGGATGGGATGGGATGGGATGGGATGGGATGGGATGGGATGGGATGGGATGGGATGGGATGGGATGGGATGGGATGGGATGGGATGGGATGGGATGGGATGGGATGGAGACTTTAGGGATGGACATAGTGATGGGATGGGTTGGGGGCACGAGGGTATTAGGGACAAGGATGGGGACGGTAGGGACGGGAATGGGGACATTAGGGACAAGAATAGGCATTAGGGATAGGGATGTGGACATGAGAACGGAATGGGGGCAGAAAAGGGGAAGACGACATGTGGACAGCGACGAGAAGAGCGTTCCCCTCCGAGGCGCTAGGGGCGGAGGCGCAGGGGGGCCCGGAGACCCCAGACCCGGGCCGTGCGGGGTTTAATCGTGTTTCACGGCTGCTACGGCCGTGTCCCCCTCAGAGCCGCCGTGTCCCCCTCAGAGCGGCCGTGTCCCCCTCAGAGCGGCCGTGTCCCCCTCAGAGCCGCCGTGTCCCCCCTCAGAGCGGCCGTGTCCCCCCTCAGAGCCGGCTGTGTCCCCCCTCAGAGCGGCCGTGTCCCCCTCAGAGCCGCCGTGTCCCCCCTCAGAGCGGCCGTGTCCCCCCTCAGAGCGGCCGTGTCCCCCCCTCAGAGCCGGCCGTGTCCTCCCTCAGAGCCGGCCGTGTCCCCCCTCAGAGCGGCCGTGTCCCCCCTCAGAGCCGGCCGTGTCCCCCCTCAGAGCGGCCGTGTCCCCCTCAGAGCGGCCGTGTCCCCCCTCAGAGCCGGCCGTGTCCCCCTCAGAGCCGCCCGTCCCTCCGCGCGCCGCCCGCTCGCGCCGCCGGTGCCGCGCGCTCCCGGCGTGCCCCGCGCGCCGCCGTGGTCTATAAATAGCGGTACCGGCGGGCACGGCGCGGGCGGCGGCGGGGCCAGGTCAGTGCGGGACCCCGCGGGCCGGGCGGGCACCGGCGGGCACCGGCGGGCACCGCGCACCGGCGGCGCCGCGGCAGCGAGGGGGGGCTCGGCTCGGCGCTTGCAGGGGTGGCGGGGGCACTGCAGCGGTGCGGGAGCAGCCCGGTCCGGGGGCTCGGGTCCCAGGGAGGGGCTGAGGGGCCCTGGCTGCCGGTGGAGTGGGAGGGGTGGGCTGGAGCTGGCGGTTGGGTGAGATCGCTGAGGGCACCCCGGGGTGCAGCCCGCAGGGGCCTTGGCTGGGGTGTCACAAGGCCACCCTGCAGCCCCCTCCCCAGCCCCGAGCCGAGCGGGTCAGCGCTCCCCCCATCGCCTCTGGACCGGTCACCTCCACATCACCCTCACCCTGCACCCATGGGACCGGCACCGCACTGGATCGGGCACCCAGCTCACACCGAGGGCCGGGGCTGCCCGCAGCCCCCTGTCACCCCAGCAAGACTGGTGACAGCTGTCCGGGGTCTCAGCACCCCCGCAATTAGAGACCCGGGGGTCCTGCACCCCCCAAACCCCGTGGGGGCCATCTCAAGGCTTGGTCCCCTCAGCGGTGGTGAGATGTGACCCGGTGCCGGTTTCAGTCAGGCCATTCTTAGCCCCTGCCCTTTCGAGGTTGTAACACGACCTGTCAGCGGCTGCGGGCTCCCCTGGCCGCGGGATGCCCGGTCCCTGCACCCCGTCCAGCCGGTTTGGGGTGACGCACCATGGCCAAGCAGGTCGGGTGCTGCGGGGCTGGGCGTGGGCAGGCGGGGTGGCCAAACACGCCCTCGAGGTCCTGGGGGTGCAGTGGGGTGCTGCAACCCCCTCCCAAGGACACCCCCTAAAAGCGGCCCGTGGGGAGCTGCGGGTGCTGCCTCCACCACTCGGTGTTGTGGTGCACCGGGCATCCCAAGCGGGTTTCCTGCTGTCGGGCAGCACCCCAGGCATTGGGATGTGGGCAGGGCAGGGGAGGAAGCCGGCAACGTCACCACGCGTCACCCGGCATGGGGATGCCCTTACCGCAGCCGGATGCGGAGGGTGACTGCTGGGAGCCAGGTGAGTGATGGCCGCAGAAGGAGAGATCCCTCAGCTCCCTATTCCAGGGCCGAGCCAGGAGCTGTGTCGTCCATCCCCATCCCCCCCAGTCTGGCCTTGAAGCTGGGCACCATCATGGTCAAAAAGGGAGACCCTTTTTCTTCCCGGACACTCGGTGACCTGATGTGCTGAGTTGTTTATCCTGCTCTTTCCTGGCAGCCTTAAGTGTTTCTGTGCCTGGACCACGGCAGCATGGCGACAGGTGGGTGATCCATCTCCCTGCATGCATTCCAGCTGCATCCATCCCCTCAGTGTTCCCTGCATCCCTTCCCTCTGCATCTCCCTGTCTCCCTTGTATCCATTTCCTTGGTTACCCCCTGCATCAATCCCCCCCTGGAATTAATCCCCCTTTTTCCCCCTGCATCCATCCCCTCTGCATGCCCCTGTCCCCCTTTTATCCAACCCCTTTTGTCCTCCCTGCTTCCATCCCCCCTGCATCCAGCCCCTCTGCTTTCCCCTTCCCCCCTGCCTCTGTCCCCTCTGTCCCCTCTGTCCCCCCTGCATTTGTCCTCCTTACATGCAGCCCCTGGTCCTCTTTGCATTCCTCCCCTCCACGTGCCCCCGTGTCCTTGCCTCCCTCTCTTCTGGCCATCCCCCGTGTCCCTCCAGCCCCCCCACATGTCCCACATCCCATTGGTCCCTGCCAGACACTTGGCTCCATCCCCAGCCCTGGGGAGTGCTGGGTGCCAAGGAGCTGAAATTTCATCCAGCTGTAATCAGGAGATGGGAAAGTGGCCCCAGAGCAGCTCAACTTCATTTTTAGCTCTGCTTCCCCCTTCAGCATCACACGCTGGCATCACCCCACACCACGGCTGGTGCTCAGATCCCACAGGTGTTGAGAACCCTGTGCCAGGGTGCTGGGGACAGGCAGTCAGTGCCACTTGCACATTGGCCACCAAGTCCAGGGACCGATGCTGGGGTCCAGGGACTGCCAGGCTTGTGCCAGGTGCTGAGGTGGCCAAGCTGAGCCTGCCACGGCCCCAGTTAGCCCAGCGGGGTGAGAAGCCGGCCACAGGGATGGATGAGGCCAGTCCCTGCCTGCAGTGGAGCCGTGGACAACAACCACCTCTGGGACACCATGTGGCACTGGAATCCCAGCCCCATGGCCGAGGTGCCATGGGGTCTTTGTGCTCTGACGTGGCCAGACGTCCCAACCTGCCCAGGTGACCAGGACACACGTCTGCTTCCCTCTCCATCTTCCTCCAGGACTCTCCTGGATCGGTCCCCTCCATCCCCAGGGATGCCTGCCCTGGATCTGGCACCCCCTGGGGACACCTCGCTCCCTGATAGACCTTTTACCTTTTGATAATTTTTTTTTCTTTCCTTCTTTCTTCCAGAAAAGCTCAAGCAGCACAAAATCATCTTCGTGGTGGGTAAGTCTGTGTCTGGGTCCTGTCACTGGTGGGGTCAGCCCAGGCCCTTTCCCTGTACCTCTAGGCTGGGGAAACAGGGCTGGAGACTGAGACTGGGCTATGCCCAGGCACTGTGGGATTGCCATGGCTCCAGCTTGGCTCCTTGAAGCCACATGGGGTATCCTGGGACCAGGAGGGCACCTCTGACCAGGCATGGGGTGGCAGCGTCTGGGGTGATGTGACAGTACCCCACTGGGGAATGATGCCACAACAAACCCCTGGGAGGTAATGTGACAAAACCCTGGGTGGTGATGCCCTGGGTGCCATCAGGGTGTGTTGCCCATATGCCAATTCCCAGCAGCCCATGCCACCCCCAGGCACTTGGGCAACCTCAGGAGGAGCTCTGTCCATCTACTTGTGCTGGGCTTGGGGACACCACCTGACAGGTCACTGAGCTCTGAGGACTCCTGCATGTCTGTGCTGCTGCCATGTAGCCCTCCCTGTCCTTACCCATGGCTTAGGGCACACCTGTGCCTTGCAGGTGGCCCCGGCTCGGGGAAAGGGACACAGTGTGAGAAGATTGTGCAGAAGTATGGCTACACCCACCTGTCCACGGGGGACCTGCTGCGGGCAGAGGTCAGCTCTGGCTCAGAGCGGGGCAAGAAGCTGCAGGCCATCATGGAGAAGGGAGAGCTGGTGCCCCTGGTAAGTCCTCACCAGCTGCCACACGGTGGGGTGTGCAGGGGTGGCAGTGGGGACACCAGGTACCACAGGAGTGGCTGGCACATGGCTGGGGCATCTCTGGCCCTGCCATGCCAGGGTGAGGTTTGCAGCAGGGATTGGGGTGCTGGGTGGGAGTCACGTTGTCCCATATCAGCCGTAGCAGCCCTGTCCTCCCCCTCCAGGACACGGTGCTGGACATGCTGCGGGACGCCATGGTGGCCAAAGCAGACGTGTCCAAGGGCTTCCTGATCGACGGATACCCCCGCGAGGTGAAGCAGGGAGAGGAGTTTGAGAAGAAGGTGAGGACTGGTGCCGTGCTGTGCTATGCTGGGCTGTGCCACACACCAGCTTAGTACAGGGATTCAATCCAGCAGAGATCACATCCCAGAAGGGTCTAAACTGGGCAGCAGGTCCCCCTGCCTCGGGGACAGCCTGTGCCCAGAGCACAGTGGGAGGGACCAGGGTGTCCTCATACTGACAGAGCGTGACAGTGCTGACATGATGGTGATGGCAGAGAGCCAGGGCTTGGCCACAGTGTCCCTTTGCCTCCCTCTACGTGGCCCTAGAGGCCACCAGAACAGTGTCCTGGTAGCTTCCAGACCGAAGCAGAGGGAGGCAGAAAATGGTGTGGGGTTATCTCCATTGTCCTGGTAGCCCCCAGACCCTTGTGGAGGGAGGCAGAGGGTGGTGTGGGGACATCTGTGACCCTCATGCTGACCACCACCACCTCCCCAAAGCAAACCAGACCCACATCAGCTCTGTGTGGTGACAACCATGTCCCCTCTGTCCCCAGATCGCCCCCCCCACGCTGCTGCTGTACGTGGATGCGGGGAAGGACACGATGGTGAAACGCCTGCTGAAGCGAGGCGAGACCAGCGGGAGGGTGGATGACAATGAGGAGACCATCAAGAAGCGTTTGGAGACCTACTACAAGGCCACTGAGCCTGTCATTGCCTTCTACAAGAGCAGAGGCATCGTCCGCCAGGTAAGCGGGAATGTGGCTGATGCCAGCACCCTCGAGCCCCACAGCTTGGGGCTTGTGTCCCAGGGGAGGGGAAGTAATGGATGGGGATGATGAGGGAAGCAGGAAAACTCTATCCTGCCTAGTTTGGGATGGGCTTGATCCCTCTCATTCCCAACACGACCCCTTCCAAGGATGGCCCACCCCCCTTTGCCCTAAATGAGCCCTGGTCTTTTCACCCATGGCCAAAATGCATCCTTGGAAGAGTTCCAGTTGCTTTCAGATGAGAGCCCTTGGGTGAGTCCCCCAGCTAACCCCTCTGTACCCAGCTCAACGCCGAGGGCTCCGTGGATGAGGTTTTCCAGCAAGTCTGCACCCACCTCGACTGCCTGTAACCAAACCCCCGGCCCCAATTCCCCTCAGTGCACTCCAGCAGAGACAGCGGAAGCGGCTTTATCCTGTTTTCGTGGACGGAGCCGTGCGGAGGAAATTTCAAGGACATTGTGTTTGGCTCTTTCCCGTCTCTCCCCAGTAAAGTTCACTTTAATGAATCCAGACTTTATCTTTTTCTTCTGTCGCAGGAAATGAGTTTTTCTTTCCAGAAGTTTTTTTTTTTTTTCCTTCTCCCCCTCTGTCGCCCTCCCCCCAGCCCCTCTGGAGCTGATTAAGGGCAGGAAGCGGGTGTTTATCCCACCGGGGCAGCGGGATGCTGCGCTCAGAGGAAGGGAGGGAGCATCCCCCGCTCGCCCCGGCTTCCCAATCCGTGGCCTGCGGGGAGCCTGCGCCGGCAGCCTCCAGCCACTCCCGGCCGCCCTCTTTCAGTCCCGATTGCTCCGGGTGTGTGTCCGGACGCACAGGCAGCATCTGAGTCGTGTCCTGCACATGCGTCCCTTCCTCTCAGCTCTCCCCCTGGCTGCCAGGGGCTGGAGGCGACCGGATTTGGGATGGGGATTTCCACCGCTTTCATGCCTTGGCATTTCCTAGTTTCTGTTGGCTGTCAGGGTTTTTTAGGGTACGCGGCGGCTGCACTGATGGTTTGTGGTGGCACAGTGCCCTGGAGTGTGGTACTCCCTGTCCTGCTGTGCCTGGACACTCACTGCTCAGCCCAGGGAATAAGGAATGTGCTGGGGACACCCAGATGAGCCCAGCTGCTAGGCTGGGTGTCCTCCTGGCTGGGGGTCTGGGTGGGTGCCCTCATGGTGGTGAGTCACAGAACCCCAACAGACAGGCAGTTGGGGGTGCTGGTGTGGGGGACAGGGGATGTGGGGGCTCCCCAGCACCCACAGAACCACACAGGCACAATGCCATAGCAGAGGGGCTGTGCTGGAGCTTGGAGACAGGGTTTGCCCAGCCACAGTGAGGGCAGGAGGGAGCAGAGCTGCAACCCCAACAGGGCCCCCCACCACTTACTTTTGGGCTGCTGGGAGCTGGGCACGGAGCCAGGAGCTGGGAGGGCAGGAGGGGCGGCAGCATTGGGGTCAGCCAAGGCCACGAGGCCAAGGAGTCAGAGTGGAGAAAGGAAGCCAGCAGGGAAAAAACAAAACTACCCAAGACGAAAACCCAAACTCATCAGTCAGCCCGACGTCAGCCCCGTGCTCGGGGGCCACGAGCCACCGGCAGAGCCCGGGGCACTGCGGGGAGGCAGGCGGGCAGGAAGGATGCAGCCATCCGGCCGGGGCTGGGACACTGCCAGGACAGCGATCCAGGGCTGGGGCCGGCGAGTGCTTGCCTCGTGCTGGTGGAGGCAGGGGGGCAGAGCAGTCGTGTGGTTTGTGGCCTAAAGCTGGGGAGTGGGGAGACCCACCTCTCTTGTGCCTTCAGCCCTCTGTGGGTGTGCTGTGTGCCTCAGTTTCCCCTGCGGTGGTTGCCTGGGCAGGGAGTGGGACAGGGTCCCTGCTCTGCTCCCCATTATGGCCCTGAGTGCTTGGTTTTGGGGTTTAAATGCTTTTCCTCTGGTGTGAAATGGCAAGGCCAGCCCATATGCTGCGAGGGGGAGGCAGAGGATCCTGTGCCGGGTCCCGGTCCCCATCGCTGTCCCCATCCCCGGGTGAGCACCCGTCCCCGCGGTCCCCAGGAGATGGCAGTGCTCTGCCATGGGAGATGGTTGCTGCTCACCCCGGGTCACAGACGTCTCCGGGGACATCCTGGCTGCTGGGGACAGGCGTCGCTGACTTCCCTGGCACGTTTCCATTCTGTGAACCATGAGTCGAGATGAAACCACTCCCGGGGACCTGCGCCCAGCCGGGGCCTGAGGGTCCCAGCCCCACTGACAGCTGTGTGAGGGCTCTCACCTCGGCCGGCAGAGAGATGTGGGGAGGAATTGGGTAGGAGTGCAGAAGGGGGTACCCAGTGCCCCTTCAGCTGTGTTCATCTGTAACCCCCTTGCCCGTGACTCCCCCAGCCAGGCCCCCTTATCCCAAGGGATGTCCTGACCCCCAGCCCTCCTGCCAGGTAGGGCTGTCCGGGCAGCCACATCTGTGGCCTGGCCAGGGTACAGGCAAGGCGGGCAGTAGTGCTCGGGGGCTTCCACTTGCCCACCAGAGTGGGCACCCAGGGCCATGGGGCAGCCACCAGCCGGAGACTTGTGACCCTGCTAGGCTGCTGGCTGGGAGCAGTGAGGGCTGAATGTCAGGGCCAGCCCCTTCCCCATCGCCTGGGGCAGCCCCCCCATCCCCATCACTGGGGGCAGCTCTGGAATAATTTGGGTGGGTGGACCCCGCAAGAACCCCTGTGTCCAACCCCTCCAGTTACTAGTGCCAGCCCAGGGAAGCCCTGGGGGCACCTACCCGGGTACCAGTGCCCTCCCCCTGCCCGGAGCGCTTCCAGTGCGCCCGTCCAGAGGTGCAGTCCCGCACGGCGCTGTAGGGAAACTGAGGCACGGCGCCTCCGGGGGAGGAGGGGTCCATCCTCTCCGCCCCCCCGGCCCCGCCGGCCCGGCCCCAGCGCCGCCAGCGGCATTTCCTCCGCCGCGGACCCTCCTCCGAAGGGAGTCGGTTTCCTGCCGCTGCCGCCGCCCGCACTCGGCGCTGGCTCCCGGCGAGCGGCCGCAGGCGGACATGGCCCCCCGCTCCGTCCCGCTCCTGCCGCTGCTCCTGGCGCTGCTCGGCCGCTCGGGTGAGTGGGGACGGGGGGCACCAGGGAACCGAACCCCGGGGATGAGACCCGCGGGATGGGACAGCGGGACGGGACCCCCGCGACGGGACAGCCACCGCGGCCGGAGCCACCGGTGTCTCCGGATCGGTGGGCAAAGGGGAACCGGCTGTGCCCTCACAGGCAGCGATTGTCACCCCCGGGAGAGGAGGTTTTGGGGAGCAGCCTCCATGTGGGAAGGGACAAACACACCCCGATTCCCGGAACACACACAGCACAGCCCTGCCACTCCCTGGGACCCCCGAAATCCCGGCTGCGTCACTGGGGCGGGAGAGGGAGGTGTTGAAGACGCCGTGGCTGAGTCCTGGCAAAGACGGTGGCACACGGGGGGTCTGGGGTGGCTTTGGTGGCTTCCCGTCACCACGGAGTATGGAAGGGTTGACCAGGAGATGGGGACGAGAAATGGGAAAAAACCCTTAAAGCCTCACGTGAGATGTGGAGCTGGAGCTGAGGGCAAGAAATGGGGAAAAACCCTTAAAGACTGAAATGGGAGTTGTGGGCTTAGATGCCTCCAGAGCAGTCAGAGCCACCCCGAGATCCCTGCAAAACCACGGGGGAATTTCAGGAGGGGACGCCAGTACTGATGAGCTGGGGGACCGGGAGCTGAGGGACTTGGGGACATAGCCCACTGACAGAAGGGAAGGCAGCAGGAATGGATGGGAAGGATATACGATATATTAGGGTATATAGGATATATTAGGGAATATAGGATATATTCTTTTTTCTGTAGAATGGGAAGGCAGCAGCTGCCCAGAGAGGCGACACTGGGTGTCCTGGCTGGGTTGGTCTCTCCTGGTCACCTCAGGGGTGGTGCTGGGGTGGCCCCACTGCCAGGCTTGACGCCCACTCTCTTATATCACAGCCCTGTCTGGTGGCTGTGCCAGACAGTCTCTGTCCGGTGAGGCTGTGCCATGTGGGCTGTGTCCCCTATAGTTGTGCCATACAGTTCCCATCCTTGTAGATGCACAGTAAGTCCTGTGTTCTGTGTAAGTGTGAGGCTCAGTGCCCATCCTATAGCTGTGCCACAGTCCCTGCCCTATGGCAGTGCCATGGTGTTCCTGTCCTGTGTAGATGTGCAGTAAGGTCTGTGTTCTCTGTAGCTTTCTTGTACAGTCCCCATCCTATAACTGTGCCATCTGCTCCCCATCCTGTGTCATTGTGCCACAGAGGCCTTGTGCTCCCTGTCTATGATGTATAGTCCCTATACCACACAGCTGTGCCATCTGGTCCCCATCCTACACAGCTGTGTAATGTCACCTGTGTCCTGTGTAGTGGTGCCATGTGTGTTTGTCCCCAACAGTCTCCATCCTATATGGCTGTTCCATACACGCCCTAACAGGGCTGTGCTGTATGGGCTGAGTCCTACATAGCTGTGCCGTATGGCCCACCCTGAGTGTCTGTTCCTAGGGTCCCTGTCCTGTTTATCTGTGCTGTATGATCTCCATCCTATGTAGCTGTGGCACACAGCCCCTGTGCTCTGCAATGGAGCTATAGGGTCCCTGTTGTGTCTGTATGGTCCCTGTCCTGTGTCACTCTGCCATACAGACCATCTCCTCTGGCCATACCACCCCTAACCTACACAGCTGTGCTATCTGGACCCCATCCTTTACAACTGTGCCGTGTCGTCACTGCTCTGTGTAGTTGTGCCCTGAGTCCCCATCCTGAGTATCTGTGTTATATGGTTCGTGTCCCACGTAGCTGTGACACATGGTCCCCACCCTGCCTACCTGTGCTTCTCACCACATCCTGTGCAGTTGCTGCTTCTTTCTCACAGGAACCCCTGGGGCTGGGAGTGCCCACAGCGGGTGCAGTGCCATGGGACTGGGATGTCCATAGTGGGAGCAGTGCTATGGGACTGGGATGTCGATGGTGGGAGCAGTGCTATGGGACTGGGGTGCCCTCAGTGGGAGCAGTGCTGTGGGACTGGGGTGCCCTTGGTGGGAGCAGTGCTATGGGACTGGGATGTCGATGGTGGGAGCAGTGTCAGGGTGTCTCACAGACACAGCCAGCTTCCAGAGGTGGGGGGACTTTGTGCCCCCTCGACAGGGGTCAGCACTACTCCCCATGGGGTGAGCATGGTGCTGGGTCACCTCTCCCATCTCTGAGAGGCTTCTTGGCACCTGTGTGGCTTAGAGAGTGGCAGGAATGATGTGGCTTGTGTCAGGCCCGAAGCCTGGACCCATCCACCCCATCATCCAACTCCCAAAGCCACCTCAGCATGGTCCAATAGCCAGAGGTGGCTCAGAGGATGAAAACTCCCTCCCAGTGCAGGATCCTTCCCATTCCTGTCCTGGATCAGCTCATTACACAAGTCCTGAGGCAGCACTGCCGGATGCAAGGATGCCAAAGTGGCGCTGCCCATCCCATGGGCATCCTGCCCCGCCAGAGCCACCCTTGCCCTGTACCCCGTACCCCAGCGTTGCTCTCTGCCCAGATCTTTCACCTGCTCCCAAAACCCCAGGAATTGCCCCCCCAGCCCCTGACCCAGGGGGTGCCACAGTGGGACCACCCCTGCTCCCTGATCTCAGCGGCACCAAAGCAAAGGAGAGTGCAGGTTGGAAAAACATAACATGGATTTTCTTTCTTTCTTCCTTCTAATTTTTTTTCCCTTTCCTGGAGTACAAAAATAACAGTGTCCTTATCTGATCGCCCCGGCGGCCCAGCTGAGCCCCCTTATCTGATCCTGACATAATGCTGGAGCCCGCTGCCTTCCCCAGGGACAGACAGTGCCCGACTGGCACCGCTGCCCGGCATCCCCTCCGCTGGCATCCCTGCCCTGCCAGGGGCGAGCCCAGCCCCGGCCCCCAGCCCTGCCCGGCCTCCCGGCGGGATGCTGCTGCCCGGGGAGCGGCGAGCTGCCCGTGCCGTGCCCGGCGGTGCCGGGGCCGTGCCCGGCGCTGTCCGGGCAGGAGTGGAAGGGAAGAGGGACGCAGCCTGCGGCGCCCAGATAAGCCGCTGTTTATCTTCCTCCCGATGCTGCCGGCCGCGCGGCCGCCACGCCGGGGGGAGGAAGCGCCGGACAATGAGTGGGCCCGCGGCAGCGTCACCGGGGGTCTGTGCCGTGACCCCCGCCGCCACAGCCGGGCCACCCCGACGGTGAGACGCGGGTCAGGGACACCGTGATGGGCACGACTTGGAACGAATGGCCCTTTGCCGGGTGCTGCATCCCAAAAACTCAGTGACCTGGAGCATCACGCCCTCTAGCCCCAGTCCCGGTGGAGGGGATTGAGTGCACCTGGAGTGAGGTCCAGACACCTCCTGGTGCTTTGGCTGGAGCCACCAGCGATGGGCAAAGGTGGAGTGGGAAGGGACAGAGCTCAGTAGCCACCTCCAAAGGAAACACAGCATCCCAGGTGCTGTCTCCCCATAGAAAGCCCCCAGCTGTGACCGCGGGGGTCCGTCCTGCCCAGCCCTCTGGACGGCAGCACCCATGGATGCAGACGGCTCCTCGGGGCCAAGCTGAGGACAGCCCGGCCGCAGCAGGGCTGCCTGAGGCAGAGGAAACTGTCGAGGCACGTGGGGATTTACAGGATCAGGCCTTCAAATGGCTGTTTGCGCTCAGGATTTCCCTTGGCAGCCGCCGGCCGGCCCCGCTCGCCGCACGCCGCCGGGGGCTTTGGGATGGGGCAAAGCTCACGCCTGAGCGCCCGCGGAGGATGAGCTTTACAGCCATTTCCATACCTGCGCTTCCCACTTTCCTGCGGCGGGGGAATGCCGGGGGGGCTTCCGCCACCGCCCCGGCCCTCGGTGCGAGTTTTGGCAGGCGGCAGCGCCGAGCGGGGACAGTGGATTTTTCCAGCCCGGATCCAAGGGTCATTAACGTGATTGCAGCGGTGGCAGACGGGCCCCGAGCGAACACGTAGCCGATGGTCCCGGGGGTGCCGTGCCGGCGCTGGGGCCGTGCTGACGCCGGGCTGGGGGCTGAGGCTGAAGGGGCAGTGCCGGCGCTGGCGGAGACATTCAGGCTCCCCCGCATCGTGTCCCTCCGTGTTGTGTCACCTCACGTCCCTGCAGCGGGGACATTCAGCCCCCCCCGTATCGTGTCCCTCCGTGTTGTGTCACCTCACGTCCCTGCGGCGGGGACTGACAGTCTCTTGTTTTCTGTCCAGACCCCGGGAGAGCCGAGGGCTGTGACCTGCAGCCGGTGACAGCGGAGCCACCCATCACCGTCTCCTATGCCACCAGCACGGTGCCGCGGGGCTGTGTCAGCAACAGCTCCATGGACACTGGCCATGAAGTGCATGTCCTCAGCGTCAAGTGGTCCAAGGTGAGCAGGAGGGGTCCCGGTGCATCCCCGCAGAACTTCTTGCACTGTCACTTCACACTGTCACCACAGCACTGTCACCCTGTCACTGTCCTCAGCAGGCAGGGTGTCCCAGCTGTGAAAACCTTCCTCTAACTAAGGAGCAGTGAAAGGACCTGGATTAACCTCTTCCATGGCACCTTGTCCAAGCTTCTCCTTCAGCTTTGGGCATCTCTGCCCCTGATGGGAATGTAAAGACTTCAGAGGCAGATCCTTAATAGCCCATGCTGCAAAGGCAAATATTCCTATGCTGGACACCTCAGGACACTCCATTTCCCTGGGAAGGTGGCCTGGTTCTGACTCAGGAGCTGGGCAGAGCCACGGATACCCAGTGGTGACCACACTGGGAAGAGAGGGAGGGATGGAAAGTGGAAGGGAGGAAGGGATGGAAGGTAGAATGGAGGAAAGGATGGAGGCAGAGATGGAAGGAGGTTTGAAGGGAGGGATGGAAGAAGGAGTGGAGCGGTGAAGGAGGCACATAATTTTAAGGTGTCCAAGTGAGCAGAAGCCTGTGTGCCAATGCTGGCATGGCCATGCTGAGGGGTGATAACTGCACTGTGGGTGCTTTGGGGCAAGGATGATGCAGGGCAGTGTCAGGGCTGGCACCGGTACTGGCTGGCACTGTTGGGTGGGTTTGCACCAGTGCAGGGGTTTGCATGGCAGCTCTGCAGGACAGCCTGGCTTCCCTCATGCTGGCTGGGGCCCAGCACCCGGTTTTGGCCCAGCCCTGGGCCACCCGGCGCCACACTCCCCCCTCTCTGCCACCTCCCAGCTCTCCCAGTTCTGCTTTTGGAGCAGAGGGGGAGCCAGGCCACGAGGCACTGGGGAGGGTCGGTTATGCAAGGACCCCTGTGGCCTAGCCTGGTGTGACCTGGCCTTGGCATCCTGGACACGTGCCAGGGCCGGGGGTGCCCCGGGGCTGTCACCAGCGGCGACAGGGGACACGCACTGATGTCACGGCTGCGGCACTGAGCCCCACGGCGCGCGGGGGAAGCTGGGCAGGGACACGGCTCCACTTATAGAAGAATTACTGGAAGCTGCTTTCTATAAGCAGATCCCTATGATGAAAAAAAAAAAAAAAAAAAGGAGAAGAAAAAGAAAAAAAATAACCCGAAAGGCGGCGGCGGGGAGCGCCGAGGCTCCCGCCACTCGCGCAGCCAAACAATGGAGCGCCACAAAACACGCGGCAGGAAAAACAGCCGCCAGCTCCTCCTCCCCGATACTCAGGGCCACCCGGGGTCCCTGGCCACCCACGCTTGCCACGGGGCCATGGCCAGGCCAGGATGCCCATGGCCTGATTGTGCCAGCCCAGGGTATGGCACTGGCAACAGCCTCCACCCACTCAGTCCTCGGCTGGTTTTCCCTGCCCCGCTCAGTCCCCAGCTGGTTTTCCCTGCCCCGCTCAGTCCCCGGCTGGTTTTCCCTGCCCTGCTCAGTCCCCGGCTGGTTTTCCCTGCCCTGCTCAGTCCCCGGCTGGTTTTCCCTGCCATGCTCAGTCCCTGGTTGGTTTTCCCTGCCCTGCTCAGTCCCCGGCTGGTTTTCCCTGCCCTGCTCAGTCCCTGGTTGGTTTTCCCTGCCCTGATCAGTCCCTGGTTGGTTTTCCCTGCCACGCTCAGTCCCCCGCTGGTTTTCCCTCCCCTGCTCAGTCCCCCGCTGGTTTTCCCTGCCCCGCTCAGTCCCTGGCTGGTTTTCCCTGCCCCGCTCAGTCCCCCGCTGGTTTTCCCTGCCCGCTGCCTGGCTCAGAACTTTGTGAGCCCTTATTCAGGCAGCAGTTGCCAAACTTAGCGCCTGGAGTTTTGACTTCCCCATTCCGGATTTCCGGCTAGAGGCAACCAGGCTGTGCTAGCCACGAGGAATGGTGTGTGCCACCACTGTGCCCAGGCATCCTTGCACACCAGTGTGGACACACTTGAGTCTGGAGCGGCTGCACAGCACTGGGACGGGGCTGGGAAACCTGCCAGGGGGATGTCCAAGTGCCCAGGATGGGGATTCTCCACAATCTTCCTATTTTTCAGTGGGAGATACCCCAGTACCTACAGTGAGGATGCCCTGGCCCAGTGTAGGGACGCTCTGTCCTCATGTGGGGATACCAGTCCACAGTGGGGTGACACTCTCGTACCCAGTGCAGAGATTACTTAGTCTCTAACTCAAGGATGCCCTGGTCCCTAAGAGGGGGGTGCCTTGACCCCACCGTGTCGAGTGTCCTGAACACCAGTGTGGGGATACCACCATCTTGCACATGGACACACTGCTGATCCCTTGCTTAGGGGAGCCTGGGAGTGTTTGTCCCGCTGGTGTAGGTGCACACTCGTGGCATCCCTGCCCCCTAAACCCAGCCATGGCAGCCTCTTGCATCGCTCATCCTCGGGGCCAGCCTGAGGACTCTTCCTTCTCCCTCTGGCTCCAGGGGGCAGCCAGGAAGGTGACAGCAGCTGGAGCTTGGTGGCCACAGTGGTGACACTCTCCTCTTCCTCCCCAGGCCTCTCCTGTCCCTCTGACAGTGACAGTCACTCCAGGAGCTGATGCCTGCAGCCGGCCAGCAGTGCTCATCCTCCTCTGCACGCGCTGCTCTGCCACCATCACCTCCCCGTGCTCAAACCTGATCATCCGCACTGTGAGTTCCACACCCCCACAGCAGGAGCAATCCTGGAGGGCAGCAGGGCTCGGGCCATCCATGGGGATGTTTAATGGGGGCACTGGTGGGGACTGGTCCCCCCGATCACCAGACATGTGGTGCCCTAGGGAAGAGGGGACGCTCCTGATGGTTGCTGGCGGCGCTGAGCACTGGGCTGGCCAGGCAGGGAATGACGCACAGGGCTGGAAAAAGCTCCCATTTCCTCCGGCCGGCGGGAGGAAGGTCAGGGATGGGGTTTGGCTCCAGCGAGCTGAGCCGGGTTCGGGCGCTTTGTTAGCAAAATAAACCTCCTGCTTTGTTTGTGGCTAATAATAAAGTGGGCTGAGCCCTCCATGTGCTGCCGGCCACTCTCGCTGCTCCCAGCTCATGGCCCTGAAAACCCTCATCCATCCAGGGTGACCCCCAGCCCAGGCTGCAGAGACACTCGCCTGTTTTAGGTTCACATTTGTATCCTGCACACTAGGGGGAAAGGTTTTCCTTGCTTTCCCCATGGCAGCCTGTGTAAGGGAGGGATATGCCTTGCCCCTCACCCCAGCTTAGGCTGTCACTTGGCCCACAGGACGCCCACCTCAGCCCAGAGACCATCAGAGCACCAAACCCTGAGCCACCCGTGGTCTCCAGCGAGGGGCAGCTGTTGGCCTGGGCTCTGGCCACCTATGGAGGTATCACATCCTACAGCGAGCTGCAGGACCCCCGCAGCATCCAGCTCCGCCTGGGAGAAGGTGCGTGGGGCTGGGGGCTAGCACTGGGGGGCTGGAGTGGGCAGGAATGGTCTTCCTGTTCCAGAAGGGTGACAACCTCCTGGGGCAAAGTTCCTCCCCCAGGGAGATGCCGTGGGGACTGATGCCCCTGGCCCTGTGCATCTCCCCACCCACGGAGCCCAGTCTGACTTTGATGACCCTGCCACCCACACAGATGCCCAGAGCCCTCCAGAATGCATTCCCCAGGAGCACTTCAATGCCATTCAGCACCTTGAGACTGAGGTCTTCTTCCACGGGATGAAGGGCTGCTCCCGCAGTGATGCCCAGAGCACCAGGGCCGCCCACATCATCCACCTGCAGTCGGAGCCCAGGTACCACAGTGCCAGCAGTGGCACCCCAGGGGCGGGACAGGCAGCTTGGAGATGCTTGGGAAGGTGTTGGAGTGTCTCAAAGGCAGAGCCCCACATCCCAAGTTGGATGTGGGATTGGTTGGTATGGAATGCTGAGAAGGGGGGTCTTGTGGTTTTGCAGCTCCCCCATCACAGAGGTGAACCTGTCTCTGAAATGTCCTGAGAATTCTGCTGGCAACCAGATCCTCATCCTGCAGAGCAAGACCAACTTCACCTGGTCCCTCTCCTTGAAGTGTCACATCCAGTTACTGGTATGCTGAGAGGAACGTGTCTTCCCCACCACCCCCACCAAGGGGTCTGCCGGGTGTCCAGGAGATGCTGGTGTCATGGGGAGGGTGGCAGGAGAGCACCTGGAGACATTAGACATGGGCAAGTGGCAGCCCCCTTGCTGCAAGCCCTCATTACTGGGATGAACCCAGTGCTTTGTGCACTCCCAGCTGTCCCTGTCTCCACTTAGCCTCTCTATGCTTCCCCCCTTTCCCCCTCACTGCAGGTCTCTGGGAGTTACAAGATGGTGTCCTTATTCTCAATGCTGTTCCCTGGGGTGCTCCTGCCTGACACAGAGCAGGACCTCATTGCTACAGCCTTTGAGAAGAACTACAGTGTCATTGCCTCCTACTCTGCCATCCCTGCCAGCACCCACATCAGCCTGGAGATTCAGGGGCACGGTGAGGCCTCCAGCGCCCCAGGGCTGGGTGGGATGGGGGTTTCCACCACTCCCACTCAGCCCCTCCATCTCCCTGTCCTGCAGAGATGGTCAAGACGCCTGTGACGACCACCCCCCTTGTCATCACACAGCCCCCAGACTTGCCCCACCAGGTGCTGCTCACACTCAAGCCCTGGAAGTGCACAGATGAAACCATGGAGATTGTCATCATCAGGTCCTACCTGGAGGTGAGGAGGGTGGAGGGGGGTGCCAGTGTCCATCAAAATCACTCAGAAGTCTCATTTTCCTCTGGGTGCTCAGGGTGGGTGGCACAGGGCTGCCCCTGGTCAGTGGGTAACTACAGTGTGCTTTCCTCCCAGCCCATCAAGGACGTGGTGAACATCACCCTGAGGGACATCAGCTGCCAGGCAGAGAAAAATGCCACCCACTTCATGTTGAAAAGCCCCCTCAGCCACTGTGGCACCTCACTGGAGGGCAGGGGCTATGCCAACAATGAGGTGAGGGGGGGGCTGTCTGGGGAGTGCTGCCTCCAGCCCCACTGATGGTTCCCATCCCCTCCCCTCCCCTCCCCTTCCCTCCCCTCCCCTCCCACAATAGACTCCAGCAGTGGAGACCACTTGACTGACACAATCTCCCTGCATTCTCTCAGCTCATCCTCAGCCTGGCCAAGGACGCGGTGCTCCGGAGCGTGCGGGTAAGAGCTGGGTTTCCCAGCGTGTCCGGGGGTGGGAGAAGGTGCAAATGTCCCTGCCAGCCGGGTGCTGGGTGCCCCCTTAGTGCTGCCCCCCTCTTGCAGGTGGGCTTCCAGTGTGAGATCCCGCGGGAGCTCTTCCTGCGCCTTTTCCCCACCGCTGCCTTCGAAGCACCGCAGACGGAGCTGGAGATCAACAAGGAGGCCTTTGTGCAGGTACTGCCACTGTCCCCGTGCCCAGGCTGGGGCAGCCCAGCCATCCCTGGGCCAGTGATGCTGATGGTGGCCCCATTGCCGCCCCGTGCAGGCGTCCATGCGGTGGATGGATCACCCAGCAGACCTGCAGCTGAAGGAGTGCTGGCTGGTGGCCGCGGGGCGCGAGCCGGTGCTGCTGGTGCAGGGCGGGGAGGCGCGTGGCGCGGGGGTGGCTGTGCTGGAGGGCCCCCCCAGCAGCCACGGCAGGAAGGTCTGGCGCTTCCGCTTCACCTACACCGTTCCTGAGGGCGGACACATCCCCTTCTCTGCCATGCTGAGGTGCAAGGCCGGCCTGCAGGTCAGTGTGGCCCCCTCCCCACCCCGTGGTGTCACCATGCTGGTGCCCATTGGCAGCAGCAGGCTGATGGGTTTGTCCCACACCGTTGGGTGGTGGAGCCCACCCAGGAGCATTCCTGGTCTGCAGAGAGCGTGGGGTCCCCCAGCTCTGTCATGCTGCAGGGGTGCACATCTTCCCACTCTCACCCCAACCTCTGTCTCCACAGAATGACACCATCTTTGAGAAGGTCCTGGAGGTGACAGTGAAGGATGCCTGGCGGCCGCTCAACTGTGAGTTCAGGGCAGGGGAGATGGTGGGGATGGGAATGGAAGTAGGAAAGGAGTGGCAGTGCTGACGGCCTCATCCTCCCACAGACCGTGGGCTGGGGCTGGCTGCTGTCCTGGGCATCACCTTCGGCGCCTTCCTCATCGGGGCACTCCTCACTGCCGGGCTCTGGTACATCTACTCGCACACCCGTGAGTATCCACCACCCCTGGGGACCCCATTGTGGGATGGGGGTGCCACATGCATGTCCCTTACTGGGTTGCCCATTTTGCCCTCCTGGCCAAAGTTCCCAGGTGAGCCAGGGACCAGGCTGCTCCATTGCCTTCATCTGTACGGTCCTGGCAATGCTATAGGGCAGTAACCCTGCTTCAGGTGTCCACAGCTCCTCAGGGTCCCTCCTATTTGTCTGGGGGCCCCTCTGCCATCTGCCCTCCCTCCTGCTCCTGGTGCCCCATGCTCATCTCCATCCCAGGGGCTCAGGGGTCAGCTGGGGAGTGATCCGTGAGGGTTTGTGCAGAGGGCTGGAAGTCCCAGGGGACGGAGCCAGGGCCACCTCCGTTGGCCCTGAGTCTGGTTTCCCCTTGGTGTTCCCCGTGGCGGGCGGTGTGAGCCAGGTCCCATCTCCAAACTGCAGCCGGTTTCCAGCACGGCGCCAGCCTCGGAGAGCAGCAGCACCAACCACAGCATCGGCAGCACCCAGAGCACCCCCTGCTCCACCAGCAGCATGGCCTGACGCCCCCGGGCCCCCCCGAGCCCGCCCAGCCCCTGGCCAACGGACTTGGGGACCCACTCCAGTGCCATTAAGCTGATTCTTTGCCCCAAATCTCAGGCCGAGCCCAGAGGGGGCCTCCATTACTCATTCAGTGAATGCTTTGGCCCCCCGAGGGCAGCCCACACCAGGGGGGGAGCACCCTGCAACCCCCCTAGGCTCCCCCGCTGCAGTGGGGAGGCAGAAAGAGCAGCTATTGCCAAAACCTCCCACAAGGCTCCCCATCAAATGGGGGGGGAAGAAGAAGTGGGTGCCCCCTGGAGATGCCCCAGCACTTGGGGTGACCCCTGTGCCCCTCCTGCATCCCCCCAAGAAGGCAGCAGGCACCAGTGGGAGCAGCAAGAGGTTTATTTGCGGAGGATGGTGCAAGGCTGCTGCCCTCCCACAGGACGATGGGCAGAACCCACCACTCCCCCCAGCTCCCCGTCCAAGTTACAAACTCTTATCAATAATAATAAAAACCTTTCCTACGTTAAATTAATTGTGCCCTGATGCTGAGCCTTGCCACAGCTTGAGGCTCCCACCTACCAGGCACTGGGACCTCATCACAGCCTGGGGCAGCCCCCCAAACCCTGGGGGTCCCCCCAAGTCAGTCTCACTAGGGAGGGGATGGACACCAGGAGCATCCCCCCATGGACATGCCCGGGAAGGGCACAGGCAAAAGGCACTGGGGTGAAAACAGCCAAGCCAGGATGGGGCGGGAGGGTCCCACATCCCCCTCCAGATGCCTCCGAGCATCCCTGGGGGCAAACCTGTTGCTTCAAGTAAACAGAGGTGCAAAGCCCTGTCCCGGCGCTACTGGGACAGCGCGGGCTGGAGCAGGCGCAGCGCCCCGCCCACCAGGTGCAGGCTGCCGGTGACCAGGACGCGCACGGCCGCCGCCTCCCGCAGCAGCACGGCCCCGCTGCTGGCCGCGGGGTGCGGGTGAGCCCCCGAGGCCGCGGGGGCTGCCAGCTGGGGGTCCCGGCCCTGTGCCACCCACCGCATGGCCTGCGCCAGGCACGGGAACACGAGGGCCGGGGAGTTGAGGGGCCGTGGGGCCGGGGGCACCAGGAGCAGGGAGCCTCGGGCAGGGGCCGGCTGCAGCAGCCCCCCGACCCGCAGGGGAGATGGGAGCCAGGGGTCCTGCCCCACTTTCTCCTCCAGGAGCCTTGTCCATGTCCGCTGGTTCTCCAGGCAGCGAGTCAGGGCGTTCTCCAGCGTCACGTTGAAGTTTTGCTGGTCTGAGAGGGATAGGGACAGCAGTCAGGGATTGCAGGGGGGCTCGGGGAGACCCTGTCTCCTCAGCACTCACCTGCGTTGTTGGCCACCGACACCTCCATGAAGTTGGGGCAGAAGACAGCGTAGTCAAAGTGACAGGGCTGCAGAGACAGGGAACCCTCAGGACCCACCCACGGGATTTCCACCGGGGCCAGTCCCACACCAGCAGGGTTACAGGGGATGGGGCAGGGGATGATCCAAGTCCATTCCCAGCACCCAGGACTGTGAGACCCCTGCAGGGGGTAGCTGAGGTGGGATACACCCCGGGATAGCAGGATGGGCAGACAGACAGACAGACTGCCAGCTCCACCTTGCGGCTCCCTGCATCCACAGCAAAGCACGTCCCAGGACCGGCAGAGAGCCCAGGAATCCCAACAGTGACCCCACCCCCCGTGTCTCCCAAACCTCACCACCAGCAGCTTCAGCAGCGCCGCCGTGTCCCGGTCGCCTGTGGCATTGAAGAGCAGCACACGCACCTCAGAACCACTGCAGGGAGAAAGGCAGGTGGCCCGTGCCCCCAGGGGACCTCCAGCACCACCTCCACAATGCGTGCCCCCCTGTGCATCCTCTCCTTACTCATGGGGCTTGTCCTGGTTGAGGGCGGCCTGGCGGAACCAGCGGACACAGGCCTGGATGCTGCTGGTGGTGTGAGCTCCGTCCAGGTACCACGTCACAGGGCCGTGGGACAGCACCTGAGTCCGGCCCAGCCACTCTGTGTCCCGCAGGCCTGGGGGAACACAGGGCATGGCTGGGGCCCCCACACCCTCCCTGACACCATTACCCCCGTGGGAATCCAGTGTGGGGCAGACTGTGCCCTCCAGCACGCATGGCACTGGCTGGGGTCCAGCAGGGCCCTGCTAAGCCCTGCGACATGGCGAGGGGGGGTCCTGGCATGGCCATACTGCACCTTGGATCATGGCATCGCTCAGTCGGAAGGCAGGCGCCAGCGGCACTGGCCTCCCCAGCAGCTCGGTGCTTGGTGGTACCTCCTTCAGCTCCCCAAGGCCTAGGCAGGACAAGCATCCCACTGAGACCTCAGGGGCCCTGGTGAGGTCTGGCTCCCTGTCCCTGTCCCCCTGCCTTACCCTGGCGGCCGCGGCGCTGCAGCCACGTCCGTGCCAGCTGTAAGGCCAGCGCGGCGTTGGAGCGCTGGTGGGCCCCCGCCAGCCCCAGCTCCAGCGCCCGGCAGCCCTCCTCGAAGTCGTCCAGCTCCGGGCAGAGGTAGAGGGGACACTGTGGGGAGAGGAGGCTGAGCCCCCCTGCCATGGGGTACCCCCCATCCACACCCCCGCCAGCACCTCACCTTCCGCTCCTGGGCTCGCTCCCTCAGCACCTCCAGCGGCCGCTCCGCCTGTGCCACAGTGAACGCTGGCACACCGGGCTGGGGAAGATGGGGGGCTTAGTGACATGGGGGAACACACCCCAGAAACACAAGAGGAGAGGGGAGACCAGGTCCCCTACCTTAAAAATGCCCCCTTTCTGCCAGGCGATCTTCTCCATGGTGTCCCCCAGGATGCTGGTGTGGTCGATGCCCAGGGAGGAGACCCCACACACCACTGGTGTCCTGGGGATGCAGCATAGCAGTGTCCCTGCTGTTCCCCCCTCCACTGTGGGGACATCAGACCCTGGCAGCCCTGGGGACAGGCTCAGCCCTGCCAGCTCCTACCTGATGATGTTGGTGCAGTCATAGGTGCCACCAATGCCAACTTCCACCACTGCCAGGTCCACCTGGGGACACGGGGACACTGGAGCCATCAGAGCCACCAGCAGCATATCTCCCCATGGATTCAGGGATGGGGGTGAAGACAGATCCCTGCCACCAGCCCTTCCAAACCCACACCTGAGCACGCCCCCTGTTTGTGGGTGGATCATCCACCTGGCACAGCATGCCCTGTTTACAGCCATGACAGCCTGATCCACACAAATTCTGCCCCAAGTCCCCCTTCCCTGAGGTCCCCACCAAGCTGACATTTCTGTCACAAGCTGGAGGCCACCACCACTGACCTTCTCCTGCAGGAAGACGTGGAAGGCCATGATGGTGAGGAAGCGGAAATACGCTGGCATGCTGGCATGCGCTGGGTCCTGCCAGGCAGAGCAGGGTGAGGGTGAGCACATGACCCTGGGGCAGGGGACCCAAGGGAGGGAGCACCCCCACAAACCCTGCTGGGACCCACCTTGGTCTCCTCCAGGCGGTTGTAGACCAGCCAGAAGTACTTGTTGAAGAGGTCCTTGCTGATGGGCTGCCCATTGATGCGGATCCGCTCACGCACCTGCACAAGGTGAGGGGAGCTGGGGGTACAGGGCAGGGGGAAGGGTTAGGCACAGCTCAAATGGCCCTTCTAAACCCTCCTGACCCCCCTGCCCACCTGTAAAAGCCAGTCTTCAGCCCGTAGTTGCGGAGGATGCGTTCAGTGAAGGCGCACGCTGAGCCCTGAGGAGACAGCTGTGTTAAACCCCCTGTTCAGAGCAGAGGCAAACAGAGCCACAGACACTGGCAGTCCCCCCTCAGCCCCCCAGGCCCCCACAGCACCGCCCACCCGCCTCACCTTGCCCTTCGTCCCCGTGACGTGGATGATGTTCAGTCGATCCAGGTCCTCGACCTGTAAGAGTTCAACCACCCTGTGAGACCCCCACGGCAGCCAGTGCCGAGCATGGCGGCACTGCTAACAGGACAGGGGGAACAGGGACGGGGATCAGCCCTGCACCTTCAGTCCGCTCCTCTCCAGAAAGCCCTGCATGGCTTCCAGCTGGGCCTGGGGGTCACCGCGCTCCCGCTTCACCTGCTCCAGGTAGCTGGCATTGGTCTGCAGGGTGTTGAGCATCCGGATTGCATCCTGGAAAGACGCCCAGGGTAGTCAGAATAGTGCCCATCACAGCAGCCTCGTGGCTGTGCCACAGCCCCGGGGGCCAGTCTGCCCAGAGCCCGCCGCACCCTGACCCACCCCTTCGGCTTCAGTCCCCTCGGCCGTGTCACTGGTGACCCACGCCGGCAGCATCTCTGCCATGGTGCCGCGGGGACGTGCCGGCAGCGCCAGATCCTGTCACGGGGACAGGCTACTTATGGGCAGGGGTTACCCGCCCCTCCGCAGGTGCCCCTTGGCCCCCGGCACGGCACGGGACAGCCCAGCGCCGGCACCCACTGCTGCCCAGTGCGACAAGGTCGCCGCCGGCGGGAGCGGGCAGCGCTCCAGCGCGCACCCGTCCTGCCGGTGCTTAATGAGCGGCGCTAATGAAGCAGCGACGCTACATCTGCACGGCACACCTGAGACAAGAGGTCATCATTGCCACCGAGCCCCCAAACCCACGCCAGGGGGACGTGAGCCTGGCGCTGCACCGCTGTGTGCTGCAGGGGGGCCGGGCACAGCACCAACCCATGTCCCCAGCGTGGGGACACCCAAGCAGCTGGACCCTGTCCCACCAGACAGCGGCACTGGCACCGATAGCGCTTCCAGCTCTGTAGAGCGGGACCGCTCCCGCCTGCCCGAGTCGGGCTCCACGCCGGGGACCGCCATCACCCCCACGACACCCGGCTCAGCCGCGTGCGGCCGGGACACGCCGTGGCCACCGGAGCGGCTGCCGCCGCAGGCCGGGCTCACCCGCTGCTGCCACGGGGCACGGCGCTCTGCGGGGTGACCCGAGCAGAAAGCGGGGGCACGTGGCGCGCGGCAGCCGGCCCGGCCCGGGGCTGCGGGGGGCGGCGGGGGCGGTCGGGAGGGGCGGTCGGGAGGGGCGGTGCGTCTGCCGCCCCGCGCGGAACCGGAGCCCCGTCGCTGTCGCGGCCCCGCGCCCCGCCCGGTGCGCGGCCCCGCGCGGTACCTGGTAGTCCATGGCGGGGGCGCGCGCGGGGCGCGTGCCGAAGCGGCGCCCCCCGGCCCGCAGCGCCCCGCGCAGCGCGCGCAGCCCCCGCGCCACCATCCCCGCCGCGCGCGCGCCGCCCCGCGCAAACCGCGCGCGCCGCCGAGGGAAAGGGGGCGGGGCCGTCCCGCACCCCCCCGACGCCGCCGCCGCCATCTTTGCAACTGGCAGTGCGCGCCACGTCGCATTAGGAAGGGGGCAGCGCCATCTTTGCGAGGGGCAGCGCGGCCGCCTCCCCCGTGCCCGTCCACACACCGCGGGAGGGACACGGGGTTCCCGGTGCTCCGGACGGAGCATCAGGCACAACCTGTCTCGAGGTCGCTCAGTCTGTCAGCACACGGACCTGGCCCTACAGCCCCCACCGCCCGAGCTGCGGCACAGGGACCCGCGGTGCTCCGCAGCCCCCGCCCGGCAGTATCGCCCCGCCCGGTGCCAGCGGAGCCCCCGGCTGGCCGCAGCCGCTTCCTCTGCCCGCGGCAGCGGTGCTGATGTGTTCATGGATGGCAGCGCTGATTGTACTGAGACCCCCAGCTCTCCAGGAACTCAGGGTCTCAGGCTGCCCGAACCCGAACCGCCCCTGTGCTGTGGGGCAGGCTGCCACTGCGGGCTCCGTTTAGGCAACAGAGCGACAGGAGGTTCACACCAACTGTTTGGGGCCACGTTTATCCACAACGGCACGAGTCAACTGGCTTATTGCTCACAACCGACTATTTTTCCAAAGAAACAATGTCCCCCGCCCGAAAAAGACACTGTTTTAGAGCCCCAAACCAAGACAGAGTTACCTTGTACATGTCTTTTACCAAGTCCATTTTTTATCGTCGGAATGGCCCCGCTCACCCCCACTTCCTCATGAGGCTTTACATACCAATGACATGGCTTTTGTCAGTAATTGTTAACAGACAAGTTACCAAGTGCCAAGTGCTATCACCAGCTGCACATGCTGAATCCTGGGATCATGGCATCCATGGGGCTCAGGGAGAAGACAGCTGGCTACAACTGATACCCATGGGAAACTGTGCAGAGAGCAGCTATTAGGACCACTTGCTCTCTATGAACTGATCTTGAGAAGTTCTGGCATAAGGTGTGCAGGTAATCCCAGTGTATCAGGCTAGTCATTGTCCCCAAAGGAGGCAGTGGTCTTGTTCTAGTCTCTCATGCAAAGAGCTCCAGAAGAGAGCAGGGGACACACAAGTGTGCCCCTGCTCCCAGCACAGTGTGAGCAGCCCTGCCACACTATCCTCAAACCCCTGCAGACAGCAGGAGGACAGGTCTCACCTCAGGCACAGGGCAGTGCTTGTCTGCAGCAGGTTGCACCTGCCTGCTGGTGCTGTATCTGACTCCCATCATGGTTTGCAATGGAGAGCATGCATGCCATGTGCTGTCACAGAGACCAGCAATTCCTACTGTAAATCCTGGCTACACAGAGCATCCAGATCTGCCACCCACCTGGCTGGTTTGCCCAATGAGCCCTTTTTTAGGCTAGATCCCAGTCTCCAGGGAGAGCTAGTAATGCTGTCTAGGGTGGCTCTGCCTTCCCCAAGACACATCTGATGACTCAGAAGCACCTGCCTTGTCCTGCATCAATACTTCAGTGCTCAGAGGACACTCCATGCAGGAGCTATGGCAGACCAAGAAGAGCTGAGACATATCCAAGCAGGGCCCATTTTGGTCCAGGGCAGCTACTCCCAGTCCTGCCAGTCCCCACACCATTTGCCAAGAACCCCAGCATGGATGGAGACGCTTTTTCCATCACCAGATCCATAACAACTGATCTGCAAGTTTAATGTAACCAAGACAGATTTTTGGGGGGCAAAGCCAGGTTCTGAGACAGGAAACTGCAGGGAAACAACGTCGAGTTCACAGGTATCACCTCCCCAAGTCATGCGGCTCTGCAGTGGCCGAGGAGATAGCCAAGCTCTGTTAACACCATCAGTCAATTCATCTTGAAAAAAGTCCTTTCCTAGACAAATAACCTCGCCAGGACATCTCCATTTAATGTGGGGAAGCCCAGCCAGGACCCCGCCGGACGTCAAAACACTCTGTCAAATTCAGTCTGGTTGGTGGCAGCTGGGTTCCTGCCTTGGTTCGCCGGCTGCTGGGGCATGTGCCCACCCCTCCTGCGTGGTGGGGCCAGGTACTCAAACATGGACTGGTTGTGGGTGGACAGCATGTTCTTGAGGTCTGAGGGCATGGGGTCCGACCAGAAGAAGTCGTGGTTCAGGGCATCATCGCTGTCGATGCGCTGGGCGGGATCCAGCACCAGCAGCTTGTCGATGAGGTCAAGTGCATAGGGGTCTTTGACGTAGGCCTTGAGGCGATCCTTCACCTTCCTCTTCTGCCCCCTGGGGAGATCCAGCTTCTCGTACAGCTCGTATTTATCCACGTTTGGCCAAACCTGGCAAGAAAAAGGCAGGAAAAGGGGTTGGTAATAATTACAGAAAGGACAAGACCTTTTCGATTCAAACACCCTCAGGCAAACCAAAACAATTTGATTTTATAATCTCCGAGCTGGCAGCTGTTGTTCTCACAGCAACAAAGAGGCACTAAAGGCTGCAGTAATGCCTGGAAACATGTGGACAAGTCAGGACAATCTTCCTGGTGTGGAAACGATTCTCAAGGGTTTCTGGTTCCCCCAGGAAAGAACTACTAGAGAGCATGGTTCAGGCCAGCTACCACATCCAGAAAGATAAAGTGACAAAACTGATTGCTAAATAATCACCTGGATGTGGCACCTTTTATCCTTAGAAAGCAAAGCCTACTGCAATCACCAGCGCTTATCTCAATCTGGGAGAGACCACAGCAGGTAGCTGCACGCCAAAGAAAGCACCTTCAGTGTTATTTACATAATGACTGTGATAGCAGGATGAGGACTCTGCAGCTGCCAGCACAACATCCTGCAGATTCCAGTCCGGGCTGAGATCCCTCAGCCTGCTCCCCACAAGAGGGCAGGACGAGCTACTGATAAGGGAGGAGCTGAAAAGGGGCCGGGTGCTCACATCAGAGCTGAGCTGATGCTGCAAATCATAAGACAGAATTCAAGAGGCTTTTCAAGGTGACCAGTGCAAAACACCAAGGAATAAAAACCCCCACCCTTCTTTAAGCAGAAAATGAGGGTGTTTGTTAGAGAGACAACCCCAAAACACAGGCTAGAAGATTCTCCAGCTTCCCTGCCAGCAGCAGGCACACTCCACTGCTGGGAGCATACAGCAGCCAGCACACAGTGCAGGCAAGAGGTCCAAGTGCCTGGTCTCAGACTCTGCCCGCACTCCTGCTCTCCACAGCTCATCCCCACTGTGGCCTCACCTCCGGCGTGATGGATCCGCAGAGCTGGCTGATGAGGGTGAGCTGGTGCTGCTCCGTGTTCCCCTGCATGATGGGGCTGCGTGTCCACATCTCTGCCATGATGCAGCCTGCGCCCCACAGATCAATGGGGGGGCCGTAGTCGCGCTCCCCTAAACGGAGATGCCGAGTTAGTCTCCCAGAGGGCCCAGAAGGGCCAAGGAGCCGGCAGAGCCCACCTAGGGCTCCTCCTACCTAGGAGCAGCTCCGGGGGCCGATACCACAGGGTCACCACGCGGTTGGTGTAGCGGTTTGGCTGGCTGTTCTTAGCCAGGCTGAAAGCTCGAGCCAGCCCAAAGTCCGCCAGCTTCAGGACTCCATCCCGCGTGATCAGGACGTTCGCCGCTTTCATGTCTCGGTGCAAGATCTGTGCAAGGACAGACATTGAAGGGTTAAGTGAATAAACTGCCCTCCTTGGGTGCCTGGGGCCAGCATGATAGCCAGGCTGCAGAGGTGGGAAACAAGGATTTCCCTCCAGCCTGTGCCAAGACACCTGCTCCTTGGAAAGCCACCCTCTGAGCAGGAGTCTGTCCCATTACCTTGTTCCTGTGGATGTAGTAAAGTCCATTCAGGAGCATCTGCATAACTTTCTTGATCTCTGACAGTGTGAACTTGACATGGGCGTTGCTGAGAAGGCCAGCCAGGTCATGCTCACAGAAGTCAAACACAAGGTAGATGCTCCCCTTGCACCGGTTGTATGGGGAGGCTGCAGGAGAGGCACAGAGGGGCTGTCAGTGAGGGACCCTTCACCAGGGCACAGCTCCTCCTACCTCCCACCACCCTGCAGCCCATACACCACCCCCTATACAGAACCTCAGGGCACAAAACACAGAAAACCAGACAGCCTGCAGGCCTTAAGGTCCTTTTTAAAGAAGAACTGAGCAAAACTAACAACACGAGAACAGGAGATGAGGATTGGTGCAGCGAATGTCATCAGGCAGGCAAGGAAAGGGCATGGCAACCTTTGAAAGCTTCACTTCGTGCTGCTCTGGGCACATAACGGCTGCAGGGTTTCCCTCCTCCAAGCCATGGCTGTCAGCCAAGCACCAGCAATAGAGGAGACACCCACAGACAGCCCCAGAGAAAACGCAGAAACATGGAAAATCTGTCTAATCTCACATTAAAAAGTGAGATTTCTTGCAACCTCAAACAGGATCTGCGAAAACGGACTGATCTCCATCAAAGCGAAATAAAACCCCAACTGCAATTTGAAGTCATTGACAGCAGACTTCAAGTGAAGCAATCGATTTCAATCTTATTCCTAGAGCACCCACACAAAATGTTAGTAAAAAGAAAGGCTGATTTTCATCAGTTGTAATCAGCAAAACCTGCTGATCTGCATCTGCAACAGGAAAAGCTTAGCCCTAGAGAAGCACAGTGCTCTCCTCCCCAGCCAGGAGGGTGCCTGCTACCTTGGGTTTGCAGTTCCAGACAGACACAGACACAGCTCCAAACACACTTTTCCAACTTAAAAAGAGAAAAGCCTCACGTTTGAGAAAAGTAAATGAAACATTTCAAGGTAGATTTGGATAAAAGCAAAACATAAGCAAAAAGGGAACAAATGACATGTCTACAAAAATATTTACTTTTGGTGTGTCAAACACCCAATCGTCGCAGCTCTTTTAATCACACAGTGAATTAAAAATTAACTTGTCATTGATGTTTTTACTGATACCTATTCAGACAGTAATCTACACACAACTGAATACTGGAGTAACTTGACTTTCCCATCCGCAGACCAGACATTTCTGCCCATTCGGTGACTGGAGTTTTTAAAAAACACCACATACTAGTCAGTTTTGTTTTTATTTCACTGACATGACTGGCTAGGGAAGGGCAGGCTGTAACATCAACTGTCACTTTCCAAGGTATTTTTCCAGTACAAATCCATGTAAGAGAATGATGTATAAACTCTAGCAAATGTTATATAGCAGTTTCACTGGAAACAGAGCCAGGCCAGGTGTGCTGAGCCTGCAAAGCAGTGGGGACACATGGCATCAGGTGAAGTGAGGAGGAGGAGGAGGAAGATTAGCTCAGAACCACCCACATGGAGTCCCAGCCCTCCCAGCATGAGCAGTTACGTCACCCACAGAAAGAGATGCTGAGTGAGCCTCAGCTGAAGCTGTGTCATCAGCTCAGAGCTGCCAGAAACCATCCCAAACCAACCAAGAGAGGCAGCTCCAGGCTGAGGAGCCTCTGCTCCAAAGTGTCTCCAGTGCTGGTTCATCTAAAGCCTCTCAAAATGGAATTTCCCAGCACAGGCAGCATTCACTGCTATGGCACAGGCATATCCTGGCAGGACCACAACAGCTTTTTCCAGCTGAGCTTCAGCAATGTCCTGACTCATTTAGAAATTCTTTTCCAAGATAAGTGACCTGCCACCCCACATTACAGGGTGCTCAGCTAGACCATCCCACTCCCAGCACAAGACACCAGCCTGCTCAGCAGGGCTCAGAAAAGCCATCACTAACACAAGGAGACCCTGCAAAGTACCTTTGGTCCTGCAGATTTCTATGAGGTTCACCACATTCTCATGTTTGAGCAGCTGGAGGATTTTAATCTCTCGCAAGGCCGTGATGGGAAACTGGAAAAGAGAAAGAGAGAATGGAGATTGGAGGTGTAGGAGACCAGGCCATCTCTGCCTAGAGAATAGGAGAGGTGTGACCATGCAGCTGGGCAGCTCCTGCCCTCCTCTCTCCCCTTCCACATTCACACCAGGATATGGTACAGCCCAGCCTGAGCTGCAGAACAGCCTCTCTGGCTGCTGCATTTGCTGTTTAAGTTGATAACTCCCTCCCCAGCCCCTGAGCCAGCGCTCCACACATCACCCAGTTCTTCCACACACAAAGCCAGTGTGGAGCCCCGAGATGGGGGTCCCAGAGGAGAAGAAACACATGGAAGTGTCACTTCCCAGCAGCCATCCCATGTAGCCCAGTCCCCTCGCTGCTGCCACAAGTCTTTGCAGCCCAGGTGACAACAGGCCCAATCCAGCCATGCCCCACACTTACCCCTTCCTTCTCATTTTCCATCAACACCTTTTTCAGTGCTACTTTCTTGCCCGTCTGGCGATGTTTGGCTTTGAAAACTTCCCTGTAAAAAACAGGGAAAAATCCATGAGCAGCACAAGGAGAAAGGAGCCAGGTGCTCCTGACAAGGAACAAACCCAAACAAGACACACTAAAGCACCGTGCAGAGAACTCTGTGTGGGCCAATATAGCCACATTCCCCTGGGCCAAAGGCCCTCAGGACTCACTGAACCAACAGAGACCCCACAGCTCTTGCAGCCTTATAACGATTTTTGGTAACATAGCACATTTTGAGCAAAAATTTACCCATTTGGAGCCAACTTACAGGTCCCTACCTTAACTGTTTTCAAAGTTAACTGTGCTCTGCCAGAGCTGAGACAGAGCGGAATCTCAGGTTGGGGAAAAGAGGGCCCAGGAGCCAGACTGGTTCTCTGAAGCCAGGTGGAAGAGGGGTGACCGGGGAAAGGACACGAGAGGCAGGAGCACACGCGGCTGGCGCCGATGGGCCGCGGGGCTGGGACCTGGCCGCAGGCCTGAGACCGGGGAAGGCCGGGGCCGGACCTGGCCAGGGAGGGCCGGGATCGGTGCTGCACTCACCCGAAGGTGCCCTGCCCGATCTTGGCGAGCTTCTCGTACTTGGAGACCTCGTCGCAGAAGGGGCACTCGACCATGTCGTACTGCTTGGCCATGGCGGCCGCGCCGTTGCCACAGCACCGCGTCCCGCCCGTTCCGCCACGTGACCCGGCGCCGCCGTCACGTGATCCGCCAGCCTCGGCGCGGGGCATTGTGGGTGTTGCAGTCCTTGGGGCCACCGCCATGTTGCCCTCCTCGTGGCCCGGGAGCACCGAGCGGTCCCCGGTGCCGGTGGAGCTAAAGAGAGTTGCCGTGTGCCCCGTGTGTGCTTAAACACGTCAGGAGTTAAACAAAGCTTCTGCTCCTGCAGCCGCGGCTGTTGACGTAGCCAGGCAGGAGGACTCCAGGGTCTGGTTCAGGGGACCCTGAGTTCCTCCCCCGGCCATGGCTGTGTTCAGGTGCAGGACAAAGAGCTCGATCTCGGGCTGTTCGAAGCTGGTCCCCAAGGTGGAGAGCACCCAAGGACCAAGCTGTGGCAGAGGTGGCTGCCAGCATCCTGGTCATGGGAACCACCAGCTCCCTGAGAATGGCAAACACGTACACCCCTGCTGGGTCCCGGCCACCTTGTCCTGCATGGAGACACTCTTATGGAGCACGTCGATGTCCCCAGAAGGAGAGAACAGGGCAGTGCTCCTGCTGGCAGTGATGCCAACCAGCTCTCACACAGGCTGAGCACCAGATGTGCATGGCAGAGTCCTGTTTGCAGGGCTGGAGCCTCATCCACAGAGCTGACAACCTCATCCATGGGGCTGTCACACTCCTCTGGGGCTGGCACCTTCTTCCATGGTGCCTCTTTTAGGGCTGGCACCTTCCTCTAGAGCTGGCACCCAGAGGTTTTCGCTTGTCCACATCTGCCAGACATGCCCAAATCAGGGTACAGAGGTGATTCTGGAGCAGCCAGGCAGGTGCAAACAGCCACGGGGACTGCAGGAACTGTGGGGACAGCGTGAGGGCAGGCAGGGACAGCAACGGGGCTGGCAGCAGATGACAACACTTGGGGAGGAAACGCTGAGCGAGCGTGGTTGCGGGGGGGGCAGGAAGGGAGGAGCAGGAGGAGGCTTCACAGTTATATACTTGTCCCTCTCGGTCCCCGTGGCCTCGGACCAGCACGGCCATGGCTGAGGGCCAGAAACGATGGGGCTTCAAGAAATTCAGTAAGTGGCCATGGGACAGGGTGGGTGGGCAATGGGGTGCTCACCTGGACATTTCGGTGGGTAGGAGGATGTGTGAGAGTTAGTGTGAGTGTGTGTTCACACGCTCCCTGGGTCAGCCCATCCAGAGGTGGGGTCATGCCATCCAGGGATGTTTGGAGCCGTGATAGGCTCTGCTTTTGTTAGGAAGCTCATCGGGGTGAGGGGCTTTGAGGGTTTCCATCTACAGGGCTGGGTGCTGGCTCAGGATCTGGGTGCCGGGACTGGGACTGGTCTGCTGCAGCTCAGCTCTGTGCTGGATGCTGGGATGTGACCAGAGGGATGCACAGCAGGGTTTGGGGGTCTTCACTCCTTAAATCACACCCTTCAGGGTGCATGGCTGGGGTATGAGCTGGTGCTGGGGGCTAGGGGTGGCTAGGACCCTCAGCCCAGGGTGCTCCTGCAGCACAGGGATGGGGGTGACCCAGAGGAGCCAGGGAGGGAGCCTGGGAATAGATTCCCACTGGCTCTTCTGGGAGGAAGTGCTTGATACCCACCGGGAGCGAGCTCTGCACTTTCCCACAGACCTCGGCTTTCCCCCGGAGCCCCGGGGGGAGGCTGCAGTGGCCTTCACCCCATTCCCAGCGCTGGGCTGTGCTCTCTTGCATTCCTGCCGCGGGGCCGGCGCCAGACGGGGGCCAGTCCCTCCGCTCCTCCGGGACCCCTCCACTGGCCAAACCCGCAGCCCCATCCCAGTTGGGATTTTCCTTTGTGGTGGAGTGGTGGGGAAATGGGGAAAATGCCCAGTGCTGCCTTTCCCACCTCGCAGCAGCCACAGGAGCAGCAGGTAGCAGAAGATGCTTGGATTCCAAGGGGATGTTTAGCACAAAGTAGTTTTGCCTCTAGCTGCACTCAGGCCACAAGGTTTCTGCCTTACAGAAGGGCTTTTGGGATGCAGCCCCTCCACCCTGTCTAGCTGCAGGGATGCCCTGCAGAGCCATGGATGGCAGCCGGAGGTGGGAATCAGAGGCTCAGCAGCCCCGGACACCCCCGGGTCCTTGCTCAGCACCTCTGCAATGTGCCGCTTCCTGCCCTGCAAATCTGCCGCAGGGCAGCATCAACATTGCAAAACCCCCAGTGATGCCCACAGCACCACGTGGGGCTGGCAGGGAAGCAGTGCTCAACAGCAGTGCAGCCACAGGCTCCCTCACCCTGTGTACTGACACCGACACTGGCACCGGCACCATCCAAGGCTGTGCTGCAGGGACACACAGAGCCGAGCTGGGGCTGAGGTGTGAAATGCAAAGCCGCCCGCCGGAGATATAAATATTTCTCTGGTGAACATGTTCGTGCTCAGCACTTGCAGGTGGCAGCTGGAGCTGGTGAGGGGCTGAGTAAGGAAGTGGGGAGGTTATCTCCCGCCCACAGCAGCGGTTCCTGCTCCACCGCGCTGGTGAGACATGCACATGTGGGCAGGTCATGTGTGTCCAGGACCCCCATTCCCCGGGGAGATGCTGTGTGTCCCTTTATTGCATCCTGCAGGGCTGCTCTGAGGCTGTGGGGATGGGCACAGCCCTGCCTGGAGTCCCCCGGAGGAAGTAGGCAGGGAGAAATCATTGCTAGAGTTGCCTGCTCACCTGGGTTGGGTGTTTCCTCCCCCTCTCTGCTGTGGTGGGAAGATGCAGCTGCTCGGTTTGCCAGGCACAGGAAACTTCTGCTTTGCAAGGGACCAGAGCAGAGTTCCTGGGTACCCAGCAGAGATGCTTCAAGCAGCATCATATACACAGCAGACCACAGGGATGTCATGCCAAGCTGGGACTGCATATGTGGGTGTAACAGGGTGACACCAGGCTGCATAGTGCCCCATGCCCACCCTAATCCAGAACCAGGGGCTCTAGGACCCACCATCATCACACTGTGCCAGCAGTAACCCCACACTCATCACTCCTTTCTCCTTGCCAGAGTTATTCAAATTCAAAGGCTTTGGGAGCCTGAGCAGCATCCCCCGCTCCTTCACCTTGCGGCGTGTCTCTGTGGTCCCCAGCTCTGCCGACAGCCTCGGGCCACATCTCCCACCTCCCCACGGCTTCCTGGGAGAGCCCTTTGACAGCACCCAGGATGATCTCAACACCGTGCCCAAGAGCCCTGGCGCCTACGCCCAGTCATCGAACATGTACTCCCACATGGGCACCATGCCCAGGGTAAATCTGGGCAAGGGAGGGAAGAACCTGGGCAAAGACAAGGGTAGCCAGAACTGCTGGGAGAAAGGGAGTTCCAACAACAAAACCCCCCAGACAGCCCCGCTTCCCAGCCTCAAGGGCCTTGAGATGTCCAGCACCCCTGGCCCAGGCACAGACTCATCGTCAGCTGCTGGACAAGCAGAGCAGGAGGAGGAAGAAGCTGAACTTGGGGACATCCTGGAGGCAGCAATGGCCAGGACAGACCAGGAGCCTGTGGGAAATGGCTCCTGCCCTAGCACAGAGGCACCAAGCTCCAGCCTGGCTCCCAACCCCAGCCAAACCACAAGCCCTGACGCAGCAGCTGCAGCAGAGAGCACTGACGGGGATCTGCTGGAAAAGGGACAAGAGCATCCTGACAAGATCTCCCCAGACAGGTACAGCCCTTGAGGTTTGCTCTGTCTTCTGCAAAGACCCCCCGTTATGCCCCTCCAGGGCAAGAGGAGGGGGTTGGGACCAACCAGGGTCACTGCAATGTCCCCCCCGTGCCCACAGTGCCAGCGGGATGCACCTGGCCGGTGGGACAGCACAGCTGGAGCATGGTCAGGTCAGCGGCTCCATGGGAACGAGGTTTCCTGTGGGATTTCTGCTCCCTCTTGTTTCCGGACGGGGTGGAAACATCTCGCAGCCCCGCTCTGTCCCGGCATCTCTTTGTCCTGCGGCGGCTGTTCCAGCACCAGGATGTGCTGCTGCGGAGAGCTCACAGCAGCACTGTTACAGCCGCCTCCGCCTCTCACTCTTCTCCATCCCCTCTATCCTCTCCCCCTCTGCCGAGCAGCGTTGCCTCTCCCAAGGCACAGGGGCAAATCCTGAAACCAGACACTGTCCCCATCTCATCTCCTCCCAGTAAACCCCCACTCTCGGCACAACCTCCCCCACTCCAGGCACAATCTTCCCCTCCGGGGGAATCTGACGGTTCAGCCCTCTGAGATGACGGATGAATTTTTTTGGAGGGTTTTGACCGCAGAATCAACCAGAGGGATTTTTATCCCCCAGCCCCATGGCATCGGGGCATAAGGGGCCAAATGCGACCCCAGCCCAGCAGGGTGTGTGGGACTGGGAAAAGGCAAAACGACTCCAAATTTCTCCCAAAAACATTTCTCCCCTTTTCCCTGGCCAGACTCTCCTCTCTCTGCACTCAAGTGGCCCCTGCTGTCCCTGTTCCCCTTGCACCGCCCCGGGGCCGGGGGCTCTTTTTCCTGACACTGAGCGCTCGGGAGGTCCGGGTGGTCCCGGGAGCGGGGTGAGGAGAAATCCGTGCCAGCGGTGGGAGCCGGGCTGTGCCGGCCACACATTCCTGCCGGCCCGAAGGGTGGGCCGGAGGAGGGCTGGGACGGGAAGGAGGAGGGTCCGCCACCGCCTTGCGCGCCCCGAAGTGCCGACGCTCAGTGCAAGGCGGGAGAGCGCGGGAGAGCTGCTCCCCATCCCGGAGCTGAGGCTGGACCCCGCAGGGCCGATGACAGCGCTGGGCAGGAGGTTTCCCACCCTGGGACAGGGCAGGTAAGGGGTCCTGTCCCCCTGACCACCCCTCGCCCCCGGCACAGCGGAGGGGATGGGGAGGGAGAGGCTGGGAAGGGGCTCTGCTTGGGGCGGGCACTAAACTTGGACGCAGATACCGGAGCCGAGCCGCTGCTCGGGTGCCGAGGCCCCCAGCCCGTGGTGGTGTTTTCCTCGAGGAAAAAGCTGCTGAAATCAAAGCAGACCCGGCACCAGCGATTGCGGCTACCCCGGCGAGGCAGGGTCTCGCAGGTCTGGGGGGCTGGTGGCACTGCCACATCCTTCGGTGAGCACAGAGCCCCAGCAGTGGCAGAGAGTCCCCGAGAGCTGCAGAGGGCTCACCCAGACCCTCTGTCTCCCAGAAATTACTTAGATCCCAAGCCGGCATGGCTGGGAGCCAAGCAGCAGTGGGACATGGGTGGGTCACATGAGTGTCTTGAATCTGGGGAGTGGGTTCCCAAAAAATGGGGGCCAAATGCTTGTTTGCATCGTATGAGGCTTCCCCAATGATGGGTATAGCCTTGCTGCTTGCCAGGGAAACTGAGGCACGAGAGTGACCAGAGCAGGTCTTGGCATCGGGGTTATTTCTGCCCCTCCACACTCTAACCTAGAGCCCCTGGCTCAGGGAGCACCGTCTGCCAGAGCCATCCCAAGGCCAGGCCCTGCTGTGGGGCGGGGGGGAGGAAGTCGGACCGGGATAATGCTGTGGCTCAGCCCTTCCTCCTGTGCAGGCACATCCCTGGGGATGGGGACAGTCTGTTCCTGCCAGGCCATGGCAGCAGCATGTTCCCTGAGGGTCGGAAATAAATACGGCCCTGAGGCACGTTTCCACCTGGCCTCCCCAGAGTATTTCTGGTAAGGACAGTCCCCAAGACAAGGTGGGCTGAGGATGCTCGAACGCGGGAGGGCTTTCCCAGAATCAGGCCTGTGAGGGGGGGAAATTGTGCTGCTGTGGGACAGGGAGTGGCACCCAGCCTGTGGAGCTGCTCAGAGCAAGGCGGTGGCTGTGACCCCAGCAGAGACACGCTGACTAACGGGAGGTGGCCGCTGGCAGGGCGCAGGGCGGACGTGACTCGGTTTCCCTGCACGCACGCCATGCGTGAGGCACGGAAACGCCGCTTCCCGCAGGCACTGCCTGACACTCCCTGCACACCCCTCTGGCAGCACTGCCAGCCAAAACCTCCCTGGAGGCACCTCTACAGAAAGGGAAACTGAGGCACGAGGTGTCCATATTTGATTACCCAAGTTGGGGTACAGCCTGCACCAGTGTCCCAAGGAAAGCAGAGCCTAGGCTTCAAACCAGGGCTGGACCCACAGGATCCTCCTGGACTGTTCCCAGCAGCCAGCCTGGAGCTTGGCACTTTTGCAAGTCATGGTGATGCCTTCCCGAGCCCAAAGGGAGCTGTCACCCCACCAACCCCCCACTCCCCAACACCATTGCTGTAGCTCTGGGTCCCAGCAGCTCAGCCACGGCTGCACTCCGAAAGGCAGCCCTGGAATTTCTCCCAGGCGCTCGTCTGCC
Source organism: Prinia subflava (assembly GCF_021018805.1). NCBI lineage: Eukaryota > Metazoa > Chordata > Aves > Passeriformes > Cisticolidae > Prinia > Prinia subflava. The sequence goes on from NC_086258.1 coordinate 5,371,521, forward strand.
CCCAAAAATGCCGTTTCCTCCAGGAATGTGCAGATCCAGGGGGGCTGCGGTCCCAGCTGCTGCCCTTCCCCGGCACAGGGGCCTCTCCTGCCTGGGCCCTCGCAGTGTCTCCCAGCTGCTCCCATGCTCCCGACTTCCTGCCCAGAGGCCCCCCGTCCTCCTGCCGGTTTTTCTCACGGCTCTCGCAGCACCAGGCAGCTCTGCAGCGTGTGAAGGGCAAACAGGCTGGAGAGGCAACGCCAGGGTGGGCAGACAGCCCACAGCTGCCATGGGGAGCCTGCATCCATCCCCGCTCCCAAATGCTCTGCTATTTTCTTCACCTCCAAAAAATATGGGCTTGATTTCCAACCCCTTTTTCCCGTCTCAAGCTGGACACCAGGGGATGCGGTTTCTGCAGTGTGGGCTTGGAGAATCACAGAATATCTAAGGTTGGAAAGTACCACTAAGACTGAGTTCAAACGTCTACCCTGCTATGTTCACTTCTAAACCATGTCCCTAAATGCTGTGCACTGCCTGGTACTCCCTGCAGACCCCTCTGGCAGCACTGCCAGCCAAAACCTCCCTGGAGGCACCTCTACAGAGGGGGAAACTGAGGCACGAGGTGCCCATCCACACATTTTTAAAGACTTCCAAGGGTTTCATTGTCTTCTGGAGGGCTGGACACTACAAGGGATTCATGTGGACCCTGTCACAACCCACTCTAATGCCATGGGGGATGTCCAGTGGAAAAATGTCTGGTAGTGTTTGCTTCTGCTATCTCTGCTTCCCTTTGGGGAGGCCACCAGGCACCACCTTCAACCTGTGGAGTGAGACCACAGAGGAGGAATTTGGCTCCCCAGGGTTGCTACCAGTGCAGGTCTCAGGCAGAAGTTGTGTGCAGGACCCTCAGCAGTTCCCAGTATGTGTCTGACAAGGTGGCTCCTGGAAGCGAAGGGACATCCCAGGTCTGTGATGACCTGGGATTTGGTTATTCCTTAGCTGCAGCTGCCTGTCCTGGTGTGCCATCCCCAGGCTCCTGCTGCTGCCTTGTGCTCAGGCAAGCAACCTTGGCAAACAGTGGGATGTCCATACTGAAGCTTGGCACTGGGGAGGCAACAGGTTCTGGATTCTGGTTAACAACATCTGGATTTTTGTATTTTATTCTGAAAGGTGAGACCTCAGGCTCTCATCCCAGCTCAGGCTGTTACAACCTCTCTCCTTTTGAACTCTCTGTTGTTCCCCTGGGACTCCTCCATACAGACTCATACCTGGACCTATAAGAGCATGAAAAGCAGTCCTAGTCAGGACATCACAGTTCAGGCCTAGCTTTGGTGGGAGTTTGAATTCTGTAGGGTCACAAAAAGCCATAAAGTCAAAAATTCTTGTCTGGGTGGCATGTCCCAACAGCTGCTTACTGGGAATGCAGCTCTGCCAGGGAACAGGGCACAGGGCCCCTCACCTTGACATGTATCCCCCAGCACTGTGACCTGCAGGGACCCCAGCCTGGCTGCTGGGTCTCCCTGGTTCAGCTCACACAGTCCCAAGCCGATTTGGGGTGAGATCCTCTAAAAAGGCCTCATTCTCCCCTGATCGCATTAGGGAGGATAAGCCCTATGCTGAGAGTGGGCACAGAGCAGGCAGGAACAGTGCTGGGGCCCTGGGAACCTCTCCCAAAACCATGGCCATGCTTTTGGCACCGTGGCAAGACAAGGGGCACAGACCCCAGCTCCTCCAGCTGTGCCACCACTGCCTTCAATCTGAATGTCACAAATTACTGCCCTTTACTTACATATTTTTATTGTTCCTTTTAGCCACCACGATGGCCTGGAGTCTGGCAGTGAATACGTGAAGGTAAGACACAGAGTGTGATCACAGCCTGTCCCAGCTGGGTGCCAGGGGTGGAGAGGGGATGGTGGTCCTGGAAGTGTACAGGGCTTACACCAGCAGGCTGCTCATTTCTGCACCCCTCCTCCCTTCTGGGCTCTCTCTTTGGCCCTGGAAGGTATTTCTGGCAAGGACAGGGGACACAGAGGAGACACAAACCCTACGTGGTCACCCCAATGCTGTTCCCACAGGAGCTGCTTGCATTTCATGTTCCCAGACATGGAATTGTGAACGCCCACAGACGCAGCCTCCTCCCTCCACCCCCACGTAAAGAAACGGAAGGGTTTGAGCCACTTTCGTGGCCGTCACATGAAAGTTGGTGTAAATCTCTCCAAATCTTTTGCTTATCCTCAGCAAACTATTAACATTCCTGAGGACTCTTCATGTCTGGCCAGAAATTCATTAGTGAGGCGCCTGGCTCTGGCGGAGAGCAGCCCTTTTGCAGGAGGCTGCTGGCACGATGGGACGCTGGGCAGGCACAGAGGAGCGGTGGCAGGGGTGCTGGGAGGTTTGGGAGCACTGAAACCCCCTGAAGTGACAGGGTGGTCACTACTATGCCACAGCCTTTGGGGTGTTTGTTTAAGTAGAGTTGGAGCTCCCCGAGTCCAGTTGCCCAGTGGGGATCTAATCTAGTCTGCCACTGGGCAGATGGCGTTGTTGAGAAGTGACTTGAGGTGCCAAGCTTGGGTGGTCTAATTAGCACAGAGCCCTGCACCTTCATCTTTTGGACTTGGGGCCTCTGGTGGTGGCTGTAGCCAGACATGGAAATGTGGGAACCCCCTGTGGCAAGCTTGGGAGAGAGCTGGCTGGACCCTGAGCTCATCTGCTGCTTGCAACAGGGGTCACATCCCTGTGTGTCCATCCCTGGGACTAATGAGGACCCCACATGGCGAGTCTGGCAGCTGGCAGCCTCTGGGCACTGGGGTCAGATGAGGTTTGTGACGTGTAGCAGAGCGATCCCGCGGGTGGGATGTTCTCCTCTCTGCGCCCTTAAGCCATGTGGGCCTGGCAGAATGGGAGCTCACAGGGCTGGAAGTGGGACGAGTGCCAGGACAACAAAGCTCTGACTGGGCAGATCGGGTCTGGCTGTGATGTAGTTCATTTTCCCCTGCAAAGCCAGCGCAGGGAAGGGCCCTGGTTTGGGGACCTCAGGATATGCAGAGAAACTCCTGCTTGCACAGGCAAGTCCTGTGAGGGCAAGGAGGGGTAAGGGGAAGAAGAGAACAGTTTGGGGTGTTTTTCCTGGCACTGTCAGTGTGTGCACCCAGAGATGCACACATTTTATGCCTCATGATTTAATAGACTGAAACAATACAGGTGGGGAGCAATGGATATGGCTCTGCCTTTGGGATCAAGTACTTTTTGGTGAGCCAGGAGAATTCCCTACCACCCAGTCAGATCCCAGACCTGAGGTACCTGGCCTTTATTTCTCATCCATCCCTGTGGTGTCCAGAAACAGCCCATGGGCTGTGATTTATACACCATTTCCCTTTGGTCAGCAAAGCAACTGATGGCTGCAGTGACAGCAGCTATTTTAGTCAAATTAGTAATTATCTGGAGTGTGAGTGACCGGGATGACAGGGACACTCCAGCTGATTGCAGGCGCTGTGCCTGGCTGGCAGCCCGTGCAGCTGCAGGGTGCTCAGCACCCAGCAGTGTTCAGCCCCAGGTCCTGCAGGATTTAGGGTTGGAAAGAGGCTGCCGTGCCTGCCTTTGGAGGAAGGGAGGATGGAGCTGGGATCTGCCACTGGTCAGTGTAGCTGGCAGGAAAATAAGCAGAGGTGAAACACCTGTGAGGGATTAGCAAAGTAAAGACAGGGAGAAAAGAGCCAGTGAAGGAGAGTCAGGAAGAGGGACAGGATGTGTTGCAAAGCCCTCATGAGCAAAGGCTGACAGGTCTATGTCCAGGTGTGCACCAGGGATCTGCCAAACGTTATCCCTTGAGTTTCAGCTGCAAAACGGCCAGGGCTAGTGCTCCTATCACCAAGCCTGGCCTATTAGACATGCAACCAGGAGCTAGAAAGGGTTGGAAAACCAGGATCAATAAGCACTCGGTAATTAATGTGCTTTAATAATAGCCTAAGGGCTGGTATTTCCAAGCTGCCTGGGGATCTGCATTCCCAGCTCTCTATTTCAACATCCCAGCCACCCCAGTGTTGGCCTTTGTGCAGGTGAAGGAGCTGCAGAAAGACATTACCCTTCGGGAGAACAGCAACCAGTAAATCTGTCACACGTCCTGTGAGAGCTCAGTCAGGGATTTTCAGCTTCCTATGAGGAGGGGCAGCACATTCCCAGCTGGAGGACTTCACCCTGCAGCACCCCACGAGGGTCTTGCTCACTTTATGGTGAATGCCTCAATAGGAAACCATGGAGCCCATCACAGGGGAGAAGCCCTGGCAGGAGGATGATTCACCATCACATCTTTTTGGAGCAGCATGTCCCTGCACAGCGCCATCTGCTCTGTCCCTCAGCCCCAGCCAGGAGGCGAGGAGGAGAGTCCATGCTCCCTGCCCATGCTGGTGGAGCTGCAGGCACCCATGGGACCCATGGGACCTGCTGCCCCCTGTTCCCTGCCTGCAGGCTGTGTGCTGCCACCAGTTCTCTCATGCCTCAGCTGTGCTTGTCCTGCTGTTCAGCTGTGCTGCTCTCCTGCCTCCTCTCCCCCCTGCAAAACCAGGGACAGAGTGAGAGCCCAGCCAGCGCCTCTGAGCTCTTTGTTCTGCGCGGAGGAGCTGCTTGCTCAGGCAGGGACCTGTATCTCATCAGCCTCGGATGCTGTCTCCTTGCCTGGTGATGTGAGGGGCTCGTTTGAATTAATTAGCAGGAAGGCTGCAGGGTTCTGTGGTCGGTGGCAGCAGGAATACCTCTCCGAGGTCACAGCATTGCCTTGGGCTCCTTGGGCCAGGACACGTTTTGCAGATGGGAGGGTGAAGTCCCCAGTTACCGAAGCACAGCCAAATCCAGGCAGGGCAGTGCAGGATAGATGTGGAAGGAGAACAGCAAGGTATAGATCCCTGTCACTGCCAGGGCTGGGGGAGCCCCTGCCTGTCTCCGGCACAGAGCAGCTGCCGGCAGTGGGTTCAGGCAGGGGTTTGGGGGATTTATTTAGGAGTCAAGACTGGAGCAATGCTTTGAGTCCTTAGTGCTGCCTTGCACATCCCATACGTGATACTGTGGCCTTAATTAAACCGAAGCAGAGCCTTAATTAAACACAAGTCAGAGACAGCCTACACAGGAAGCAGGCAGCCGGCTCCCTGCCGTGTGAGGTGGGCACTGGTGTATCCCCCAGAACGGTATCACCGTGTGGGTGTGAAGGAAGACGGGAGGCACAAGAGGGGGTAAGGCTGCTCCTGACCCATGAGCATCACTGGGGAGAGCAGGCAGATTTGGGATGGGGAGAAAAGGGGTGCAGGGTCCCTTCAGGGTGTCTGATTCCCTCAGAGGAGCCAGTTTCTCTCAGAACACCGGCAGCCAGGGGTGCTGGTTCCCCTCAGGGTGTTTGTTCCCCTCTGAGGAGCTGAGTCACCCCAGAGGAACCAGTGCCACTCAGGGCACGGGCAGCCGGGGTGCCGGTTCCCTTCAGGGATGCCCGCTGCCCTCAGAGGTGCCTGTTCTCTTCAAGGCACAGCCAGCCCGGGTGCCTGATGCCCTGAGGGATGCCGCTTCCCTTTGCAACACGGGACTGGCGCTTCCCTTCGGGGGTGCCTGATCCCCTCAGGGATGCCTGTTCCCTTTGCGACATGGGAGTGCCGGTTCCTCTCGGAGGAGCTGGTTCCCAGTTCCCCTCCGAGCGCAGGCAGCCGGGCTGCCCGATCCCCTCAGGGATGCCGCTTCCCTTTGTGGCAGGGGAGCGTAGGTTCCCCTCGGAGGAGCTGGTTCCCAGTTCCCCCGCAGGGCGCAGACAGCCGCGGTACGGCTTCCCCCGAGGCGCCGCTTCCCCGGTTCCCCGGAGCCGAGGCGGCCCCCAGGGGCGGGCCGGGGCGGAGCCGCCGCACCGTGCCCGCCCCTCGCCGCCGACAAGGGATGAGGTAATCGGGGAAGCGGCTGAAATTGAAGCCCGGCGGCGGCGGAGGCAGCGGCGGTGCAGCCCGGGCCGGGGCAGCCCCCGCCGGGCGCGCCGCGCCATGACGGAGCGGTGCAGCCTGTGGAGCGCCCTGTCCGCGGCCGCCTGCTGCTTCTACCGCGGCTCCTTCATGCAGGTGCAGGTGAGCGGGGGCGGCGGTGGGACCGCACCGGCTGCCCTGCGCTCGGCGCGGAGCCCCCGGGCAGCCGCACGCGTGGGGAAGGCGGCGGGGGCAGCGGGAGGGGAAGCGTGCGGGGGACCCCCGGCCACGCACCTGCCGGGGGCTGTTTGGACCCCCGGGTGCAGCGCTGGAGAGCGGGGGAGCCTCCCGGGGAGCCCTGCGGTGCCCCGGCTCACACGAAGCTGCTGCGGGCAGCGCGCTCGGCGAGGCGGCAGCGAGCACGGGGTGAGCCGAGCACCGGGTCGGGGGCAGAGCTCGGCCCCCCTGCAGCCAGGGCCACCACATCCCCCCAGACCAGCGCTTTGACAGGCAGAAAAGTCTCTCTGCAGGGAGCCCTCACCTGCAGCAGACCTCATGAAGGGGAGCGTTTAGCATCCCGCAAAAGGTGGCATGTGGCCGGAGCATCAGTGAGCACAGGAGGGAGATCCAGCCCAGATGAACACACAGCTTCTTGGCCCGGGTCTCCATCTCTGCGCTGCACTGCACAGGTCTGACTGGTGGGAGAAAGCTGGGATCCATCTGTCACCTGTCCTGTGGTGGTTCCAGCACTGCCACTGTCTGGGCACAGGTGTGGTTGTCCTATTTTTGGACTCTGGCATTTGCACAAGGGGGGCATGGTGCTGGGAATTGGTTCCCTCATTTACTGAGTTCAGGAGCAAAGGTGTTTAGGACTGCAGGAGCCAAGCAGGCTCTGAAGCACGAGCTTTAGTATACTGCAAGTTAGAAGGGAGCTGGCAGCCAAGAGAGCTGGCAGTCTTATTCAGTACTCCTGCTGAGCGAGGTAGGTGCCGAGCTTGAGAGATTATTCTGGGTAAGAAGGAGCCCAGAAGCAGCATTTCAAGTCTTGTCATGATTGCGGCTGATCTCAGCGCAAAGCCAGGGATTTTGATTGCTGGTGGGGGTGAAAAGGGAAAAGCAGCAGAGCTTTTTCCAGTTGTCCAAAGGCCACTGAGCAACATGAGGACATGCCCTTGGGCTGCACATTGCAGGGGGTGAGCCGGTGCTTTCAGCCAGCTGCTGCCAGAACAAGGGAGGGACAGGTGAGCATCTGGCTCTCATGTGGGGATGTGAGAAGGGATGAAGGGCACTCCATCCCAACCCGAGAAAGAGTTAAAAGTGAAGCCCTAAGTGCTTCACCTGGCTCTGCCAGATCTTTCACCATCTATTTGTGTCCAAGCGTGCCCAGCAAACACACACTGAAGTCCCCATGAATGACTGGAGCACTTCCAGCTGACAGCCGCATCCCTGCTCACCGCCAATGGCGGTGCACCCAGCCTGGGAAGCACTGACATCATTTCTGGCCAATAGCAGCTCCGAAAAGGGATGCAGCAGCAGCCGCTGCCGCCGTCTTGGAGTGAGATAAGTAATATATAGATGGATGGAAATGTGTGTACACACACACACCATCACTGCATTGGAGACCTGCTCCCCCAGGGTGGCAGTAGCAGCAAATGCCACCACCCTGCCACACAACCTGGGGTGCTTGTCCCACCTCAGAGCACCCAGATGTTCCTGGTCATCGACCCCAGCTGCACCCCACCCCTGCCAGTGAGATAGAATTGCTCCAGAGCTGCCACAAAGGAGCACAGGCAAGGGGAGAGGAGACCATGAGGGTAGCCGGGACTAGTCCTAGGAAGGGCTTTGAACTCCAGCACAAAGATCTTGAGCCAAGATCTGCCTTCAGTGAGGACTAATGGAGATGTGACATAACCAAGAGATGCCTTCAGTCACCTATGGGGTGGGCAGATAGGCTGATGCCTTCTCAGAGGCCATTTAGGTTCTTAGACTCATTGCAAGAGAGGACAGAGGAACAAGTGATTTCCATAAGGATATCGAGATCAGCAGGACAGACTGGCTCACAGCAGGACATGCAGACTGAGAGCATGCCCATAACAACCTGGGGATTGTTTGTGATGGGTTTTTCTTGTGGTCACGCAGGGTGGAGTAACCATTTTTGGGTGGTGCCTGGACTGGTAAGTGCAGCAGTCCTGCATCAGGCGGGCAGAATGGTTCTTGGGTTTGCTGTGATGCTCAGCAAGGACGTTTGCTCCAAAATACATCACTGAAGTAGCCCATTGCCAGGTGTGGAGGAGGCAAAGAAGACCCCTCATGCAAGTCTGTGGCTTTCCCCAGACACCTGTTCTCAATGGCTTGTTACTCCATTTCCTCACTGTTCTGCTTCCCAGACCCCAGAGCTGCTCCAGCAGCCAGAGCAGGGGTGAAGAACTCCAGAAGGGGCTGGGATTTCCCTAGCAAGGGTCCCAGCACAGGGTAGGCAGCATGAGCAGGAGGGAGAACAGATGTGCTTGGTGCCTTGAGGTTAGTGAGATGTTATCAGCAGGGTGGGGTGTAGGTACACCTTGGTCTCCAAGCTGACTTCATCCTCATCTGCAACTCCTCCAGGTTGGGAGGGGAGAGCAGGAAAACAGAATGGAAATCACTCCAGTTTCAAAAGATTACCTCTGCCAGGATAGAAAGCCAAATGCCAGCCTTTGAAGCTCTCCTTAGAGCAGGCTGAGTGACAGCCGCTGTTTTATACACACCACAGGCATCAGCATCCTCCAGCCTTGCAGTTCTTGCCCTTCCATTACCAGTTCCAGTCCTTGCCACTCAGCTGGGAATCACTTCGTCCATCTAGAAAGCAGCACAGAGAGTCAGGGAAGCAGGCAGGGAGGGAGAGCCTCAGGAATTGCCTTCTCATGGCAGCTGCCCCATTGCATGGCTGCTCCAGAGGATTCCCCAGCCCCAGGACTGTGAAACAGCCCATCGAGGCACTCTCCTTTCTCCAGCCGAGCCAGCTTGGCTGCTGGTTGGGATTCCTCAAGCAAAGCTTGGCATCATCTCTGGCAGATTTTGAGCTGGTTTGTCTGGTATGGCTGGTTGGGAGAACCGCTCCAATCCCCATTTCTTCCTGCTGAGCTGGAAGATGCCTTGGGGTTCTTCATGCTGGAGCCCAGCACCACGCACTCCAGCCAGATGCTAATGGGAGTCCAGGCTTCTCCCCACACCCACATTAGTGTGCAAGACCTCACAAGGGGCCGTGCATCTTTAGACGTTCCCTTGGCACAGCCGAGGGCGCCAGGCGATGCCTCTCCAGCGCGGCTCTCAGACATCCGCCCGTGCGCTCCTGACAGCGCCCGGCTGCCCGCTGCCCGCCAGGCCGTGCCGTGCCAGGCCCTGCCAGCGCCTCGGCCCCTGGCCAGCTGGCAGCCTGCGGGCTGGGCTCCTTTGAGACACGCTCCCGACGGAGCGGGGGAAACCCGAGCGCTGCTCGAGGGCTCTGGAGCAAACGCGGCCCTTCGCAGCACAGGGGTCTTTTGCACCAAGGGCTCATAGGGAGCCCAGTTCCCACACAGGAGGAGCAGCAGGTGATTTTGGCATGTTAGGGTAGCATGAGAGACTCAGAACAAGGAGCGGTCTCAGTTATATCACATCAAGGAAAAGGCTCCCCATGATCAGTCTCATGCTGCCTCCTCAGCCATTATAGCCTGACAGTCACTCCAAGCAGTGGCTTCTTAGTGACCATGCAAATCAGGTGAGATCTCGCTACCCAGGCAAGGAGCCAAAAGGATTGTGCCCTCCACATGGCTGGAGAAGGTGGCTTCTGACACTCTCTGCTCACTACTGGGCTCCCTCCCCCATGTGCAAGATACAAAGCCTTCCTTGCCTCTCCCAAACCTCCTGTTCTCTCCTGCTAGCTTAGCTCATGGCTCCTGGCATGGATGCCAGCCAGCTGCTGCCCAAATCTGGGCTTGGAGGTAGCAGGCACTGCTCAGCTGGGCTTGTGTTTTTGTTACCCTGCACATTTACATGGGGAGGATTTGGAGGAAAACCCAGATGTACAATGCTGAGCAGAACAGGCACTAATCCCTGCTCCAGGGGTGGTGGGGGAGAGCTGTAATCCAAACTGCTCCCAGCTCAGCTCTGATGTCTTTCACCTGCACAGACAGCAGAGGTTCCTGGGGGTCCCTTGATACCCCAGAGTTTGGGGGGGAACCGTGTCACAGAGAGGGTGCTGCAGTCAAGGGTCCCCCACCACCCCTCGGCCAAGCCAGGTCTGCTCCATGGCAATGGATTTGTCACCATGGAAACAGGATCAGCTCGGCCTGGGCCCCCCAGGAGGCAGCCGGACCCCTGCAGCATCCGCCGGCCACCATTTATTTTTAATCGGGCTCAGCAGCGCCGGGTGGCTTTGTCTCCAGGAGGGTCCAGAGCAGCAGCAAGTGCTCAGCTCCCTGCAGCCCTTGGGCAGGGGGAGACAATTCCCACATCCCTGCAGCTCCAGTCACCACGACCCTCTCCTAGGGAGAATAAACATGGTTGGATGAATAAATCAGAGTTCAATCCACACTGTTTTCATAGGCTGCTTCCACTCTCCCACCTCCTTTGACTTGACATGAGTTGGGAAGGGAGGAATAAAGGCAGGTCCAGGCTGGCGAGAGCAAGCCCTGGAGAGCACAGGCCCTTTGCCACTGCCTCCTTCCATCTCCCCAGGCTGGAGTAGGGTCCCCAGGACAGGATCTCTGCCTGGTTTGGTGATTGAATGCAGTTACCAGGAGGAATGGAACATCTCCTCCAGGGAAGGAGAGGCCTGGGGTCAGGGTCCTGCTGAGGGACTCAAGAATGCAACAAGAACAGTGGGTACAGGGCAGGACAGCAGCACAGTGCTCTACACTTTCCCTTGCTCACAATCAGTAGAGGAGCAGAAGGAATCAATACAGGACACAGAGGATGGGGCACTGGGCAGAGGTCAGCTCTAAGGCAAGTCCCTGAGGTGTTGGCATGGGGCTGCTCCCCTGTGCTCTGGGGAACCAGCTGCCACACAAGGCCAGCCATGAGTGCCAGTCTGCTCCTCTGGCAGTGCCAGAGCAGTGTCAGCAGGGCTTCAAGCCCATGCCTGTCCTATGAGGCAATACCAGAATCCTGCCTCAACAGGCACCGGGGACCTGGGCCAGTTCTCACTGCCTCCTTACAACTGGCACTGCCACCAGAGGTGAGCCAGGCCACCCAGCCACCCTGGCTCGTGGGAGCAGAGGAATGGGACACCCCAGTAGCCTCATCCGAGCTTCTTAGCCCATGGCAGTGCCACACATATCCCCCCCCTCAGGACATCTGGGATATGGAAGGGAACCCAGGAGTCTTGGCTCCCAGGCCCTGCTCCATGGGGCAGTTCTGTCGGTACCACAGCAGGATCACCACAAAGCCTTTGTGTCAATCAGGAGAACTGGCCTCATGTGAGGCACACACAGGAACCCCAAACCTGTGCTCACATCCCCAAACATCCTCTGGCTCCACCATGCCAGCAGCTCTCCTCTGGGAATACTGGCCCAGCAGCAGGCAGGGAGGGGGGCAGGCAGGCTCCAGCCAACAGACTCATGATGCCATCATCCCTTATCTCTCCAGGGGAAAGGAGAGGGCAAATTGCCTCCTCCAGGCTCAGGTGCACCAGTGCTGGTGAAAGCTAATTTCTAAAAGCTAATTTAGATGCAGAAGGTTCCCTTTACATTTGTCATTACTGTTTATGCTGCCATCAGAGTTAACCCTTTGAAAGGGGAACTGTGATAGATGTTTAAAGGAGGAGCAATAATGCAGGCTTCCTCCTGAAAGGATGCTTCTAATGGCAGTTCAGCCCCAGAGATGTTTAAGGGGTTTTCTCTTGCCTAACCACACTCAGCTCTTACTTGGGGCAGAGGGGCAGCACACCAGGCACAGGGTGGCCAGGCACGATAGGGACATGCCACCAGCAGACCCTCCGAGGGCTCCTGGTGACAGGACCTGGCCCATAAACAGGCACATTACCACAAGAAGTAATCTTCACACACAGCTGGGTTACCTGGGCTTTGGGGACAGTTGTGTTCCTGGCAGGTGCCACAGTCCCCACATGGGGATCCTGCCAGCCCTTCCCTCCCCAGTCCCTGTGCTGCTGCACTGTCTGACACTCTCTCTTCTCCTGTACAGTTCTCCAAGGAGAAATACATCCTCGACTCATCACCAGAAAAGCTTCACAAGGAGCTGGAAGAGGAGCTGAAGCTGAGCAGCACTGACCTGCGCAGCCATGCTTGGTACCACGGCCGCATCCCCCGGGAGGTGAGATGGGGAAGGTGGGTGGCTCTGGGCACCCTTTACTTGGTATGCTGTGGGAGAGCACCCTGAGGCCACACAGAACCACCAGCCTGTCCTCCTGGGAAACACCTGGTCAAGGGCTTCATTAGCTCTGAGCTGCCTGATTTTGCCACAGCAAATGCCCTCTTGTGGCTCAGAGCTAGGGGCAAGGGGAACAACCCGTGGCCCAGATAACACCCCAGCAGAGCATCCCTGTGGTCCATCCTGCGTGGCTGTGGCTAAGCTGTGCCCTGTCCCCCTCACAGGTGTCCGAGAGCCTCGTGCAGAGGAATGGCGACTTCCTCATCCGTGACTCTCTCACCAGCCTGGGTGACTATGTGCTGACGTGCCGCTGGCGCAACGAGCCGCTGCACTTCAAGATCAACAAGGTGACAGTCAAGTCCAGCGATGGCCGTACCCACGTGCAGTACCTCTTCGAGCAGGAGAGCTTTGATAACGTGCCTGCCCTTGTCCGCTTCTACGTGGGCAACCGCAAGGCCATCTCGGAGCAGAGCGGGGCCATCATCTACTGCCCCATCAACCGCACTTTCCCCCTGCGTTACCTGGAAGCCAGCTATGGGCTGGCCAACGGGAAGCACGGCGGGGCCCACAGCCCCTCCACCCAGAAAGGGGGGCACATCAAGAGGAGGAGCATCACCATGACAGACGGCCTGACCGCAGACAAGATCACCAGGGCTGAGGGGTGCCCGACCAGGTGAGCGTGCAGGCTCATCCCTGCTCAGCTAGGCAGAGGATCAGCCTCGGAAATGAAGCAGGATATGCTCAGTCACTGCTCTCTGGGTGCAGGGCAGAGGGTGGGGATCAGGGATGGAAGAGAGAGACCAGCAGAAGCATGGGGGAAGAACCAGTACTCGACTGGAACTGGGGTTTTCTCCCAGGCTGGCTGCTGGCCATGCTGAGCTACCACAGCAGACGCCCAGCGAGCAGACATGACTTTAGCATCACAGGCCAGAAGCCAGAGAGTGTTTTACAATCACCCAGTCCAGGATTACAAGCATGTCAGGGCTTGTTAGAGCCATGGAGCTGAGCTTTCCCAGGCAAACATGAGAGGAGAGTCAGTCTCTGACACCAAGACAGCACTTGTTGTTTGGTTTTGAATGGCCCTTTTAGTTTCAGAGCCCTTTCCATTCAGCATTTGCAAGGAGTTACCAAGCAGAGCTGAAAGCTTGATGGGCAGGAGGAGACTGATGGGTCTGTGCTGATGGAGTCCGCACAGACTCTGGATCACAGCCTTCACAAAGCTGAGCTGTTCACATTAACCTTGGCCAGCTGGACTTCTCCAGAGGTGGAGGAGGAGACTTCCTCTGTATGGCTCACTTTTGGCAGTCCCAGGCTGCCCAGAGCCCTGCAGGGAAGGCAGGGCCACACACATATCCTCACATGCAGCAGCCAAGGGCAGACCCATCTACCCCTGCCTCCAGCAGGACACAGCCTGTTGTTAAGCCAAGCTGCTCTGTCACCACCCTGACCTTCTGAGCCCAAGCGCAGGGTGAGAATGCAGCAGCAGAAAACAGGCAACCAACTGTTATGCCTGGGAAAAGGAAAACACTCAGTCTTCCAGAAGAGCATATGTGTTTCCAGAAGAAGAGCCCAGATCCATCAGTCTTTCCTCATCACTCACATTTTCCCCAAATCCCTTATCACCACCACTGCTGTCCCATCCTCCTCCCACTGCTGAGGCACAGTGCTCAAGACCAAACACATCACAGCAGCCCAGCCCTCACCCACAGCAGGGAAGGCCGTGAATTACCTGCCATAACTCCTTGTAACCCTCCCTGCACTCAGCATCTTTTGCAACTCCATTGACACACAGTGTTTGCATCAGGCCACCACTTGCTGCCCCACCAGCCCAAGACCTCCTTGCTTGTTACGTAACTTCCCAAGTCCTGTTTCCAGGCACTTTCCAGCTCTCCTAAGCTTTGGGTCAGAGCAATGTTTCACCTAACCAGCCCAACACAGCTCCCAGGCAGAAATATAGAAACACAGTGTTAAATACCACTTTGCAGCACAACCCTAGAAAACTACTGTCCATTATTTCTTTGCTAGATTCCCTTCCCCACAGCACCCTGGAGTGGACCAAACTCATGCCATCCCAAGCACCTTGGCTTGGCATGGCATACTGTTGCATTGCTCTGCTCTCCTCTATAGGACCAGGGTCCCTGCAGGAAGGTCTGTCTCTGATTTATGGGGCTCGGGGGTAGTGACCCCTTCTGCTCCCAGCTGCTGCAGGGACTACCTGCTCACTGCTCCAGCTGAACTTGTTATGGGTAGATGTGGAAGGAGGTGATGATCCAAGGGAGGTGTTGGGGCAGCACACCCTCATCCCAGCCTCTCTGTGCTTGCCTGAGCCCTGCTTCAAGGGACTAACCTGTGCCCTGTGCCTCCTCCCCAGCGTGTCCCTGCCCCACCACAGAGATATCATTCGCAACTGTGCTGTCAGCGTGGACCAGATCCAAGACCTGCACTCCCCAATGTCCCCCATCTCTGAGAACCCAGCATCACCTGCTTACAGTACAGGTAGGCATTGTCTCTTCATCCCTCTGGAGACATGGGGCTGTGGATCAGCCTGGACTCGACACTGCAGGGACCTGAGGAGGGGGACCTTAGGGACCTCAGCGCAGTCCTTGGCTGCGTCATTGTGCAGCTGTCCTGGAACCAGGTTGTTCTGTTTTGGCAGAGGGGTTTTAACTGAGCCCCATGTCTCTGGGCTGCTGCATCTGCAGTCCCTATGTGTGTGTGTGCATCTTCAGGCTTTGACAAGTGTCCCATCTGCTCCCTACAGTCACACGGCTAAAGCCACACGCCTGCCAAGCATCTGGAATCACCCCGGCCTCTCCGGTCATAAGAAGGTCCAGCGAACCCCAACTGTGCCATGGGAACAACAGCAAACCTCTTCCAGACCCTGCCCACAGCTCCCATTCGACTCCCTGCCATGGGTACGCCCGTGCCTCCCCCTCTCCCTCCGTGAACAGCTACAGCGACCCGGACACGGGGCACTACTGCCAGCTGCACCCCACCTCGCCCATCTGCAGGGACCGGCCAGCCCACGACAGCAAGCAGCTACCAGCAAAGAGCTACGTGGACAGGCTAAAGGTGGAGGAAGGACAGAGAGGGACTGTGGAGAACAGCTCTGGGGAAGCAGAGGCAGGGCAGAGGCTGAAAGCAGAGCTGGACTACGTGGGCTTTGTGCCCCCCACCATGGAAAAAACCTCCTCCTTCAACCCTGCTGCCTTCCAGTCACTGCTCATCCCCTTGGATAACAAACCTCTGGAGATGACTGTGCTAAAGAAGGTCAAAGAGCTGCTGGCAGAGTCGGACGTGAAGACACTGGCCAAACACATCACCAAAGTGGACTGCCTGGTATGGCCAGGGCCTGGAGGGAGGGATGGGCACTGCTGCCCTCCAGTTGATCTGGGTTGGCAGGGATCAGTGCATCCCTGAACATCAGACAACCCCTGAGTATTGGAGCATCCCTGCTGGGCTCTGCCGTGGTGTATCAGCCAGGGCAGACAGAGGCTGGGCTGGGACAAGAGGCTGCCCGAGAACATTTCAGCCTCTCCTCAATTAACAAAGGTCTAATCAGCTTTCACCTTCCTTGCCAGGTTGCCCGGATATTGGGTGTGACAGTGGAGATGCAGCGGCTCATGGGGGTGAGCTCTGGCATGGAGCTGCTCACCCTTCCCCACGGCCACCAGCTCCGCCTGGACCTGCTGGAACGGTATGGCACAGCATGGCCAAAATGAGCCCACCGGGCTGCCCTGCACGGCCTGGTCTGGCTCCCCTGGGTGTTCCCAGCCTGGCACAGGGGAGGGCAGAGGACAAGCCCTGTCTAAGCCCCCCGAGCATCCCCCCTCCCTGTGCTGACCCCGCTCTGTGTCTTGCCTCTTGGCAGGTTTCACACCATGTCCATCATGATCGCTGTGGATATCTTGGGCTGCACAGGCAGCACGGAGGAGCGGGCAGCCCTACTCCACAAAACCATCCAGCTGGCTGCCGAGCTGAAGAGCACCATGGGGAACATGTTCAGTTTTGCAGCTGTAATGAGCGCCCTGGAAATGACACAGGTACACGGGGACACTCCTTTAGTCCTCATGGCCTGGGCTCACCTCCTTGCTCAAAATATGTCCCTCTCCCTGTGTCCTGCAGGCTCCAAGAGTCATTGGGATGGGTGGAAGGGAAAAATGCCCCGGGTAGGAGGCGTGGGGCCCCATCCGCTGGGATGCAAGCAGGGAAGGGGAAGAGCCATCCCCTCCATGGAGCAGACAGCCTAGTCCCGCCAGGATCCAATTGTTTTTCGGTGGTTGGGCTTTTTGTTTTGTGCTGGGCTGTGTTCCTGGGAGGAAATGAATCTGCCCTCCGGTACAATAGAAATCAGTCTCAAGGCTGTGGCAGCAGCGTCTCCGGGCCACACTGCTCCCTTTGGAAGATGAAAAGAGATTAAAATTCAATTTTAAATCGAGCCCAGCTGGGAAGTCTTGCTTCCTGCCTGCACAAAGGAGGTGGAATGGCTGCCCCCTCCCTGCATCTCATCTTCAAGGCGGCTGTGACACAGGGTTGCTGTCCTGGGGCACAGGCAGGGGGAGAAATCCTAAGCCCAGCCTCAGTGCCAGAGCTGTGCCATGTCTGGCCATGAGCACTGGTGGAGGAGGCTGTTTTCAAGAGCACCAGGCACTGCTGTGGGCAAGGCTGGGGACTATGGCTCCAGCTTCAGGCTGTTCTCCTGGTGCCTGGAAGCTGTGCTGCCCCCAGCATCTTCTACCTGCCCCATCTCCTTTCAGATCGCCCGGCTGGAGCAGACCTGGATGGTGCTGCGGCAGCGGCACACAGAGGGTGCAATCCTCTATGAGAAGAAGCTTAAGCCATTCCTGAAGAGCCTGAATGAAGGGAAAGGTAACAGGAGCAACTCCCCTTGTCTCACTTCCTTTCTCCTTCCCACTTTTGTCTGGGCACTGTTTGAGAGCTCTGACCCTGTCCCAGCTAGTGCCAGACACCCTCTGGCTGCTGACCCGCCCCAGCACTCAGCAGAGCCCATCTGGCCTTGTTTGCCCCTTCCCTCCCAAGGAAGCATTTCATAACTAAATAAAACCAGCAGCTGAGCCAAACTGTTGTGCTCGCATGGCAGTGAGTGCCAAACCAAGGGACAGGGCAGCCAGTTGGAAACATGAAAAGCCATGTGTCTGTAATGCCTGGTGCCCTGTGGTCTGCAAACCTGTTCCTCACTGCAGCCCTGGGAAATGTAGCCTGAGCATGGCCATCAGCTTTCCCTTCCCACACAGCCAGAAACCCTGGCTGGGAGGAGCTGGTGTTGGACAAGGCAGTGGCCCCAGGCACAACGATCGAATAGACACAGCAGCTGCTGTGTCCAGCTGAGCCTTAAACCTCTCCTGGGAGCACGGTGGCAGCCTGGTGTCATGGCAGCGTTTGGCCACATAAGCACTCCACAGGGAGATGGGGAGGGGGACACAGGGTCACAGGGCCATGCAGGGTCCTAAGAGTGCCTCTCTCCCCAGAAGGGCCACCACTGACCAACACCACGTTTCCCCACATCATCCCCCTTGTGACTCTCCTGGAGCGGGATGAGGCTCTGACGGAAAGCCCCGAGCCCTGGGAGGCCACCGACAACGGCGTGGAGGTGGTCATGGCCCACCTGGAGGCAGCACGGATGGTGGCTCACCATGGTGGGCTCTACCATACCAATGCTGAGGTGAAGCTGCAGGGTAAGCAGTGGGGACAGCAGAGCCCCTTTCCCTCTGCCATATTCTCAGTGTGCAGCTCCAGCACCAGGATGGAGCATCCCACAGGTGTGGGGGATCCCACCGCAGGGAACTGACTCTCCCTCTTGCAGGTTTCCAGGGCAAAGCGGAGCTGCTGGAAGTGTTCAGCACTGAGTTCCAGCTGCGGCTGCTCTGGGGCAGCCGTGGGGCTGAGAGCAGCCAGGCTGAGCGCTACGAGAAGTTCGACAAGGTCCTCACTGCCCTGTCCCACAAGCTGGAGCCAGCGGTGCGCTTCAGTGAGCTGTAAACCCCCCAGGCACTCGGAGACCCCCAGCTCCCAGCCTGCATCCCACCAGCGGCTGTGGGGCAAGGGACCGGACCAGGCAGCCAGCGTCAGGAGGAGGAGAAATGGCCCAGAAAGGCACTGAGGCACAGGTTGGCAGTTTTGAGACAAAGGAGGAAGAGCAGCCACCTCAAATCTGCCATCCACCTCTTCAGGACACAACAAGCCAGGGGTCCACACTGCTACTCTGAAGAGTGGGGACAGTGTCTGGGCAGGCCAGCACAGGCCTCCACACCCAGCCCTACTGAGGTCCATGACTACGTGGTGCCCCTCACCTCACCCTTTGGTATTGTTTTTTCCCATCTCCATCTTGCCCACAGCTGCTGGATCCCATGTGTAAATATATTTTCACAATTACTGCTTGATGTACAGACTTGTGAAGGACGGTTCTTGTTGTAAATAATTAGGTTTATTCATTTTGTCATGTAAATACATGTACATATTTCATGGGTTTAGTTGTTACATGCAATAAACTTTTATCCCGTTCCTCGAGGGGACCCCCTGTCCTTTGGGTGTCCTTTAAAGGAGTTCCCTGGGGGAGCAGAGCATGGGGGTGGCTGACGGGAGGAACCAACACGCTGAACTGAATCTCACCTGGCCCCAGACCCCGTGGTGGCCCACTGACAGCCCTTCTGAGGTGGGCTGTGCGGTGTGACAGAATCACAGAATGGTTCAGGCTGGAAGGGACCACAGTGGATCATCTGGTCCCACCTCTGTGTGCACTCCACGCCCTCTCTAGACAATCTGTTCGAGTTCATGGTCACTGCACAGTAAAGAACTTTTCACCTGTGTTCAGGAACTTCCTGGGCATCAGCTTCTACCCATTGCCTCTTGTCCTCAGCACCACTGAGCAGAGCCTGGTCCATCTTCTTGGCAACCCCCTTAGAGATAGATAGATAGATAGATAGATAGATAGATAGATAGATGATAGATAGATAGATAGATAGATAGATAGATAGATAGATAGATAGATAGATAGATAGATAGATAGAAAGAATAGGCGAGATATATAATCTCTTAGATATATATATAAAAGCTGAACAGAGATGCAGAATTACCTCCCTGACCGGCTGGCAAGACTCTTCCTAATTCACTCCAGGACCCCACTGGCCTTGTTGGCCCTCAGGGCACACTGCTGGCTCACAGACACTTTGTTCTCCACCAGCATCCCCCAGTTCTTTTCTGCAGAGCTGCTTTCCGTGTCAGCCCCGCGCCAGTACCGGTGTTCGGGTTGTTCTTCCCCAGGTGCAGGACCCTGCATTTGCCCTTGTTGAGTTTCAGAAGGTTGTTCTCTGCGAGAGGGTCCCGGGTCCCCAGGGCACGAGGGGACAGGGGGACACAGGGGGGCACAGGGACCCTGTCCAGGTGGGAGGCGGGGCGATACGGGTCAGGCCACGCCCACTTGCTGCATGGCCCCACCTCTTTGGATTATACCGCCCTACAGGCCCCGCCCCCTCTGGTCCCGCCTCCGCGCGGGGCACGCTGGGAGTTGTAGTGCGGGCGGTGTGGGAGCCGCGGCCGCCATGGCCCCCGGAGCGGCCCCAGCCCCGCTCCCGGTCCGGGTCCTGCTGGTGCTGCTGGCGGCCGCCGCCCGCCCCGCCGGTGCCTGGGACCTGTGGGCGCTGCGCTGCGGCTTCTCAGCGGACTGCGAGTGCGGCTTCGGGCCCGATCTGCGCGGTCAGCGGGAGCGGCCGGCCGGGAAGGGGGTCTGGGGGCAGCCGCCGAGGCGGGAGGCAGCAGGCGGGGGGATCCCGGGAGCCAGCGCGTCTCCAGGAGAGCCTTCCCGGGGCGTCCCTTGGAGCGGGGTCTCTCGGCCGTGCGGCCCCGGGGATGCCAGGGCCGAGCGGGGCTGCCCCCAGGGACGGGACAGCCATGACATGCCGCGGTCTCCACGTCCTGGTTTCACTTCGTTTCAGGTCTGGAGTTTGACTTGGCCACGAATCTGGTGGGGCAGCCCCTGGTGAGGCAGCAGGTGATGAAGGGCTTGAGGGAGTTCCTGAAGAACCCGAATCCAGTGAAACCCCTCGTGATGTCCTTCCACGGCTCGACAGGAACAGGCAAAACCTACGTGAGCTCCATGCTCATCCGCTACCTCTTCCAGAGGGGGCTCCAGAGCCCCTATGTTCACCACTTCTCCCCCATAGTGCATTTCCCCCACGCTGAGCTGCTAGAGCAGTACAAGGTAAGGGACACTGCTCAGCTCTGCCATTTGACTGGGGGGTTTTGGCTGTGTCTGTCTTGATCCTCAGGACATATGCATTCAAGCTGTTTCCCGAAGTGCAGTAGGAATAAAAGCTCTTTGTTTTACCCTTTCAGACAAACACAGCTGAGTGAGTAGCTCCATACACTGGCTGAAGGATCCACTAGTAACTGTGATATACTCAGTTATTGCTTTCGTCCTCTCCACAGCAGTCCTTGCCCTGATCATGGTCTCATTCTTAAATATTTACACAGCTCTTTGAACGCACAAACAAAAGTGCTTGGCTTAGATGAAAGGCACTAAAATTTTCCCATTGCTTTCCAAACAGCCTGATGGCTGTAAAAACCTGCATATCACTAGACTTGTAATCCACTCCTCACAGAGCACACAGCTCCCTAACAGCAGCTCCAGGCTCTCCATGGTGCCATTCTGTCTCTTAGAGCTGAGAAAAGAGAGAAATCAAAATGCCAGATTCTCAGCAGAGTGAGGATTCAGCACACCTGGACTTTTAGTTTCTGGGTGTTTGGAGAAGTTATTTGTTGTATTGTGGTCCTTAGAGGAAATGCTTTTGGAAAAGTAAATCCCTTCCTGGCTGAAGTGCTTCAATTAGGAGTTACACATGCCCCCAGGCAATGTGAGTGGTTTTCTGTGGGCTGGCAAGAACCTTCAGCCATGATAAAGAGCTGTTCTGGGTCAGTGCAGGCACATGTTTCTGCATCAGAACAGGAGCTGGCAAGAAGCTGAGAACTGTGTAGGTACAACAGGGAACGAGAAGAACACAGGGAGCTGTAGGAGTCTGAATCTCCAGCTTTAGTGTGCTGCCTCCTTTAAATCTGCAATAAAAGACCTACAGTGGGCTAAAAAAAGCTGGTAAACAGCTACTGTAAAACCCAGAATAAAAGGGCCTCCCCAGCACTGGGTCTTTGAGCTCCAAGTGTGGTGCTGTGCAGGGACATGCTGCTTGCAGCGCCTTTGGCTCTTCTTTAGCTCCTGCCTCAGCCTTTACTCTGTGTGCTTGAGCCTTCCTTGCCATCTCACTGCCTTACAGCTTGTGGATGTTTTTCCTAGGAAAGCCTGAAGCGCTGGATCCAAGGGAACTTGACAAACTGTGGACGGTCAGCGTTTCTCTTTGATGAGATGGACAAGATGCACCCAGGCCTGATTGATGTGATCATCCCGTTCCTGGGACCCTCATGGGTTGTGTACGGGACCAACTACCGCAAAGCCATCTTCATCTTCATCAGGTGAGAGAGGCCTCTCCATGGGGCCTTGCAGCTCACTGCTGCTCATTTGGGCAGAGGTCACACCTACTTGAGGGTACACACTTGTTTTGCCTTTCCTTCTCCAAGCCTTGAGCCTCTACAACTGCCAAGAGATGCTATCTCACTGTGAACAGACAGATCTGGAGACTGTGAAAAAGCCTCCTCTGCATGTTATTTGGCTGCCTCTACAGGAGTTATTTTGGGCCAGGCAGCTGGGATCTGCTGGCTTGCTCTCTGCAGGCTGGTGGGTGTCAGGTGCCACCTGAGACACCGTTTTCCTGGGTACACACTGGATAAGCCTCTCATTCTTGTGCAGCAATGCAGGAGGGGAGCAGATCAACAACGTGACATTGGCTCTGTGGCGTGCCCGCAAGGACCGGGAGGAGATCAGCTTGCAGGACCTGGAGCCAGCCATCTCCAAGGCCGTGTTTGAAAACCCTCAGAGTGAGTCCATGGAGCTGAGCTCCTCCTGTAGCCCCACAGCTCAGCACAGGCAGCCTGGCCTGTTCTAGGAAGCCACCCACACCACTTGCCTCCTCCCAGGCAACCAGAAAGGGACGGGGGGGTTTTTGAGGGATTGGAACTGCGATCTCCTTGAGGTTTCCTGGTGAAGGGAACCAGCTTCTGAGGCAGCAGACCTGTTGCCATATTTAGCAAAGTTCTTTGGAGACAAGGTGTATTTGCAGCTGGAGGCTGGCAGACTGCACAGCACACTTGCCAGAACAGCACTGAGCTATATCAATCCCCACTGCATGCCTGGACCTCCTTGCATTTCCCTTAGCACAGGGAGCAAAGCCTAAATTCTGACGAGACAAGCTAAATCCCTCCATTCCTGGAGAACCAGTCTGTTTGGAAGGAAGGTGACAACTGATGGGTTCAACCCCATTCTTGTACAAAACCAACAAGATCTCTCTTCAGCAAAGTATTTTGACTTCACACAAAGCAGCTCTTTGAATTGCAGAGACTGCAGAGACTCTCTGAAGGTAAAACCTTCTCTTCCTTTCCTTGTGCAGGTGGCTTCTGGAAATCTGGGATCATTAATGAACATCTCATTGATTTTGTTGTGCCTTTCCTCCCACTGAAGCACTACCATGTAAAGCAGTGTGTCATCAGTGAGCTTGTCCAGCAAGGCCTCGAGGTACACCCAGGTGTCGTCCAGGAAGTGGCTGACAGCATCCCCTACTTCCCAGAAGAAGAGAAATTATTCTCATCAACAGGCTGCAAAACAGTGGCCTCTCGCATCAGTTTTTTCTTCTAGTCACTGGCAAGGGCCTCTCTCAGATCCACATGGAGCTAGAGAGCACCCAGGGCTGGTGGGATGAGCAGTGGGAATGGTGTGTCACTCTCCACAGCACAAGTGCTCTCCTGCTCAACTCTCTCCAGCCCTAACGAGTCCAGTGCAGGATGCAACTGCAGGACCAGGTGCAAATTATGTGATTTAAAGCACTTTACTGATTCAGTCTTGGCCAGGTGAGGAATCCACCACCTGAGATATCTGTGATGATATGGGGAAGATGCTGAGGTCTGCAGTGTCAGGGGGCTTCTCACCCTCTCGACAGCACCCACCCACAGCTCTCCCACTCTGGCAGCTGTTGATACCCAATACGTTAAGATTCTGAGCCCATAGAAGAATATTTCTTCCTTACAACATTTTTACAGTTTTAAAAAAACCTTTTAAAGCTGTAGCTTAAAAGCTGTAGTGCCTCAGCTCCTTGGCACAAGGTGTGTAGTGGTGCTGACTCCTGTGAACACCTCAACATGGCAACAAAGTTTTCTTTTCAAGGACGTTTTACAGCCACCCACATTCCAGTTTCACTGTGAATAGGTGCTGGTAGGGACCAGCTTCAACACCAGGTGAGGGGGGTAAGGTGGGAGAGGGCAACACCTGATCTGCCATGAGCCAGGCTCCCCTACCACCCCTTCATCCATCTTTTCCCTAAGGACCAAAGGATTTCCCTGTAGCAAACCAGGAAAACAACAACAAAAGACTTCTTACTTGTTTTACCAGCCATGAAGAATCTCATCCTACCTCCAGGGGAGCCCTCAGCGTTGCTAACGGTTTTGAAAATTCCTTTTATTCAGTGATGGTTTCTCCAGCAGCGTTGGTGCTTTGAGCTGTGGAGTCCCTTGTACATCCTTCTGCTGGTCAGACCTTGCAGGCTTTGGCTGGGCCAGCACCCATTCAGCCTCTGGGGAGTGTCACAATGGGGGACCTGGGGACAAGTTAGAGAAGATTAGTGCTCCAGACTGCCAAACATGGGATGTACAGCCTGGGATTTGCCCAGGTTTTAATATCCTTTTTGTTATTATGGAATAAGAGGTCAGAGGAACCAGAGTCATTCACTTGCTAGGAGCAACCTGCACAAGGGATGGGTGTAGAGACACTTTGCAAAGCTTCCGAAGTTCTGCTTGTTCCCTGCATGGAAATGAGCTGCCAGTGCTTGGGACCATTCCAGCTCCAGGCCCTGAGCTTTGGGGATTTTGGACACCACCCAAAGGCTGCCCAAGAGCTGGCCCAAAGACAGGGGCAAAATTTCTGCCTCTTCCAAAAATATGATGCATTTCTAATTTTAAAATAAATCTTTTAAGAACTAAAGAGTTGAGATCTTCACTTGGATTCCTGACTGCAGCTAGTGTGGAAGGACTTTGAAGATGAGCAATTTCACAGTGATGTGCTGCTGGGCTGGGGAACTGTCACAGTGCCCTGGAAGAAAGCTCTGCCCTGCTAGGTGGGTGAGGCTCCACCCAGGCCTGAAGGATGGTTTGGGGACAGTGAGGAGTGATGTGTTCCCTCATCCAGCCGTATCCCAAGGGCCGGCAGGTGCGTGGAGACGGAACAGGCACAAACACACAAAACACGGGGCCTAGTCCTGGGCATTCACTGCTCCTGCAAGTCCCTCGGGGACCCTCTACAGAGTTTCTCCCGGCTCGACGGCGTTCCCAGGCCGCGGCGACTAGTAACGCCCCGTTAACGCGCCTCGCCGTCCTCACTACCACCTCGACGACCAGTGGGCCCGCCCAGCATTATCACAGCGGCGACACCACCCCCGACACCGCGACACCGCCCCCGACACCGCGACACCGCCCGCGACACCGCCCCCGACACCGCGACACCGCCCCGCCGCCCGCTAGAAAGATGGCGGCGCTGCCCGTAACGAAGATGGCGGCGGGAGAGAGGCCACGTGAGCGGGACGCTGAGCGGCGCGCGGGCGTGACGTCACGCGGGCGAGGAGGGCGATGCTGGCGGCGGAGGTGGCGGGGCGCGCGCGAGCGCTCGTGGGGCGGGCGGGGCCGCGCGCCATGGTGAGGGCAGGGGGGGAGCGGGGGGAGCGCGGCTGTGAGGGGAGCGCAGGGAGCTGGACTATGAGGGGAATGTGGGGCAGTGATTGTGAGGGCAACGTGGCTGTGAGGGGAAAGGGAGGCAGGGGGCTGTGAGGGCAGCGAGACTGTGAGAGGAACGGGGGAATCTGGGGAACGGGACTGTGAGGAGAACAGGGTGCATCAGGACTGTGAGGCGAGCAGAGGGGGCGGGGCTGTGAGGGTAGTGAAGGAGGGGATCAGGTCATGGGAGAGCACCGGCGCTGTCAGGGCTGTGAGGGGAGCACCGAGGGAAGAGGGACTGAAGGGAATGCGATGGGGATGGAGGCGGTGAGGACCCAGCCAGCTGTGGGGAGCATGGATGGGGCAGGTCTGAAACATGCTGGGGGAGATCCGACCCATGCAGGGGCCAGGGGCCTCATGGTGGTGTCAGAGCCCTGTTGACACCTGTCACACAGGTGGCCGGCCTGGGCAACTACGGGCTGCGAGGCACACGGCACAGTGTGGGCATGGAGGTGCTGGACCGGCTGGCCCGGCAGCTGGCAGTGGCCGAGAGCTGGCGAGTGGACAAGCGGTGCTGTGCTGATGTGGCCCTGGCCACAGTCCACGGACTGGAGATGGTGCTGCTCAAGCCACGGAGGTTCATGAACCTCAATGGGCTCAGCGTTGCCAGTGCTGGTGAGCAATTGGGTCAGCCCCAAAGCCTCTAGTGCCATCAGCCCCCTGTGACAGCCCTGCTGTCTCCCTGCCCTCCATGGCTCATCATAGCCCCACTCTGTAGAGCCAGGGCCTAGTGAGTCTGTCTAGGGGGAGACATTGCTTGGGTTGTATGTCTGTTTCCAAAGCTGAGATCTACAGCCTTGGCCCTGAAGACATTTACCTGGTTCACGACGACCTGGACAAGGCTCTGGGCAAGGTGGCAATCAAGCTGGGAGGCAGCGCAAGGTATGGTGTAGCCCCAGCTCTCTGTGTGAGCTGGTTTGAGGCTTTAACATGCCCATGCAGACTGATGGGCTTGGCCCCATCCCACCAGCCTTGTCATGTTTCAGCTCTTCTCCTGGGCTTGATCCATTGCAGAGGTAACAGCTGGCTGTTTGGGCAGCCTCCCAGTTCCCACCCTGGCAGGGAGGGCAGGGAGCCTCCTGGAAGCGGCTATGGGCTGGATTCAGCCCATTGACCACACCACATGGGTTTTTTATAGCACTCTGCCTCCACTGTGCCTGCCCAGTGCCAGCTCCCAGGGCAGGCTGCAGACATTTAAGCTGGGAAAGCTTCCACTGCAGGATGGGGCAGGTATGGTGCTGAGCCCCAGTGCTCAGTCATACAGGCGCCAGCTGCAGCAAGAGCTGACACACAGAATGTGCTGTGCTAGCCCTGCTTCCCTCAAACCCCCTGCCAGCTGCTCTGAGCCTCCAGGGCTGGAGCTCCTGCAGAACCAGGACATGGGGACTGCAGCCCTTGGCTGGGACCACATTCCCACATTCCTGCAGCAGGAGACCCCAGGGCTATGTGGGGAGGTCTCTCTTACAGACTAACTGTGGGTTTTCTCTTTCTTTCCTAAGGGGACACAACGGGGTCCAATCCTGCATCAGTGCTTTGCACTCCAATGTGAGTGAATTCAGTGGAAGGAGATCAGTCCTGTGCCCCCCTAAATGCATGGCTTGTTCCCCCACTCCCCTTTTCCTGATTCCCCTCAGACAAACCCCTGCTCCCTTTCCCCCCTTTTCTCCTTCCCCTTCTTCCCAGAGGGCTGTTGTCTGTTTGGCCGCCTAGAGGACATGGAAACAATTAGCCTGAGTGGCTCTGCCAGGCCTGGCAGGAGCCTGGGATGTCAGCACAGCCCAGCAAAAGCCTCTTCCAAAATTATGTTTCTTGGAGCAAGCACTCAAAACCGCCTGGAAAACATGAGGAGCTGCTCCCTTGCTGCCCAGCCTCCCTCTCAGCACTGTCACCTTGCCTAGCTGTGTCTGAACACGTGAGGTGAAGCTCCCCCAGCTCTCTTCCTTCCTCCCCAGGAGATGACCCGGCTCAGGATCGGCATCGGGCGGCCAGAGGGGGGTGTGACAGTGCCCGACTACGTCCTGTCTCCGTTCAGTGCTGGGGAACGGGAGAAGCTGGAGCAGATCCTGGCCCAGGCAGTGACCTGCCTGCTGGAGCACCTCCAGAGCCGGGCGCCCACAGAGCCAGGGGACAGGGGCTGACACAAACCCCTGGGGACCCTTGTGGCCAATGGACAGGGTGCTGCGGGCTCTCTGGAGTGACCGTAGTGCGGAGCAGAGCTGGCACAGCTGGGCAGCCTGGCTGGGCGCTGGGGCAGCCTCCTTCCATCCCCGCACCAATCCAGGCAGCTTGTGTCCCACTAGCATCCCTGCAGAGACTCCATACCTCAGTTTGGCACAGAAATTAAATAAACCCTCACCCTGACTCTGCCCTGCTCCTGCCTCTTCCGTGCGCTGCCTGCCAAGCTTGGGTTGTGCTTGCCACTTCAGCTCAAATCCATGTTCCCATCCCTGTTGGGCCAGCACAGTTTGGAGGGAGGCTCCTAGTGAGAAACGGAGAGCAATAGGAGCTACTTCTGTAGAGTCCAAAGGCATTTCAGCTTTGTTGAGAAACTGGCAAGCATGAAGAGCCTGGAATCTCATAACGTGCTGCTCCCACTGAGCTGCAGCAAGTTTCAGGGCTGGCCTCACAGTGTTTTGAGTTCAGTGGTTTTGGCCAAAATGAGTTTCCAACAGCTGCAGGAGTCCTGGCTTCCCAGAGACCCGTTGCAGGTCTAATGGTGGAGAGGGCAGACAGGCAGTGTGTGCTCACCACTGCTGTGTCCCAGAGTCCTGGTCTGTGCCAGCATGTCCTGCCCAGCTCTGTATCCCACAAATATTGAGACACCCAGCAAAGGCAGCTCCTGCATGCCAGCAGGTGCTGAAACAAGCACTGGGACACTTGGCTGAGGTATACCACAGTGTTGCTGTGGCTTCCATCCTCTGCTCTAGCCTGCACCAGACCTTCTGCTCAATCCCGAGCTCCTGAGCTCCTCCTGGAGCACTGAGGCTGCCTGGGACCAGGGGAAGAGCTGGGAAGCAAAAGCATCCCCAACCTGTCTTCCCTTCCTCACCCATGTCTATTCTGGCTGGGATCCTGCACTTGCAGAACGAGCACTTGGCCATCTCCTTCTCCCTGTTCCCCAGTAGATCCACTCAGATCCTCAGGTCTCGTGTGATCTGCAGCTGGTTGTTTTCCTTCAGGAGGTCCCTGTGTAACTGTTCCACCTGCCCCAAATGATGCTTTCCTGAATCACTAGGTAGTCTCACACATTTCACTGTGGGTGTCTGCTACCAAGGCATGCACCTGCTGCTCCATCACCTCCATTCCCAGGGGAGAGCTGAGCTCTGTGAAGATGCTACCCACCTTTTCCACCCAGACACCAAGCGTAAACTTCAGTCTTCCTCCCCACTCCACCTCTCCCCTCTCTTTCTCCCTTACAGATTTCATTCCCAAAGTTCCCAGCTGGAGGAGCTGCCAGACTCTTGCCCCTGCAGCACCGAGGTGACCCCAGTGGAGTAATGCCCTGGGAACTTGGGGCAATGCCAGCACCCAGCACATCAGCTCAGTCTGCTTTAATCCTCGCTGGGCTTCCCCCCAGGCATGGCATGAGGGACAAGCCCAGTCAGTGGCAGGAGGCCACCACAGGTGCCAGACCAAAGTCCTCTCCCCAAAGTCCGGGCTGGTGGGAGACAGCAGAGTTGGCATCGCTTGAAACTGTCCTGGAGAAGTGTCCTCGGCAGAGATGGAGCACAGTGCTCCCCTGGTCTCTCCACTTGGCAGGGAGAGGCTTTCCTGGGGCAAATCCTGCCTTGGGTGGATTTGTCACATGCAGATTCAAAGAACCTGTGGGGCTGTGTCCAGGGCAGCTGCATCTCTTGAGTGGGAGTGGGCAGTTGCTTGGTCCTTGCCCACGGTGCTCCCCACTGGATCACAATCCCTCATTTCTAGGAGACATGGACACAGACATTAGTGGTCACGGCAGGAGCAGCCCTGACATGTTCACGCCTGCAGCCGAGGCAGTGGGAGGGCTGTTTTCCAGCCTCCCCCAGTCTGGCAGCTCCCAGGGCAGTTCTGCTGCCAGGACAAGCAACCTCAGGCAGGGAAAGTCTGACCCAGCATTAACTGTGTCTGTGCTGTCCTGGGGCTGAGCCACTGTGGGTCGCCTGCCTGCATGGCCATCCCACAGATGCACAGCCTCAAGGAGACCCATTTCTGAGGGGAGCAAGCAGGGCTGGGGTGAAACATTCCCCTGGGAGAGGCCCCAGCTCTTTCTGCACTGAGGAGGCTTTTGCAGCAGGCAAAGGAGCGTTCTCCCTTCCTCACCTGAGGGAGCAGCACGGACTCAGGGAGGTGGAGAGCCCTGTCCCCATGTCCCCTCCAGCCCAGTGCAGCCCCACATGGGAAATCTCTGTCCCCACCCCTTTCCCCACCTGGAAGAGACAGTCTGTTCTCTATTTCCCAATGCTTTGAGTCTAACGGAGAGAGCTGCTGCCCCGTGACAAAAACAAGCTAGGCATGTGGGACACATCTGAACATGGCACTTGCAGAGAGATGCTCCCCAGCTGCTCTGTCCCCTGTGCCCGGGTCTCACAGCCTTGCTCACCATCAGAGCTCATCACGGGCTGTGGAGCGGAGGTGGCCTGCACTGCCCCGTGAGTCCCTCAGAGTCTTCTGCGAGCCAACCCAGTCAGTCTTCTTGGCATCATCATCCCAGATGGTGGAAGTCTCGGTGTCACTCAGCCAGTTGCTGTCCCCAGCATAGTGAGTGGGATAAACCAGGAGGGGGTGAGCCGAAAATACAAGCAAATCCCGTGGGGAGAAGTGCTGCTTGTAATCCTCGCTGGAGAAAGTGGAGCAGACCCGAGAGGAGAAACTGGCTTACAGAGCATGGCACAGAGGAGAAAAAGCACTGGGAAAACTATATCAACCACCCAGGGGAGGCTCCATGCAGGGCAGGGGATAGGGAGGGATGTGGGGTACCAGGCATGGAGCTGGAGAAGGCTGGGCAGGGACTGTGGAGGGATTACAGAGAGGACAGGACCTGTCGCTCCCCACCGGCTGGGGCTGGCTCTTGGCACAGAGTGGGTCTCTGGCACAGCATCCAGCTGGCCCTGAGACAGGGCTGTCTGGTGCTGTTATGCCTGCAAGCAGGGGGCTTCCAGCTGCTCCTGGTGCATGTCCAGAGCACTAATCTGTCCCTCCAGCCACCTCCAGCCTGCCTTTTACATGCCTGATCCCTGTGTTTCTCCATCCTGCCCACTGGGTTTCCTAATCCCTTCTCTCCCAGGACACTCACCCACTGGTGCTCACTCACCCCCTAAACTGCCTGCCCCTCCCCAGACAAAGCCTTACTGCTGACCCTCACTCCAGAGAGCAGCATGAACCCCTGACCAGGGGTGGGGAACCACACAGTCCCCCAGCACTAGGGTACAGAGGGCTGCTCCCCGTCCCTTGCCATGGGGCCAAGACCCTGTGCAGGGCCCACATCAGGCCCCAGCTCCATTCCTGTTATTCTATCCCATACTGGCCAAGGGCCATTTTCCAGCGGCCAGTGGCCAGGCAGCAGCCAGCTGAGAATGAGCTCATGCTACAGATGTTTTCCTCTAGCGTGAGTAACGCCTACAAGGGAGGGAACTGAGTCAGGGGGTGACAGTGGAGAAGAAACACATTGTCCCACACTGGCATGGCCAGGCCAGCACCCTCCTGCACAACCTGCTCCTTACTTGGGGTGCTTGTCATACATGATGGGCAGATATTCGTCCACAGGCAGCATTTTGGAGAGGGGTTTGGTGGCCAGCAGCTTCTGTGCCCCACGGTGGGAGATGGCATAGGCCAGTGTCCAGTATGAGTACCCAGCCACCACCAGGTTCCGCACGCCTTTCACCGGTGCCTCATCCTCGTCGTTCACCTGTTTCCTCCCCAGGTAGCTGTGGAGTGGCCAGGGAACCATGAGAGCCAGCCTTAGGGACCCCCACCCCACACCCCCTATCCCCAGCACCCACATGAGGTCCCACTCCTGCTGTGCCTGCTCCAGCTCCTCCATCAGCCGCTGCAGCCGTGCTGGGAAGGCAGCCTCGAAGCGCACATCATCCTCGAAGACCACCGACTGCTCCAGCCCCCGGGACACGATCTGGGGGAGGAGACAGAGGTGCGAGCCTATCCCAGCACCACTCAGGGCCATACTGGGGCCACTGACCCTGCAGGACACCCCTTCTCCCCAGGTCCTCCAGACATCTGTGATGCTCACAGGGTCCCTTCCCACTGCTGGTGACCCTTAGGGACCCCATGGCCACTGTGGCCCCATACCTCCTTCCAGATATTGTAGTGGCTGAGGAAGCAGCCAACCTCGCCCTTTGTGAGTGTGCGGCCAGAGAAGGGATCATAGTACCCGGGTAGCAGGTCCACACCCAGCACCTTGATGTCACTGCTGTTGAGGGTGCTGCAAGGCGAGGGCCTGCATCAGTGAGGTGTCCCCCTAGATGCTCCCCATCCCCTCCCCAGGGTGACACCAGAGGACTGGTCCCCCCATGGTCACCTGCCATCCACAGCATCCACCACCCGTGGAACGATCTCCAGCTCCTGCAGGGATGCCAGCATTCGCTGCCGCCGGTCTGGCCTCCGCACCAGGTTGATTAGGAAGATCTGGGGAGGGAAAGGAGAGCCCCAACAACGGGGCACGTCGTCATGGGGGACACACAGCCTGCCTGGCTACTGCAGGATGGGGACAGGGGCTCAGGCTTTGTCATCAATGGATGCACTCAGAGAGATGGATGCAATCAGAGGGATGGACAGGGGGACACGAGTGGCTCCATTGGGCACTTACTTCATCAAAGCCCATTTTTGTGAGTGGTCTGGGCAGGAGAGAAATGTGCCTGGAGCGCTGCATGGGGGGACCATCCACTGTGAAGAGAGGTGACACTCTTCAGTGGAGCCCAGATGCCCCAGGCTGGGAGCTGAGGCTGACAGCCCTGTCAGGACCTGGAGGCCTCCAGGACCCCTCCACCCATGGGCACTCACCCATGGCCTCCAGCGTGAGATGCACAAAGTTGGCATGATCATCCTCCAGCGTCTGGTGGGCCTTCACAGGAACATTGATGTAACCAAAGTGGTGCTGGTTGCACACATAGACCTCCGCGCCTGCCGGGTGAGACAGGTGAGCAGCACAGATCCCCCAAACCTCTGCACCCCCCAAACCCCCATCACCCTCACCAGCCTCCTGGCAGGAGTAGGCAAAGACAATGATGTCATCGAAGGCCCAGGTGTAGTTGGGATGGGGCGGGTAGAAAGCCAAGTGCAAGGTCTCCTCCTTCCGCAGGTCGATCAGGAAGGTGGCATAGACCATGGGGACACGGAAGCAGCCCAGGCGCTGCCGGTTCTTGGTGGGGAAGTAGTCGGCTGTCCGGCGATAGAATCCCTGTGGCACACCAGCACAGTGCCTCCATGGCAGAGGGCTCCTCCACCATGGGGGTGTCTCATTCTCCAGGGCTTTCTGGGAAATACCTGAGGTGTGATGCCACACCAGAAGTTGGAGTAGAAGGTCTGTGAGTCCAGCATGGGGGCCACCACTGACTTGTTCTGCGCCATGAGAAACTTGAGGGTCTGGTTGTTGGTCAGGACACTGTCAGTGTCCATGAACTGCAGAGACAGCACAAGTTCTGGAGACACAGAGAAGCCCACCTCAGCCCCCACCCCAGCAGTGCCCCAAGCCCCTTACCAGGATGTAGTCTGCCTGCTGCTCCCGGGCATAGGTGAGAGCTTCCTGCTTCAACTTCATCACATTTTCATAGCGTTTGTCACTCCAGTGCTTGGGACCAAGCTCATCAGGGTAGGAGCTGGGCAGGGGGAGGCAAGGGTTAACCTCACTCGCTGGGAGTGCGCTAACTCAGTGCAGGCTGTTCGTGCCGGCAGGCTGAGTCAGCCCCACTCTCTGCTTCGCTCCTCCTGGCCCCCAGCCAGGGAGAGTTGATGCTGCTCCAGGAGCCCCTCACAGCCCACACCTGCCCCCACCCAGCACTCAACCAGCCTCACCTGGGCTCCTCTTGCACCTTCCAGGCCACCGAGTGATAATCCTTCCCCACCGCCCCCAGCCACTCCTGCAGCATTGCTGTCGTGTTGTCCGAGTTGTGGTCTGTTGCACACCTGGGATGAGGGGACATCAGCCTCTGGGGGTCCTCCTCAAGGGACAACAGGACCTCACCCTGCTCCAGAAATGCTCACAGGGCCAGAAGACTGAGCCAGTGACAGACTTGCTTGGGAACATAACATGTAATTTGAAGGAGCCAAGGCTGCACAGGCAGGAGGGAGAACGCCAACTGGTAATTTCTTCCCCAGTGCCACTGCCAGCCAGGCTGTTCCACAGCTCCCGCCCCTCATCCCTTCAACGCAGTGGCAGCCCTGGACATGTTCTCCTCACCTCAGCCTTCTGACTGCCCACCGTGAGCATTGCTTCGTCCCCCTGCACCCCACAGTACCCCTGTGCATCCCATGGTTCCAGCAGTGAGAGGAAAGGACTCAACAGGCAGCGAAAAATCCCCCATCCTGAACATTCCCTTTGCCGGGCACCATCACCGTTCCCAACTTTCCCACTCGTCCTCACAATGTTCACAGGGAGACCGGTACAGACAGAGCTGAGCCCACCTTGCACTGGGCCAAAGCCCCAGTTCTCACACTCCTTGGCACCCTCGACCTGTCAAAGAGCCCCGGGACATCCCCTGGGCACTGGAGTCATGGCGATTTGACAGATTCAGGGGACAAGGCAGGATCTGCAGCCGGGGGTAGCCGGGGGATGCAGTGGATAAAGGTGAGAATCCCCCTTCCCCGGCAGGGGGGAAGTTGAGCCCTGCCCCAGCCCTGCCAGGATCCCCCCGCCAGCCCCCGCCTCAGCTCCCCCACAAAAGCAGCTGAAGAAAAGTTTCCGACAAGTTCAGGCGAGAGACGGCAGCGGCGCAACGAGGAGACAGAAGGCTCCTCTTCCAGCCAACCCCCAGCACGGTAAAGGGAGCTTGGGGGTGTCTTTGGGAAAGGGAGACTGAGGGTGAGCCCTGCCGGGAGGGGAAGGCAGCGTCTGACCCTGATGATGCAGAACCCCCTTGTGCCCCTCCTCAGCCCCACAGCTTCCTCAGGGGAAAGGTGGGGGTCCTGCCCCTTCCCCGCGGGGCAGCCCGAGCCCCTCCTGCTTCCCTGCTGGGTCCCACACACGGGGCAGAGCCACCCCTAACATTTTGGGGCTGGGGGTGCTGCTACCAGCGGGGTCCCTGTTCCTCCCGAAGGTCTCTACTCCCTGAGGATCCTGATGCCCCCGCAGGCTCCCATTCCTTCGAATCTGTTCTGTCTACCCAGGCCCCTGTTACTCCAAGATCACCCCGAGCCCCCAGTTCCCCCTCTCTCCCCAGCACCCCCGCGGCATTGTCCTCCAGGTCCCTGCTATCCTGGGCTCTCCATTCCCCTCACATTCCCCTCACTCCCCAGGACCCTCCTTCCCCCCGCTATCCCCGTTCCCCCGGGGCTCCCCGTTATCCCTGCGGTCCCTGTGACTCCAGCATCCCGGCTCCCCCGAGATGCCCGTTCCCCACAGCCCTCTCCTCCCCTAGGATCCATGGATCGGTGCCGCTCACCGCGCCGCGGGATGCCCGCTCCCCGCGGCGTCCCGGCTCCCCCCGGGGTCCCGCTCCCTCACCACAGGGCGATGCTGCCCGCGGGATAGTCCAAGCGCTCCAGGGCTCCCAGGCTGTGCGGCAGCGAGTGCTGCGCGTTCCGGGCCAGCAGGGCGACTACCAGGCGCGGTGGGGCTGGCCCGGTGCCGGTGCCGGTGCCGGTGCCGGTGCCGGTGCCGGTGCCGGTGCCCAGCAGCAGGAGGAGGGCGCAGAGCGGCCCCGCGGCGCCCATGGCGGAGGCGGCGGGCGGGGAAGGGGCGGGCTGGGACCCGCCGCGCTCAGCGCACCCCCCGCCCCCGCCCCCGGCCCAGCCCCGCCGCCGCCGCAAGCCCCGGGGACCAGTTCGGGTCGGGTTTCCTTAAACAGAGTCGATATCAGTGCAGAGCCCCACACAGCCCACGGCCGGGGGGCGAGAGACCGGGGGACACCCGGGGCGCCCTCCCCGAGGATGCTCCAGGGCATCCCCATGTGCCCCTGGCCAGCACACGGCTGGGTCCACATGGTGCCTGCCGGCGTGGGTGGGTGGGCGATGGGACGGGGGGCTCATGTTTGGGGAATATGGCCAAGGGCGCTGGTTGCCAGGAGCATCATCGCCAGGGGGGCTCATGGAGAGGGGGATCACGGCCAGAAAGGCTCGTGGCTGAGGGGGGCTTGTTTGGCGAGTGGTGGCTGAGTGGGCTCATGGCTGTGATCCTCGCCAAGGCAGCCCACCCCACTGAGCCGTGTCCCACGCAGGCTGCCCTCCATGGCTGACCGCTCGCAGGCCCACGGGCGTGTCTGTGACGTGTTCGGGCCGGGGCAGGGGCACTCCCGGGGCCTGCGGGACGTTTGACCAAAGCCTTCTGCTTTTCCACCCGATCCATAAATAACGCCGTCAGCTCCCACAGCAAGCGCGGGCCTGGGAGTGGTCACATCCTGCAGAGCGGTAACTCCGTGCTCCCCACCAGCAGTGCCCGGCACCCCTCGCTGCGGTGGCCCTGGTGCGGGACGGGTTTGCCACACGTGCCAAACCTGCGCCCACCCGCGTTGGGGTGAGGGGTGCCCCGGGCGGCTGCTGGCGCCGGCTCCCGGTGTCCCCCCGGCGGCTCCATCAGGGTGCAGCAGAAGGGTCGGGAAGTGAAGAACCGAGGAATACCTGAAAGAAGCGACAGAGAGGGCAGGGGACTCAGAGAACCCGGCAGTGACTGCAAGGAGAGAAAAATGCTGTTTACAGCCCCGGCTCGGACAAAGTATTTCGGGAAGGGCTCGGCGCCAGCGCAGCCGAGAATTCCCAGCCACGGAAGAGCTGCGGGAAGGAGCAGGCGCCCGAGAGCCCAGCAGAGCCGGCCCCACCCGTGTCCGTGTCGGGATTCCACCCAGGGAAGGCTGAAGGAGGGACAGCCCCTCTGCCCTCCGCCGGAGCCCTCGAGCACGGCCCCGCAGCCCCGGAGGGGATGAGGGCGGAGCAGGAGCCGCAGAGTAGCGGGGATGCCCGCGGAGCCCACGGCCCCCCCGTCCCTCGGGGACACCCCCGGCGGCACCGCCCCCGCGCCGCGGGCAGCCCTCGGTCGCTGCTGCCACCTCCCGGCGCCGCCGCAACGCCCGTACCGGCTCTCGGTGGGGAGTCCTGGGTCTGTCCGAACTGGATCTGATCCCCACGTCCTCACAACCCTCTCTCCCTGTTTTTCTTCATCCCTGCATCCCATCATCCCTGTATCCCTGATCCCCACACCCCTCCAGCCCTTCACCCCTCCATTCTTTCATCCCTGTTCTTGTCTATGCCTTCATCCCTTCTCTTCTTCATCTCTTCATATCCTTATCCCTGCATCCCTTCCCTTCTTCCCCCTGATATCCCCACATCCTTCCATCCCTGCATTGTCTCCCAGAGTCGCAGCTGGACCTGCCCTTCCCCTGGCAGCCCACACAGTTCAGCCACCCCAGCACAGCCATGGCCCCGCTGCCCTGGTACAGCCCTCACCAGCACCCCCCGGCCCTGGGCTCCAGAGCAGAGGGAGAGAGGGAGAGACCACCCTTCCCACAGCCCCATCACCCCCAAAGCAGGCAGAGGAAGGGGGGCCACCTCTGTGACATGGGGAAACTGAGGCACAGGCCAGTGAAATGTGCTGCACACAGGCTGGGACTGGTAAAGGGACAGAGCATCCTGTGTCAGAATTATCCCTGCCTTTGCAATCCACCTTCCCCCCCATCCTGGCTGCTGCTGGGCTCACAATGGACCTTCAGAGCCCACTGAGAGCCAAGTGGCATCTTACAAGCAGTTTTGGACATGCAAAGGAAAACAGCCCAGGTGAGCTCAGGGAGGAGAGGGACATGGAGACACTGTCAGGGCACCTGCTGTGTGGTCCTCAGGGTGACAACACACCCAGCTCTGCGCTGTGGCTCAGCATCTCTACCTGCACCACGCTGCTGAGGCAGGGCTGTGACAGCTCCAGTGACCCAGGGGCAGGACCGGAAGGCAGGTGGCAGGTCCCCACAGGGCCCAGGGTGTCCCCAAGGGGCTCAGAACATCCTCACAGCTTCATGCACTCATGGTGATTCCTGAAATACAGAGCCAGCATCAGGCCTGCAAGCATCCTGCCCGGAAAACCACGAAGGCTCCGGGCAGGAGCAGCACTGCACAACATTTACAGGAGTATGTTTTCTTTTCTTCACAGGGAAAAGTTGCTTTTGGACACAGGGATGAGGATTTTGGTTACCTCCCATCCCTCTCCACCCCTTCCTTGAAATTTTCTAGGATTTTCAGCAAAGCCTTTGAAAAGCTCCAGTTTCCTCAGACGTCATATTTTTTTCTCCTTTAAAAGGCTCAACCCTGTTTGCAAAAGGCAAATGTGTGTCTGTATACATATGTATCTATAAATGCAGAGATTCTGTGTGTGTGTACATGGCTGAGACTGATACAAGTCCCTCGGTCAACAAATTATTTTTATTAATCCTTTTTCACAAGTAAAAACATCCTGGAGACTCAGCTAGCTGCCCAAAGTCCAAGGGTCCCCATTCCCAAGCTGTGACACTGCCCAGGTGATGCTCTCCCCTCCAGTCGTGCCTTCTCCAGACCTCCCCTGACTTACCCAGCCTCAAAGCATCAGCCCTGATTCCTGCTGGGGAAACTGAGGCACGGAGCTCTCTCCGCTGCTTCTCAGCCTCCCAGCAAGTGCCTGTCCAGGGGGAATTCTGGAATGGAGTGCCTGTGAATCCACCATACCCTCTGCTGTGCAAGCCCCTCATCCTGCGCTGTTCCAGATGTTTTCAGCACCTCCCAGCTGTTGGGTAGCTCAGGAGGCCAGCGCTCCCCTCTCAGCTGGGTTTTCCTTCCAGGTCTCTGCTAAACCCATCACATCCATGGGCGCTGCTCCTCCTTCCTCTTTGCAGGCTGCTTCTGCAGCAAGCAAAAACTACAGATCTTCCCACACAGAAAAATACTGGGGAATTTACGCCATCTTGGAGGGATTTTGGCCATCCTGGGAGGGATTTTGGCCACCCGGGGGGATTTTGGCCCACCCAAGAGATGTTGTGCCAGAGGAGCTGGAGGCTGATGGGAGCAGCATTCTCATCCTGGCTGTGGGGAAAGGGGAATTTGTGCCACTGTAAATGGGGCAGTGACAAACAGCCAGTGTCCCCAAGCCTCAACCCATTGGGAGACTGACTGGAGTCTTCCTGGTGGGCTGTGAAACTCTGGGAGTGGGGAAGCTTCCTGGGGGTCCTTCTTCATGTCCCGCTGGGAGCAAGAAGCCAGGGCCATGCTCCACTCCACCTGCAAGGCACTGCCACCCTTGGAGCCACATTCAAACCCTGCAGTGGCCAAATCCTGACCCTCCTGGGTGGCACAGCTGGTGCAGCCTCAGAATTAATCCCTTTTCTTCCCAGTCTGGACCACAGCTTTTGGTATCAGGACCAGCAAGCGCCCTGGCTCTGGGTGTCAAAGGGGACCCTGTCAGTGGGCAGAGGGACAGCTCTCACAGCAAGGGGAAACTGAGGCAGGAAACGCTAGGCTGTCAGTGAGCATAGAGAGGCTGCACACGCTGAGGCTTCACTCCAGGGACAACAGGGAGCTTCCCTCTCAGAGGGACAGCGAGAGAGAGGGGTACCCGATGGACCAGGTCCCCCTGCGATGCACTGACCGGTGCACTCCCGTCCCCTCCCTCCTCTCCCCCAGTGGGGCTGACGGTCGGTCCCGTCCCAACCCGGGGCAGCTGTGACCGAAAACAAAGCTGTCCCCTTCGGCACAATACCCTTCTGTCCCCCCCCCAGCTGCTGACCGCTGGGGTGGGCAGCGGCGGGGCTGGAGGCGTCGAGGGGCCGTGCCAGGCCCCCGCTGGCAGGGGACAATGTTGGCAGTGATGGAGAGTAGGTATTTCAAAAGGTTTTGTTTTCGGGTTGACCCGCCGAGCCGGCGTGACCCCGCAGCCCCCCACCCAGCCCTGCTCCTCCGTCCCAATAGAAACCGGCCACATTCCTG
The DNA here is from genome assembly GCF_021018805.1 of Prinia subflava. NCBI lineage: Eukaryota > Metazoa > Chordata > Aves > Passeriformes > Cisticolidae > Prinia > Prinia subflava. The sequence continues at coordinate 5,410,736 of NC_086258.1, forward strand.
ACCTCGAGGGGGGGGGGGGGAGTTTCAAACCTCCCCGGGAAGGAGACAATGGGGGTGTCAGGGCAGTGATTTAGGAGGGGGGGCTCTTTCCATCACAAAGGCGAGACAAAGGCGCTCGACGCTGGGAAAGGGGCTTCGGCGGCGGCTCAGGAGAGGGGCCGTGGTATTGTGCTGGGCCAGCCGCCCTCGGCAGCAGGGCTGCCAGGGCCCACCGAGTCCCACCGTGTCCCATCAGATCCTACCGCGTCCCACTGGGTGCCAGCAGGTACCAGCAGGTGCCACTGGATCCCATTTGGTCCCACCTGCCCCTTCAGCCCAGTCTGCACTGCAGCCCTCCCCGCGGCCACCCTGGAGACACAGCCTGGTGGCTTCGTGGATGTCACCGTGACCCACGGTGGGAGGGAGTGAGTCCCCATCCCCACGTGGCGTGGCTGGGTCACCCCTGCTCTCCACAGCTCCCCAGTCCCGCGGGGCTGGCCAGGCCCCCCATGGGCAGCTGTCCCTGACCCGGGGGACGCTCAGACCCAGAGCCCTGAGCTCCCCTCCCCGCCAGCCCTCCCGGCTGTCCAGGGTTCCATTCTCCTCTGCAGTGGCCATTCCCGGCTCCGAGGGCCGCCGAGGATCAGCAGCTCCTCTGTGAGGAGCTCAAAGGGGCTTTGTGCACCCCGGGGCTGCCGGCACCCAGCACCACCGGCCACCGCTGGCACGGGCACCGCGCCGGTGCCCACCCTGCCCACACCTCGCAGCCCCCCACAAACCCCGGTATTTGCAACTGCCCCCTGCCCGACCCTCCTCCTCCCTCCCTGTGGGTCTCAGCCCCTAAACGGAGGCATAATTGCCCCCAAAAAAACCCAAACAAACAAACAAAGAAGCCAGGAAACTGCTTAAGCAGGCAACTTACGGTGTCCTCTGCTGCCGAGCCGAGCCCGTCTCTCCAGCCAGTGTCCCAGTGACGACGGGATCGGAGCCTGCACGGAGAGGGGAGTTTTTTACAGGATAAGTGTTTTTCTCCCGGTGCTGGACGGCTGATCCGAAGGAAAAGCTGGAAACAAGTTCATTGGTTTTGCTCTAGCTCCCTGTCCTTGCCCTAATTTTTTTTCCTGGCAGCTGGCGGGAGGAAGGGAGCTGGCAAGGTGATGCTTTTTGGGGAAGTGGGGAACTGCTGGCGAAGGAGGCATTCGCTCCCCGGGAGCCTGGGAAAGCCGGGGGGCTGCGGGGAGGGCCGGCCCTGGATCCCCGACCCAGCGTGGCGAGGCTCACGGCTGTGCCCGGGCTGACCGTGGTGCCGAGCTTCGCGGTCATGCTGAGGCTCACGGCCAAGCAGCGCCCGGCAGGTGGAGGGGCGCCGGCGGGACACACCAGAAAGCCAATGACATCATGTTGTGGGTTTGTTGTTTTTTTTTTTTTTTTTTTTCCTCCAGGATGAAATTTGCAGACAACTTCCCCGACCGCCCGCGAGCGCTGGGGCCCCAGTGAGGAGCAGGACACACGGACCCCAGGTCTCCCCAGGACACACAGACACCCATCGAGGGAGCGCAGGGCTCGGCCAGGGCTTTATTCTTTTTCCCCTTTGGGGTTAGAAGATCTACATTTTATTTGTTAACTGGTGGCTTACAGGGGCTCCCCAGCACACGGAGAGCGGGAGCGGCCGGCGGCTGGGCAGAGCAGCCCGGCACAGCCGGCGCCAGCGCCCCGGGGGGACCCCCCATCCCCACGGCGGGGCAGGATCCGGCCCCGGCCGCACAACCTGGGATGGCTCCTTTCGCCTCTTCCCTCTTAATTTTGTTTAGAAACTTGTCAGGTTGGTAGATAAAGGAGGTGGAAAGATCAATCCCGGCTTTTCATCAGTGTGGGAAAAAGTATTTCACTAATCCATATTTATTGGTGTAAGGAACAGGGGGGGGAGGGCAGGAGACCCTAATGGTCAGAGCAAAGGACAGAAGGGACAGTTTAAGGCTGCCCTTTTCCGAGAGGTCACATGTCACCAAAATCTTTCGGTTGTCTCGGGATTGGTTACATTCTGTTCTCTTTTTTTCTATTGAGGTTGCCAAGCAACTGGCTAAGACCAGCCAAGATATTTTCTTTATTACAAGTGGAGCAGAAAGCAGCAAGGAGGAGAGAGATAAAAAAAAAGGAAAAAAAAAAGGGGGGGGGAGAGAAGAGAAGAAGTTTAGACAATTAACATTTATAGGATCACATAACTTCATTAACTCGGCTGAGATTTGTGAGAGAGACTTAAAAAAAAATAAAGGAAAAAAAAAGGTGGTGGTGGGGAGCGTTAGGAATTAAAACAAGTTAAAAGGCCGGCAGGTCTGGGGCTAAAACAATGCCAGAACACCCGGAGCAGCAACAGGGGCTTCCCTCAGATGGTTCCCGCTTCCCAAAGAGTGGCCAGTCCCAGGCAATGGCTGCAACCCAGCTCAGGGGCCTTCAGCTGCTGCTGCTCTCTTTTCTTTTATTAAATGCTGGCTTTCTTTTGGTTTTCACGCTCGTAGGAAGTGCGTTTATTGCTACTGGCTCTGGCAGGGATGTGTTGGGACGCAAAGGAGCCCTTCTGAGGGAGGTGCATGGCTGTGGCAGGAGCTGGGCGTCCCCCTGGCCCTGGCCCATGGGGAAGGGGCTGTGAGGATGTGGCTGTCCCCAAGGGACACCTTCATGCCTCTTCAGGGTGGGCGAAACCTCCCATAGAGGGAATGAGACTGTGGGAGAGCAATCTCCCGGCGCAGATCCCTGCCCTGTTGGCCCCTGCTCAGGGTTTGGGCCTGACAGTCTCTAACATTGTCCCTGGGCTCCAGGGGCGAGGCCAAAGGCAGGGGACACTGCTGAGGGTTGGGGACAGACACTGGGGTCACCCTGCAGCTCAGTGGGGCTGGGCTGCCCCAAGCATCCCTGGAGTTTCTGCCCCAGCACTCACCAGTCCCTCTCCCTGCCAGCCCAGTCCCTGTGTGAGGACACGAGGGAAGGCGAGGACAAGCAGGGACCTCCTCGGCAAACCCTTCCAGACCCCGGTCCAGCTCTGCCCAGGGACCCCTGTGACACCCGGGGTGGTGACAGGCAGCAAGGCCGGCCACCTCCACCCTCTTCCCTTCTTCCCTTTGGCTGCGGGGACCTTCGGCAGGTTGGAGCTGGGGGTCTCCGGAGGGGAGAGGCAGGCGATGTCCCCGCTCCTCCGGCCGGGCCCGCAGCTGCCGGCCTGCCAGCTCGGTAATATTCATCAGGGGAAAACAATGAGCATTATTTATCCCCAGCACTTTCCCTGCCGCTGGGGGGCCGAGTTGGGGTGCAGGTGACCCCCTACCCCACGGGGTACCCGGGCAGTGTCACTCCCGCCGCAGCAGAGCGGAGGGGGTCTCCAAGGGGGGCCGAGTGTGTGGGAGGGGACCCCAGACCCAGCTCTGCCCGGCGGCTCGGGGGGGATCCCCACAACCCCGAGTGGGGCCAGCCGCGGCCGTCCCCGGGGCTGGAGCCGAGCCCCCGGGGCAGAGCGCACCCCGCGCCCCGGGCCCGGCGGTGCGGCGGCTGCGGGCCGGGCCGGAGCCGAGGTTTGGGAGCTGTGTCTTTAAGAGATGGCTGGCTCCAGGTTGCAGCTGCTGTTTCTGTGCTATAGAGACAGTGGAGATTCATTACTCCTAAAACACAATGGGCATTTATCACCCCGTGGTGTTATTCAAATCCAGTACCAATTGAAGGTCATCCCCATTCTTTTCTCGCCGGCTCTGCAACACATTTATTGTTGTGCCGTTCAACTAAAAGCCCTGCCCGGCCCCGGCGCAGCCCGCAGAGCCCCGGTGTGCGCATCCCTCCCGGGCGGATTTGGGACCCTCCCGGGTGGATACGGCGTGGAGGAAGCGGGGCAGAGCCGCGGCGGCTCCGCCGGGCTCGGGGCCGGCAGCAGGTGCCGCGGGAGCCCCGCCGCTGTGCCCCGCCGAGCCGCGGGGGCCGCCCGCTCCGCCCCCGCGGGACGCACTTTCCGCGCCCCGTGGAAACTCGGAGCCCCGTGGGCCGCCGGGGCCGAGGGCGGCTCGGGCAGCCGGGGGTCCGCCGCTCGCCCGCAGCCCCCGGCCGCCGCTCGGGGCGACCTGCCCGGCCTCGCCGCGGAGCGGCCACGGCCGCCGGCACTGGCATCGGCGGGGGAAGCGCCGGCAGCGGGCCGGGATTTTCCCTGCCTGGAGCGGGGGGATCTGTTCCCAACTTCGTGGGCGCCGGTCGGTGAGGAGGGGCTGGGGAAGAAGCCTGGATTTTTCATCTTTTTTCCTTTTTTATTATTCTTCTTATTATTAATATTTTCCCCCCAGCGGTCATTTATAAATTTCGGAGATTTGTTCAAAGTGCACGAATTTTGAGGGCGATCCTCTTGGAATTGGTGGATTCTCCACGGCAGGAGTGGCGCGACTGCAGCGCGGGGCCGGGGTCTGTGCCCGCAGCATCACCCCCGCGGAGCCCCGCGGCTGCCGGAGGCACCGAGCCCCGCCGCGGCCGCCAGCTCCGGCGCACCGAGCCCCTGCTCCACCGGGGCTGCTCCGGCACGGATGGATCGTCGGTTTTCGTTTTCTATCTTTTTTCTTGTTCGTTTCTTTTTTTCTTCTTCTTCTTTTATTTTTTTAAAAATTTTTAAATTTTTTCCTTTTTTTTTTTCTTTTTCTTCTTTTTTTTTCTTGCTTTCTTTTTATATTTTTTAATAGCGCTGCTTTTAAATTTTTTTTTTTTTTTTTTGAGGAGTAAGAAATGAGTAGGTAAAATTAAACTCCTCGCAGTGCCATTAAATGGAACCCGGGATGCGAAACGCCGCGGCTGCGCTCGAAACTTGTCGGGGCTGGAGCAGCGGCTCGGCGGGGCCGGGAATGGGAGCGGGGGGCGGCGGGAGCCGGCTCAGGGCCCGTGTGTCCTTCTTTTCCAGGCTCCAGCCGGATTACCCCTGGAAGATCCCGCGAGCCCGGGATGGGAATCTCCGCTCCTGATTGTCCAAACGCAATTCTTGTGCGATGGAGCCGTACGAACCAAGAATTGTGTCTGGACATCTGTAGCAGAGGTTTCACCTCCTCCGGCGGGGCTCCAGGACGGTTCTCGGGGCACAGGACAGAGGACGGAGCTTCCCCGGGCCCGGGGCAGTGCAGGTAACCGCTCCCGGCTGCGTCCCGGGGGTCGGGGCCAGGATTTCAGGGAAACTGAGGAAAAACCAGCGGCGGCTCCGCTCTGCTCGGTGTGGCCGAGGGTGCCCGGTCTTAATGCGTCAAACCCTGGCCGGGCCATCACCGGGACGGCCAGCCCCGGCCGGGCTGGCACCGGGCAGGCACCGGGCAGGGGCGGAGGGCCGAGCCTCGGGCACCGGCGGTTTGCCGGGAGCGGCGGGGCCGCAGCCGGGCGCGGCGGGCGGGCATTTCGGCCCTGCGGCTCCATCCCGGTTTATCTTTCTTAGGTTTATTTATTTACCTATTTTAACATTGCGGCTTAATTTCCTTTCTTTCGGCGTGCGCCCGGCCCCGTGCACCGGGACACTCCTCCGGTCCTCTTGCCGCAGCCCCGGCTGGCCCCGGGCACACGGAGGCCGCTGGGGCTCGGTCGGGCCGAGGAGCGGCCCCGCCGCTCGGGCACCGGGCGGGCTCGGCGGGGAGCGGTGCGGGCGGCGGGCACGGCCCCGAGGGCCGCGGCGGGGCTCGGGGAGCCCCTCGGAGCGGAGCAGCCCCCGCGGAACGGCGGCCGGAGGAAGGCTCGTTCTAACAGAGAGGCTTTATGAATCCACCAGCCAAACGGCTCGGCCGGGGCTGCCAAGGAAACCCAGGAGGAGGAGGGAAGCATTACAAGATCCGAGCAGAATTTCTCCAAGAGCCTATCTAGGACAAAGCTGGAGGGGGAAGAATGTTTTAAAAGGCTTTTATTTCAGAAACTTTTTGTTACTGTTGTTGTTACAGGATTTAGCTGTACCCCTCTTCTCCACCCCCCGGGCTTCCTTCATCTTCCCATTTCTAGCTTTTTTAAGCAGTGATTGACAGCTTTTACTACAGCAGGAGCTAAGCCACCTGGGTCTACCTGCACTATCGAGGGGAATAACAGCTCCTGGGGAAGGAACCCATCTTATCTGAGCAAACAGCTGGGGGGGATGAGAACAGACAAGCCTAGCCTAAGGCACAGAGGCAGGGTAGGAGAAGGGCAGGCAGCAGTGCTGAAGATGAACCTTTTTCCCACTGTGTTTCAGTTCGTTTCAAGCCGCTCCCCACTCAGGTTCCTTGGTTTTCAGCCAGCTCCTACCACCACCTGGAATCCCCTTCCACTGTCCCGGCCCAGCTAAGCTAAGGGCCAGGAACTCGGGACAGAGAAGAGCCTTTGGCCTGTCTGTGTCATTTACAAACGGCGTGAGCTGGACTCAAAGTTGCTGTCGCTGGATTTGGACAAGGTTGAATATCCATTTGTCAGCAGCAGCGGGTTGAAGTTGGGGCTCCTTAGATGCAGAAGCATCGTAGGCTGTGGGTGCTTTTAGCTCCGCAGGTTGTGGAGGGGTAGACATGAGAGAGGAGTCAGTGGAGAAGTCAGCAGAGGGAATCACTCTGTGCATCTGACAGGAATTCCTCCGGCAGGCGCGGCGCGGGAGAGGCTCCTGCACAGCCCTCGGGGTGCTGGGCCAGGCTGCCTGAGCAGGGCTGCTGCACCGGCTGCTCCCCAGCAGCTCCTGATGACCGAGGGCTTTCAGAGCAGCTCTGAGAGCACCAAAGCAGCACCGGCGGGTCCTCTGCTCCGCGAGAGCCGCGGCTCAGGCAGGAGCTGCTGCCGGGGACCTCTGCATCCGCTGGACCCGAGCCCGAACAGGTGAGCAGGGCAGGGGGAGAGCAGGAGGACAGTCCTGGCCAGGCACTCCTGGAAGCTCATGCAGCATGTTTCAGACCTGTTGGTGCTGTGCTATCCTCTCTGAGCCCATCTCTCTGCTCTCACCGTAGCCTTCTGGCTGGCAGGGACCAGTCTGTCTATCTGAGGAAACTTCTGGAAAGCCAACAACACCCATGCCCTAGCAGAGCCACACACACCCACCTCCTCAGGGCATGCAGCAAGAGGCCTCTCCCTCCCACTGACACAAGGGGTTAAAAGCCACTGACTTTCTCAGGTCTTGGCACTTTAGCTGTGCATCTCCAGCCCCAGCCCTTCTCCAGCCAGACTGCAGCTCCCACCTGCACAGAATGCAGTGCAGCCTGATCAATTCTGTCTATCATGGTGACAGAAAGATCATTTGCTGTCCTGATCACTCTGTGCTGTCTCAGGCCGGGTGAGGGTTTGTTTCCCCTCCAACCAAATCATTATAAATTGACATTATTCATGGGCCAGTACTTCACCCTGCCTCAGCTCTGGTATGAAAGCAGCATGAGGGATCAGAAATACAAAACCAAAAAAGCCTTATTTCTCTCCTGCTTCCCATAAATAAATATCATGACATGGTGAAAGTCACTTCTGAGGGCTCTGGAGCTGTTATGTTTGCTATCTCATGGCAAAGCTAGTCAAACCACCTTTTGTTTCCTTGCAGTTTCTTACCCTTCCCATGGCTGGTGCAGAGACTGTACTAACATTAAGCATCGTGTTAAAATAATCCTGGTTCCCAGCACCAGACCACCTCACTGCATGTTAAGACATGTTATCCTACTCGGGGTTCAGCACCCCTCTTCCTCCTGTCAGAGAAAAACAAAGTCCCACATGCTGAGGTGCTCTCTGCTTGTTAGGGTACCTGGAAGTGCAGTCAGGAGAGGTGAAATGAGGACCAAAAGATGGATGCTCTGGTGGTGAACAGAAGGCCGCAGGCTGGCGGGGCTTTATTTGGATGTCTACAACAAGTGAACGCAGTGGGAAGATGCAGAGACTGGACACAGGCAGTTCAAGAGAGGTTTGGGTGGGTTAAGGTTTTTGTTTGGGTTTTTTTTTCCCAGGGATTTGGATTTACAGCCTCTTGTTTTTTCAGGAGTTCACCCGCCGTGCAAAGTTGAGATGAAAAGCACATTATCCTGGTCCTGGAGTTTATAATCCAGCTCACCCTGCAGGCCAAGAAAAAAAATGAAAAATTGTTTAAATGTCATTTCCAAATACAAGCTGCAAAGAGAAAACAGCTCATAAAAAGATGGTGAGTATTAGGGAGAGCAAAAGGGGACAGACTGATGTTTTCATCATAACAGAAGCAAAGGTGAGAGACCAGCCACAGTGCTGATGCTCATCACCCCACATGGCTTTCTGGACCAGGGTTCTGACAGAACAGGTGGTTGCCTGAGGCAGGGCAATGGTGAGGGGCTGTTTGTTGTCTGAGAAGGGAAGACATTTACCAGGTGCCTGTTTGAGTTGAAATCTCCCTGTGGCCTTTACCTGCCAGGCACCGCCTGACGTCAGGGAAGGTGGTTCTGTGTGGGGCCCAGGTGCCCCCATGCTGTCACCCCACACGTGGGGAGACCTGCCAGCAGCCAGAGGTGCAAACCCCAGTTCCAGAGACCAGGGAAAAAGGGTGATCTCCCTTCAGACCCTGTCTGGCTGATGAGACTCAGCAGGTTAGAGAGAGGCTCCAGGCTTTTGAACAGCCACAGTACAGGAGATAGATTCCAGCCTGCCCCTTCCCCCTCAAATATGAGATGCTTTGCTTGGGGCAAGAATCAGAAATAGCTTCTGTGAGAGCAACCACAGAACAGAGAGAGCAATATTTTCAACAAAGAAAGTCAAACTGAAGGAGTACAGACCATTAGTTCCCAGTCTGCCTCGTTGATGAGCACCAAAATTCCTGGCCTCCTGCAGAATAGAGAAAAATAATTAGGATATAGGGCTGCTAAAAAGATCCACAAATAGTTAAGAACAAGGGATGTCACAGCACAGATCACCAGCTGACTGCCTATAAAGCCAAAAAAGAGATCCTAGCATGGAGGTGGAAACAGGTACAGTCTGTGCCCTTTCTAGATCAAATAAAGGGGACGCAGGAGTAATCCCAAAGCTCATTTGAATGAAAAGGCACCGTTCCGAGGATGCTCCAGGATGACTGCATTTCCGTAGCAGGCAGAAAAGCCAGGTAATTAAAACCCACGCACGACACTCAGGCTCAGAGAGCTCAGTGTGAAGGCAGGGAAAGCCATTCTGGTGCCCCTACCAGAGGCACTAAACACCTGGGATCCACTCCAAGCCCCTGATTCTAAGCAAAGGGATTCCCCCTCTTTGATCTTCAGTGTCCTGCAATTGTCTCTCCTGTTACCAGGGGACCTGGCACATGCTTCAGCTCACAAAGATCTGTGACGAATGTTAAACACCCCCAGCGCCACCCCGCAGTCAGGGATGGCTTGCACAGCTCACTCTGCTCCATTTCTCCTGCCTTCCTTTTTTTTTCCTACCCCCCTCCATAAGACTGGCCCCATTTTGATAATAAAAATACATTTCCCAGAAGAAGTATTTGTTGGCATTTCTCAGAATGACTGCTTCAGTCCCAGTGATGTCAGCAGGGAACAGACAGACCTGCTAAAACTCCTGGAATAGAGGATACAGGTACTTCTCTGTTCCAAGTGACAATGAAGAGAAAGTATAAATGGCCCTGCTTCGTGTTTAAGGTTTAAAGATTTGGGGTGAGGGCTGCAAAAGATGCTCTCTGTGGACAGACATAAGGGATACCTCCCTTAAGCAAATCCTGTGCTTTCATGGTCACTGACTTACTCAACAGGAAATCTGCCCCAGAGGAAAAATCCCCCAGACTGTGGGGATCAACAGAGGAACACCAGGAAAATTCATAACAGTTGTACTTACACAGATTCCCCTTGGATAAATAACTCTGGTCGCTCTTTCAACAGATTCTGTTTGATCCACTTGAGCAGGTTTCTGATATCCCCTGGAAGAAGGAAGGACAGGGTTTACAAACTAGCTGATGGCTCCCGGTGATGCCAGAGCAAAGTGATTGTTTATCCACGAAAGGGCAGATGAGGAACATGCAGGATGGACGGGGATAGCTGCAAAGAAACTCAAAGACAGTCCTGTCTCCATGGTTTGGCAGAAGAGGTTTCCCATAGAAAACTCATCCCACAAAGAATAAATGCAGCTCCTGCTGAAGCACCAATCTGGCAGCAGATTCCCAATGTTCAGGTCTCTGACACACGTCCCATATCCTGTGTATTATCTTGTCACCCAACAAATTATGTATAATTCTCTTATGCATTTAATTAGATTTAAAAAGTCCAAACAAGCAAGCCTAAGAACCTGAACAAAGACAGACACTTTTGCACCAAAACCAGCACAAACTCCTGGAGACATTGGGAGCTCTGGGGCCCAAACCTCTCCATGGCCATGCATTAAACAGACAGGAGAGCCCTGGCCCAGAGTTGCATTTTGGACATTTACAGCATCCCTCAGCATCACACCTGCTGCTGTGGAGTGTTCCCCATGCTGTGCCTGCTCCCTCCTTTTACACTTTATGCTTAGAGCTTCTTTATTAAAGCTCAGCCTTTATCTTTCCATTTCAGTAGGTGACAGGAAGGATTTGTCTTCATGTAAAAGGAGGAGGAGACACTGCTGGCGGGTTTTTATAGTATCAATTTTACTTTGTGAGGCAAAAACAATTTCTTTAGTGATAGCATCAGTTAATTTCCTATTGGAGAGGTGAGAAGAGACAGAGGGGGGAACAATCCTTTACAGGGTTTAGAGAAGCTGACAAATTGCAAAGTGGAGTTCTCCTGCATTTGCCTCTATATTTCACCATTCCACAAACTACTTCATCATTCCAAATCCACAATCAGTTATTCTCCCGGGGCTCCTTTAAACAGCCCTTTGAAAGCCCCAAAAGAGTTTTGTTTGTTTTCAAGAAGCAAAGAAGCTTTCTAAAGGCACAAATGCACCAGTGAGGGCTGCAGCCCCGCTCCAGGAGGAGCAGGGATGGCAGCATGGGTTTCTTATGTGAGGTAAGCTCACTGCAGTCATGAGGAATCTTTCCACACGTGCTTCTCTGAGTTAAATTCTCTCTGTATACCCTTCCCCATGTGTTTGCTTCATGACAAGCAATAATATATGCATTTGTAGTGGCCTGGCTTAGGCCAGGCCTTATCCCAGGATTTTATGGGATCATGGATGTTATCCAGAGCCAAACTGGAATTGTTCCAAATAATGTCACCCTCGTTGCTCCTGTCACACCCAGGATGAACAGCCCTGGTGTGGACAGAAGCACATCAGCCAGGCAATGGGGATATGTCCATCTGCAGCAGATGGGGGTCTCTTCTCCCAGGGAAAGGGGGAGGGGAATGCTCTGAGATTCCCCTCTGTTCCCCCTGCTTTCCCAGGGCACTGGTGCCTCCAAACCAGCACTCTGACCCCAAAACCCTGATCTCACCACAGCAATGCCCAGAGCACAACAGGTATTGCTACCTCCAAGCACTGGATCACTCTGATCTGGGCAAAGGAGCTGCTTTGTGCCTCAAACCTGAGCTAGATCACCTGCCTGGGGCCAACCCACGAGCGCCTTGTAATGACACGTAGTTAAAAAGAACAAAATAGAGCATTTTCTACCTCCTTCCTAGCAACATGCACCAGGGACAGGGAGCACCACTAAGAAGGTATGTGTATTTACACACATATACATACATACATACATACACATATATGTACACACACACTCACACACACACTACTGCGGTCGGTCAGCCATCAGAACAAGAGTTAACTACATTCACCTTCCCCTGAAAAACGCTGCTGCAACATCAAGCCCTCAGGATCTCACACCCAAATGGCTCCCGCTCTCCATCACCAAGACATGAAAGCTGTAAAGGAAGGAAGATGGAGAGGAGGCTCCAGGAGAGGGAGGGGTTGTGAAGGGGACACCAGCCCCACCGCAGCATCGCCCGCGAGCTGTTTCATATTTATGCACTTGCAGCAGGGCACACAACAATGGGCTGTGCCATATACCATTCTCCTTGCATGGAATAAGCAGCCCTTTCCTCTGGGACCTTTCAGGAGAGATCATTTAAACACAAACACACTGCACTAGCTGGATAAAAGGCAGCCACCTAGAAGCAGCCTGGACGGAGGGGTGAGAGCACTGATTTATTCGAGGCTGAGCTGGAAGACTCCCGCGCCCCATCTCCTTCCATAACAAATGTTATTTTCAGTCCCACCTGAGCCAACATTCATCTACTCCTGCCCAGAAGTCACATACACACATACTGAAGAATTTAAACAGTAGAAAAAACCCAGACACCCCTATGCATGCTTGGAGCTTGCCCACTCCAAAAGGTACAAAAATCAAGACCCTTTCTCCACAGCCAACTTTAGGACAATACCTTCATCTGCTTTATCAGCACTGAATTTTTTCACCCACCTTCATTTCTCTGTGTCCCATACACCATTATTACAAGAACAAATCAATTATAAAGGATGACAGATGACCAAAGCCACACCAAAACTATCTCCCACAAGTAAGATATTGATAAGGAACAAGATTGCTTCCACTGTAAGTGGTCTGTGGAGAAGCCATCTTGCAGCTCAGTGCCTCAAATAGCAGTCTTGATCAACAGCTCAGGACTGTGTTCTCATGATGGAAATAATAAGAGGTAAATTATAGCACAACTGCTTATCTCTTGCAGTTGACATACGTAGTGTTCCTAAGACATTTTCTTTCTGATACTATGCTATGGGTCTAACAGGTTTTCAGCTCCCTGGGCCAAGGATTTTCTGTGCAAACAGCAGGTTCTCTACAGATGACATATAAAGAAGGAAAAAATCTCAGCCTGGTCAGGCACCACATCTGCTGACAAGTTAAACCATCATTACAATGCAGTGATTTCACACTCGTGTTGGTTTGAAGCTGGCCCCCATCACACAACAGAGGCATCTGCTTTGGCAGGAGCACAGTTGTACTACAGGTGCTGTGACTTGGCTGCAAAACCTGCTGTGCATTTTGGCTCCAGAGGGAGGTTCAGGTGAGAGCTGAGACAATACAGCATTTTGCTCCAGCATCACCAGCTCGACCTCAGCTCATCCCAGTAATGATGTATTTTACCACTGCTGCACGCTCTTACTGAAATCTTTTTGGTAGCCTACTCCATTTCACTCACAGTAAACAAATATCACATCAAAAAATGCACTCTTAATTCTCATTAACCATCCTCACCATTGGCAGCATCAGAGGAGAAACAAGACTGAACCAGCCAAGGAAGGGGAAATATTCTCAAACTGCAGAGGAGGGACTGAAGCACATGGTAGGAAATCCCTGTCTTATTTCCACGCAGAGACAGCTTCTGCTGCCTGTGCTAATAGTATATCAACCCTCTCCAAATTCTTAGGAAAAAATAATCTAAAGTTAATTAAAAAAAAAAAGAAAAACCGACAAACGTTTGAGAAAACTGCTTAGTTCAAGTGCACAGATGGGAGCCCAAGCCCACAATAAATGCAGAAAAGCGATCACCCAGCGAAACACAGCGCTCACGAAAACGAGATGTGTGCTTGCAGTGACACAAAGTCATTGCCTTGTCACGCAAGAGGATGGGATGCAGGAACTGCAGTGAGCACACACAAAACCAAACAGCCTCGGCTCCTGTTCAGCCCAGCTGCACCACAAACACTCCTGGTTGTGGCAGGGAGAACTGCACACTCTGCTCTGTCCTCCTGCAAATCCTCCAAGGCCTGACCTCCTGCACTGCCCCAAATGTTTCTTCATCAAGAATCTGCTGAGCTTCCTCTGCAACAGGAATGCATCTAATAGTCCATTTTAGCACTGCCTGGGTTCATCTGCACCCTCAAAAGCAGGGCTGAAATCCATAGATCTTTCCTAGCTCAATAAAACCTCCTGGGCCTGACAGATCCATCAGTGACAACTCAGAAAAGAGGGCACTCGCTGTGTGCAGAGAGAAGCCAGGTGCCTCGAATAAGAAACACCAAGCTGGGTGTTGCACTAGAAGGACCTCACAATGAACTGATAAAGGTGCAGAAACATGGAAGGATTTTGTGCAACCCTGAGACCAGTTGACACAGACACACAGCCCTTGGCTCCCAGGGAGCTGCACAGGTTGCTCATAGATTCACACACACATGCAAGGACCAGACACTTCAGTGTCCTCTGCCTTAAAATCCACATATAATCTTGCACAAAGCCTCGAAGGGCACCCAGAAGGTGTAATTACACCCATTTTCTTGCCTTGCTTGCAGAACTGGGAGATTATTTCAGGGAAATTGGGGAACCCTATAAAGGCTGAACCATGGAAAATTCCCTTCTGGTCTGCAGTAAATAAGATATATGTGGCACTGGTCACTAAGGGGTCAGTGCTGCAGGAGCACAGCGCTTTCCCGGGCCGCCCTGCGGACACCTCCCTGTGGGGTACCATTTCTTTGACCCAGAATAAGATCATTTATCATACTGACCATGGCTGAGCTCCAATTTGCTGAGGTCACTAACTCTGGACGAGCGCTGCTCCACCCACATTCTCAGCCACCGGCCTGTAACCATGACAAAGCCCCTTCCCTGCCGCTCCTCTGCCATTATTCCCCCTGCCTGCATGGAAATGTATGGAAAAACAATTTGTATGTCCCTTTCCCTGCTCGAGCAGCTTGTTTTCAAAACAGACAAGCCAGCTCCCAATACCTGCTGCTCTTCCAGGTGCATGGCTGCTCTTTGCTCTCGGATCTGAGCAGACCCTCCAGGAATCTGCTCTCTAAAAGAGCTCAAAACCAGATCTAAGGGAACCTTCCAACTCCTCCAGCCTCCCATCTGATATGCAAATCACTCTCTGAAGCAGACCATGGTGTGCCATAAACTGCAGAAGAAGACCTGGAATGGCTGATATAAATGGAGTCACAGGCAAATGGATTTGGTATTACACAGAGTGAGCAGCCAGGCAAATTTTGCAGCAAGAGCAAAATTCATTTTCTCTGACAAGTGTACAAGCCAATCCTGCCACACACTGGAATGGGCAGTGATTTAAGTACTAGGAAAGAAATTAGGGGGTAACTACAGCCAGGCATAAGAGAATTGCAATTGCTGCTCTCATCTGTTCTTGTCTGCTACAAATGAACACCAAGGTCTTGGCTTCTGTAATTTTTAATTGTTTTAAGATGTCTTTTTCTTGCTTCTCATCTAGAAAAGCAATGCTCTTCTTAATTTTCTTGTGTCCACAAAATGGAAAAGGATCACAGAGGTCTTTCACAGCCTTCCTGTTAGCAGTGAGTACTCAGATCCCAGCTATCACCCAGCAATTCTCAGCCCTTTTAATCACAATGCTTATGAACTGCAGAGGAGCTGCTTGGGATCTTCCACTCCCCACAGATTGCTGGTAGGGAAATACAAGTTCAAGGGATCTCCAATCCCACTGCTAGCCAGCAGCAAGCCTCCAGATCCATCAGCTCCCATGACAAAAAAGCAGCTTCGAGCTGATTCTCAGGGTAAATCTAATCCCTACTCATTTCCAAAGTCAGAGCATCTAATCCCGTAACACCCAACGCTATTGTCACTTCAGGTTCCCCAATAAATGCCAGTGCACCAAACTGTCTCTTTTAATTAGGATCACAGATCACTAGTGTTGGCCCAGGGTCTTGCCTCTCGTTCAGAATTGTCAAAGGAAGGAGCTGAGAGAGCCTCAAACACTATTGCCCTAGCAGTGAAGTACCAGCCTGGGGATCACAAACATTAAAAAAAATCATCTCCTTAACAGGTCCTGTGATTTTATCCCTCTGCCAGTGCAGAATTGTTCTCAACAAAAGACCATCCTGAGCCTTGTCTGCTCTGATTTTAAGAGGTTTGAGCACTGTAGACCTGCTACCAAACCCCAAGGAGACTGTGCCATGGTCTAATAGTTTTTGCAGTCAGAAATCTTCTGCTAATGCACTAAACTCCCATTTCTTCATTCCTCCCTATCAATCTATGCTAGATGATATTGCATCATGCTGCTATAATCTGTCCTTCCCAATGATAAAGGAGATATCCCACCTCATCACTTTTACATTCATTTATCCTGTTTAACCTTGAATGTTACTGGTTAATTTTTTTTTAAGCTCTCAGTAAGACAATTCAGAGAATGCATTACTAACCACCAATGTAAAGCTTTGCCAAAACCCAGCAAACTGAAATTTCCCCTTTCTCCTATTTTCCTGGTGTCTGAGTTTTGGGTGTGTGCACAGGCATTGAGGGCTAAAAAGGAAAATCTTATTGCTATTAAAGAGACTCCACAGAGCTGATGTGCAACCCCACACCACGGAGGAAGGTGCTGCTCCTGCCAGAGCAGAGAGGGATTCCCTGGCAGCCTGGCACTGCTCTGCACGCAGCCAGCCCAGCCGAGGGAATTCCCTGGGCTGGGCTCTCTCCCTGGCACTGCCAGCTGGATCAGAAAATGCCTTGAAGTCAAATCCTTGCCCCCCTCCCAGCCTGGCTGGTGGCTGTGTCCCCTCTGGCTGCTGGATGAGTCAGTGTCTCAGCTCAGCGCAGGAAACTGCTATGATTTTATTCCTCTAAATACAGAAATCGCCTCTCACTTTTGGGCTCAGATGTGCTTTGCTATTATTAGACTTTCATACAGGGCCAAGCACCATTAAACCGATTCCAGTCCACCCAACGCAGCCACCCCCACAGATACTCCAAGCCCCTCAGTCTTACTTGAAAGGGAAAAAGAAAGGGCCAGTGAGATGATCAGGGTGGAGGAGAAGGGGGGGTAAGATTTACAAGTGAATGGAGGTAAGAATGGAGCAGTTTGTGGGATAAAGGAGCTGCGGAGGGAGCTTTACAGATGTGCAGAGGGACGGCGGCTCATTGTTTAATTAAGCAGAAAGTGGCTCTTTTGAAAAGCAATTTTGCACAGGAGCTCTGAGCTCAGCAAACAACTCCTGCGAGTGAGGGCAGGAGGAGAAAGGAACAGCTGGCCCGGAGCCGTGTGAACCGCATGCTAAGCGGTTTAAAGGGCCCGGATCCTCCTCCCCAGCCCTGCTCCGCTGCCACCCTCTGAACAGCGCTGTCAGCACAGCAAATCCCGCCGAGAGAAAAGAGGGAGAGCAGGGGGGTGGCACACAGGGGTGATCCTGCTAGGTATCCGCACTGCAATACAGCGGCTGGGAAGGAGGGTGTAACAGCCAGGCTTTGTTATCCCAGGGATTTGGTCACACACAAGAGCTGGTTTCCCAGTGCCTGGGAAGCTCCAGCCACAATGAATTGGGATGAGCTGATCCGGTAAAGCGGCTCCACGGCCTCCCAGGAGGGAGATGGGACTGCTCCTGTGAGGACAAGCGTTTATTTCCCTGTTCCCTCTAAAGGGAGCCGTAGCCTCGCTGGGACAGGGACCTGGAGCTGAGCCCCACGCCAGGAACTGCTCGATCTGCAAACCCTGCTCACCCTGGCTGCTGGCAGTGCCTCCAGGTCTGAGCTGGTCCAGCCTGAGCTCTCACCCTGCATAAGGCACTGAGCCCCCTTCCCCTGCCACCAAATCTGTAATTTCCTGCCTAAAAGAGATGCACGAGTGGGATGCACGAGGAGGGGAATAACCCAAGTCCTTTGAGAGCTACAAGTACCACACACTGTGGTTAAAAAGATTTGACTGCATGAAGTTCCACGGATCTATGGGGGTTTTTCTACCATTCTTCTAATAAGCCTCTACATTAGCAAATATATTTTTATTCTTTCTTTGGAGCAAGTTTTCAAATGTTAGGAATAATAAACAGAGCAATAAAAGCATGCCAGAATATTAATGACTCAACTACGATGTACTACCCAGCACTAGGCACTTACCAACAGCTAATGCCAACTGCTGCTCTGGATTTTACAGGTTCTTTTGGCCCAGCACCCCAGTCAACACTGAACACATGCCATGCTGTATTCTGTGAGCCACCCTGCCTGTAACATAGGTCTGATCTCTCAAGATCCCCAGGCTCTTTTCCGAGGAGATGAATGCTCCCAAGTCCCCAGCAGTCCTCCATGCTGTGCAGAACAAGGCCCCTGGAAAGCAGAGCTCTCGAGGAGCACACCATGCTCTTCTCTACAGGGATTCAACATAAGCAGCATTTGGAAGATTATTTTAATTTTCCTTCTTAAAAAAATCTGACTGGCAGTGGACTTTTTTCCCTAGAGTTTTGGTAAAGAGAAACCACAAACAATTACCAAATCACACTGATTAATAATTTAACCTTCCAGACTTGTAAAGTGCCAAAACACAGTGTAAATTCTTGATTAACCCAGAAGGTCCCAGTGAGCACCAGTGAAACTAGCCACTGCTGCTCCAAAAACACAAGTCCCACCACTGAAGCCACAGGAGAAGGTGGAATTCAAAAGTCTGTGACAGCAGCTGAGCAGGCTGCAGCACAAGTGCCAGACACTTTACACAACCCCAGCCTCCGGGTACAACATCCAGAACACAGCACAGCAGAGAGGTTTTGTAAACACTCCTCATCAGATGATGTTGCTGAGCTAAACCTAAAACGACTACAAGGGTTAAACAATGCCAGTGACTTCCTACCCTTCCCACCGCATCCATGCAACTCACATGGCCAAGACAAATCCACCACTGTGAGTCCCAGCGAGATGGAGGAAGGAGCTCCAGCATCACTTGCAGAGCAGTCATACAATGATCTATTTGATTACTGAAGCACTCGGTTAAATTACTGTGGCTTGTTTCAGGAGGAGGCTGCCAAATACATTTTCAGTTTTTAATCTAGGGTTTCTCTCTTTTATGCTCCATTGTCTCTAATAGCCTCTTAGATGCTTGAAAATAAAGTTGATTTCCCTGCCAATTTAATCCTCTCTCCATGTGACAAATATCGTTATTCCCCCAGCTGCTTCTCCCACACACACTGTTTTTATGCAGAAGAAGCCAACAGCGCATAATGCCTTTAGATCCTCAAACAACATTATCAGTGAGATCATCAGAATAGCCAGAAATCTGGGACAAGATTCTTGTCTAACTTGAGGTCTTCTTTCTGCAGCAGCTCTACAAGATTACACAGTCCTGCACAAAGTGCGGCTTAGGTAAATCTGCTGCCTGTGCACATACACCACACCTTTCCAAGTTCCCACTTTGGCAGCAACTTCAAAATGCAGGCTGAGACAGCTCTGCCTTGGAAATAAAGAACTGCTATTTAATTGACATCAGGATACAAAATGCCCCTCGGATAATAAAAATAGGTCCTGCCACGTGGCTGTACCCCTCGTGGCTTGCTCTTGTCCCATTTGCAGCTTCCTTCCTCCTACCTTTCCCAATCCCTCCAGGAGTCCATCTCCAGGCATCAGAAAAGGACAGAGAATCAATTTTCTTGAAAAAGTTAACTGGATCTGAAACCCACCTACTTTCCATCTAGTGCCTGTTTACCAGGAGAAAAGAAATGACCACACAAAGAGTTTGCTCAAGCAACATTATATTTTAGAGAACATTGATTGCCCCTGCCAACTGTGGAGCACAGCTTGTTTTATTCATGTAAATATTTGTAGGTATTTCTTCATATAATCTCCCACCTCCCTTCACTTCTGGGATATATTAAAAAAATGCCTAAAGAATTAAAATATAGGTGGGCCCAATAACCCAGAGAGAAGCAACTGTTCTGCAAAAAGGAGGACAAAGACAAAAATAACCTAGAAAAAAGCAAGAGTAGGTAAGAGAGGCCTAAATGCCCAAAAATAAACTTGGCAGCTAATGAAATCACTTAAAATGGGGTAAGAAGTGCAGGTCTTCAAGCAGTGTTCATACTACAGGTCTTTCCCTAGAGAATTCAGTGATGGACGTTCAGGGTAAGGCATGCAACAGGATGTGCCAAGCAGAACTGAGCTGTTTTATTTCTCTAATCATTGCAACTCTGGCTGCACGAGGGCAGCAGGGACCTGGCTATGTACATCTTTATTTACCCAGAGATAGGAGAGTTAAAATTTCCTAGTGTGAACAAGGGAAATACACGGCATTAGGAACAACATAAACTTGCAAGAAAAATATTCATATTTTCTGATATAATTCCATTGATTCCTCACCACCACAACACAATTGTCTTCTGGAAGTATCATGAGGGGTGTTTTCAGTAATCCCTTACTGTCAGACATTCAGGCCAGCTCTGCCTGCCCCATCCCTGGGCAGGGTGCAAATGTCACTACAGCAGCTGCCTCAGCTCAGTTTATGCTGCTCAGATGCTGCAATCTACAACCAGCCCCAGAATGAAACCTCCCTGACAGCCAAGCACAGGACAGCAGCAAAGCTGGGGAGCTGACAAAGGGGGTGCACTGCCAATTCTGCCACTCCTGTCACAGGGATAGCAGCGTCTGGAAAACAAGGCAGCGGGAAAAGCTGGGAGCAATAATGTGTCAGCTGAATCCGGAATGAACCACTGGAGATCGCTGAATTTGAACCCTGAGGCTGAGACAGGGAGAGATTTATCCCCCAGGATAAACACAGATCCTACTAAGGCTGCAGAAGTCTTCCCTGCAGCTTCGAGTGGGAATGGATCAGGCCACATACAACTGCACCACTGACAGCCATCGGGCTGGAGGGATCCCTCCTTGGTACTAACACCCTCCCCTCCCCTGGCAGAAATAAACATCTCCTGTAATAATCCCTTTTTCTTCAGCATCTGATCATGGCTTGAACACCACTAAAACAGTGGGCATTTTAAATTTGCAGAACATGGAAGAAAATTATGCTCTAGCCCCCAAGTTTATAAACCAACTAAACAAGTGTTTTAGCATTTCTTTGCTACCTTTTGTTTAAGGATCTTAAGTGCTTCAACAGTGCTGGAATTTAATGCTGAATTCTCTTGTGATACATGAAAGTATCGCTAGCAACAGGGGAAAGTTAAGCAACATGACTAAACTCACAAAGCAAATCAGCATCAGGTCATGTTTCTGGAGCCTCAGTCCCTGTCCTTAACCACAAGATAACACAATATTTCAGTATTCCTGTTACATTTGAATTACACATACTTATGCCCAAGCATCAAAAGCACTTCTGCCAATCTCTAATTACTTCCAGGCACAGCAAAAAGATTTCAGGCCTGGAGGTTCCCAGCACACAGATTATGATATCAGCCATTTGTGAGATATTGGTTGCTAACATTCCTTCATGGCTTTGTGTTATTTTGGTTTATAAATACACTCCAATAGCATAAAGCAATGCTATCTAGCTGGAAAAATTCAGAACATACCATACCTGTGGCAAAATTACACTACAACTGAAGTATGCACACAAGTGAGTTAGTGCTGAATTGCTCAGAATTGATATTCCAAATTGCAAACCAGGAATTATGACTATTTATCCCTGGCAAATAAAGTTCTGGTTTTTCTTGGAGGGAAGACCATAGGCAGGATGGCCAGCATCTCATTTGAGCATTAGGCTTACTGTTTTCAACTGCAGAATTCATATTAAAATTATAACATTTACTTGAAAGGTCAAATGAGTAGATGAACAACATTTATGTTACATTGCTACATCCCCACATATCTATACACCACATAAATACACACACACACACACACATATATATGTATATATGTATACATATATATATATACATGTGCCTCCAGGAAACCTCAGAACAGGCAGGAAAAAACAAAGGGGAGAGGATGTCATTGGTGGTTTCAAGTACCAAGAAAGACAAACATAGACTTGATGGAAACATCCAGAGGCTGTTGTCTATCCAGCAGGAGGGAGGCAAAAGTCTTAAGGAAGGACTTGATTCACAAGTGCTTAGAAGACAGGAAAGACCTCAGACTTTGAGAACTAACTCGTTTGCCAAGCTGCCTGATCCATGGCATGTCTGAAAGAGCTGTAAAAATCCTTTGATCCTCGCTGGCAACTTTAAGTGCTGTACAAACCAGCTTCGTTTCATTTGCTGTTACTCTGTCAAGTTACCCAACAGGTTCTGATACTCACAAGGCTCTGGTTGACAGGGCAAAGTCACCTGATGCTTTTTGACACCATCGAATAAGAGTTCTGCACCACCTCTGAAACAAAAACAGTGAACCACTGAGATTTTGCTTTATTGTCAAGAGAAGGGAGTACAAAAGAGGCGATTTACATAGATGCCACAACAGAGAAAACAAATGACAGACTATATTTAGCACAGGATTTCCTTTGTGTTTTTTTGCCTGTCACAAACCAAAAGTCCACAGGGGAAGCTGCCAGCTCCCGTTGCCAGCACAGAGAGGAGGCTCTGCTGTGGGCCAGAACCCCACGGTGCCAGGAATCATCCCAGCAGAACACGAGGAGGTTCCCATCTCCACGTGCTCCCAAAGCGCTGCACAGCGCTGCCTTCCCTCTCCAGCCACCAGCACTGCTCCCACTCAAACAACACTACAGACACCACACCACATCCAACATTCTGCTCACCCTAACACCTGCTGGCCAGAAAGCTCAAAAATAGAGCATCTCCTGGAATAAATATTCCCCCAGTTTCCACATGTGAACACACAGAAAGGGGAATGACTCACATGAAGTCACAGAGTGGGTCAGAGCCAGCAGCTGAGAGTTCTAGAAACTCTTTCTTGATCTACTGACTACAAAGTGCCCCAGAGAGACTTCACTGGGAGAGGCAAGTGATGAGGGTGATAAGGTAAAATATAAATAAATAAATACACAACTTCCCCCACTGAACAACCTGATGTTCATCCCTCTTCTGACACTTTGATTACTTTAGGGAATACCCTCAGATATCAACTGGTGGCCTCTGCAAGCACAGGAGATGAGGTGTGAGCAGGATATGCAGAGGCTGGCAGGTGAAGGAGCTGCTCCTCACACTGGAAATGAATGGGATTGGAATTGGGTCCTGGCCCCAACCTTAGGCTCTTCAAAAGAGTAATTCATTTTTGTAACTACAGCTTAGAAGCCACAGCTAGGTCCTCACCTCTACTCCTGTTCTGGAACAAGTACAATTGTGAAAATCTTGAGCTTTACTAATATCAATCATTTTTCATGACGTTGTGAAGCCACAAGCCAAACTCAGTCTTAGATTATAAAGCTTTTATCATGTGAGTAGGGACATGGATAATAAACACAAAAGCTACTTTATGTTACAGGACACAGCAGCAGAGTGTGAGCTTTTGACTCTACACTGAACTCTACACTGGCCCAAGTTTTAACAACCAGAGAACTCTTAAAAAACTCAATTCGCGTAATATTAAACTGAAATAGAAAAATGACCAACCTATTTTTAAAGGGCATATAATTGTGGCAAAATGTTTTTCCAACTGAAATGCAGATTTCTTTGGAAAATTTTTCCTATGGAGTTACTTTCTGGGAACTTACTGGTGCCTCTCCTCCCCTGGAAACCAATATAATAACGAGAAATATTTAAAACAAGCATCCCTACCTAAGTATCAACGAAGAGACTTCCAGATGTTAATAAGCTCCTTTAAATTCAATATCTAAAAATGCCACAGTAGGTTTTCTTGGCTCTGCAAGGGCAGAGCACAACAGAACCCTTGTTATGCCTTCAGCAGCATTACTTATATGTAGCAAGTCTCCTAAAGAGCACTCTGTTGGTGTTCTTCCACCAGCTCACAACAAACTGTTATCTCAAAATTGAAGCAGTGATTATTAACATGAGCCGAGATTCATGCGAGGGAACAAGTCATAACAATTATATGAAAAACATTTTTTCATGTGATGAAAACAAGGTCACGCTTTGTTACAGCGGGAAATGTAGATTGCAAGATAAGGTCCTTCTGTAAGGCTCGAGCTGTGGGGAACTCAGCTGTGGTTCCTACATAGAGAGCTCATTTATGCATTTCCAAGGGAAGCAAAAATGCATCTGACTCTTCTGGGAAAATTAGGAGAGTTGCTGCAGCTGGAAGCGGGAAAGATAGAGGAAAGGATTCTTAAGGAGAAGGGTGTTTAAAGGGTTATGGCATTTCTGTGTTTGTGAAAGGGTGGGAAAAAGCGAATAAATAGCAGCCTTTTAGTTTGTGCTAAAAGGAGGCTTTAACGAAATAACACAAGTATTTCCACAAATATGCACAGCTTCCACTGCAAATGCTTTAAGATCCCAGGGCCAGAGCATAAGCAATGCTGACACTACAGCAGCAAAGGTCTGGAAATTGAAACGCTACAGAGTGAGGAGCTGGCAGCTTTACAGACCTGACAGGGCTCAAACACAAAGCACAGTGAGGGCACACAAACACACACATAGACAGTGCTCAGAGAAAGAAAGAAAAAAAAAAGCCGAGAAACAAGAGGGAGGTTTTCATAAATAATTTTAATAATTAAAATTTTAAAACCCTGAACAACTCAAAAAGGTTGAAAGAGGTGAAAGAAAAAGAAAGGCCTGACACAGGACGCTCACAGAGAGACGGGAGAGAGGCCCGGGACAGACGGGCAGACGGCCCGGGCCCACGCTGCGGACACCTTCCGGCGGTGTCCGGCCCCTCCCGCCGATGCCTGGCTCCCGGGCGGCGGCCGCTCCCGCTATCCCGGCCCGCAGCTACCGTGACAGCGGCGGCGCCCGGGCCCAGACGCGCCCGTAGCGGCCCCCAGGCCGCACGCAGCAGCCGCCCCGCCGCAATGCCGCGGCCGCCTCACCGACGGGCCGGTTCATCGCGGCCCATCCCGGCCCTGCCCTGCCCTCCGCCCGGCCCCGACCGCGGCCCCGCCGCCGCCGCCGCCCGCGCTCACCCGAACTCCACCTGCAGCGACACGGGCGCCGCCATCTTGGCGGCGGCGGGCGGGAGGGGCGGGCGCGCGCGGCCGCGCCGGAAGTGCCCCGCTGACTTCCGGTGCCGCCGGGGTGCGCCGGCAGCGGCGGGGGAGGATGGGGCGGCCTTGAGCCCTGCGCCCTGCGCCCTGCGCCCTGCGCCCTGCGCCCTGAACCCTGCGCCCTGAACCCTGAGCCCTGAGCCCTACCCTGAGCCCTGAGCCCTGAGCCCTGCGCCCTGAGCCCTGAGCCCTGAGCCCTGAGCCCTGCGCCCTGCGCCCTGAGCCCTGCGCCCTGAGCCCTGAGCCCTGAGCCCTGCCCTGAGCCCTGCCCTGGGCCCTGCCCTGGGCCCTGAGCCCTGCCCTGAACCCTGCCCTGAACCCTGAGCCCTGCCCTGGGCCCTGAACCCTGAGCCCTGAACCCTGAGCCCTGAGCCCTGCCCTGGGCCCTGGGCCCTGCCCTGAGCCTGGCCCTGGGCCCTGAGCCCTGCCTGGGCCCTGCCCTGAGCTCTGCCCACGGCCCAGGTGCCTCCCGCCATCCTCCCTGCCCCATCCTCCCCGCTCCTGTTCCTCCCCGCTCCTGTTCCTCCCCCGGAGAAGCTGCCACAATGCCGGCGTGCCCTTGGTGGTGTTACTTTAAAGTAGCTGGGCACTGGTGCCAGGCTGTGTTATTTTAAAATACCGATTTGTGCACCAAATTCAGGCTTTGCCATGCAGAGAGCTCCTTCACGTGCTCAGAGCCACACGCAGGGCCCTGTTCGCTCAGAGCACCTGGGCTGTGCAAAGGCAGGAGCTCCAGAGTCGTTTCCCTGAGGGGGTTTCCCTGCAGCAAAGCTGTGACAAAAAGTTCTATTGTAATATGAGGAAGAAGTTCTTTACATTAACGATGGCAGAGCACTGAAACAGGTGCCCAAGGAGGATGTGGAATGTCCTCTGGAGACACTCCAAACCCACCTGGATGTGTTCCTGTGTCACCTGCTCCAGGTGACCCTGCCCTGGCAGGGGGGTCGGACTGAACAATCTCCAGAGGTCCCTCCCAACCCTACAATTCTGTGATTCCGTGATGCCAACCTGCTCGTCAGGATTGTTGTGGGGGGACAGAAACAGCTGGGTGATGCTAACGACAGCTCCTGTCACCACCAGGAAGATGCAGTTCTGCATCAGGGGCGGCTGTTCAGCATCCCCTCCTGCTCGGGCAGCCCCTGCCAGCCAGCACATCCCCACGGCGCCAGGCACCCCCAGCACGGCGTTAAACAACGCGGCTCACATCTGTCGCCTGTTTGTTTTCCCCTCGTGTCCCCAGAGAAGGGCCGTGTACACAGGCAGAACGCAGCCACGGCAGTGACAGCTGGGCTGTGCTGCTCCCCCTCAACACCGAGCTGCGCAGGGGCAGCACTGGTAGAAAAACTGCAGCCCCTCAACCCTCCCTCCACTCAGCGGAGGGTTTGGGTTTAAAAAACACATGTACATGTGCACACATGCACATAGAAATGTAACAGCTATGCATATACATGATGCATTATGTGCAAGGGGCATAAATTTACACAGACAGATTGCTCTTGGTTTATGCTAACGGGGGTCAGAGCACGCCTAACCCCGGGAGCAGAAGGTGGTGGTGTTTGTAATGGCCTTTTGTTCTCCGAGGAGATCATTCTCTGGGCTGGGCCCCAGGAAAGGCTGGTCCCTCCGGCACATGAATGCTGCCGTCGCTGCCGGGGTTACGTGATGGCAGAGCCGTGGAGCTGTTGACCGTGGTCTTCATCCAAAGATTCCAGCTAGATTTTATATATCTTGAAATCCCAGGGCTTTTGAGTATCTTGGAGATACGGCCCACAATGGAATTGTATGGAAAAGCAGCCGAGGAAAGAAGCCTTCAACAAAAATCTTTACTTCAGAAATGGGTGAAGCATTCTGTGTCCAGAGGATCTGGTGATCTTGATTCCAGATCAATGTTTGTAGTTATGGTTTTATATAAGCTGTTCTTCTTGCTCCCAGAAATCATTTATGAGGCCAAATAAAAGCAGAACTGGCTCCTAAAAGAATCTTGATTCCTGACTTACACAACAAAATGGTACAGATTTAGTGTTAGTACCTCCTTGAAAAAGCAAAAATAAATTACAAGAAAGGGAACAGTAATCATAAATACCAGTTTGGCTCATTCAAGCATTCAAAGCTGGTTACTGTTAACAATTGTCCTGGACAATTTAGTGACCAGATGAGATATGGGGGACGTTTTTATGGACATTTTGTGCTTGGGAGAGGAATGAGTCCTGTCCCCATGCTGTGTGCTGAAATCAGAGCACCACAGATTCTCTGGGATACGTTTGGGATGGGGAAAGTAAGCACACAATCTCCTCAAGAACACGTAATGCTGCCTTGTTGAAGTGCTGTAACCACGGACAGTGATAACCAGGCACATAAAACCCCGTAGCTGTGGTGCTATGGGTTACTGGGGCAGGAGGGCTCTGGCTGCTCCCACTCCCCTTCCACAAAGCCAACTGCAAAGAGAACGGGTTGGAAATTGAGCTTGGCAATGGAGAGAGGCTGATTTCTTTTGTCTCATTCCCATCTTCTGTCTTTTTTTCCTGCCCTTTGCACACTTTCTCTCTCTTTGAGTGCAGAAGGAACATGTCTCCATTCCTCCACTGAGGGTTTATTCTGGAGGAAGCGTTTTAGGTCTCCATCACATCCTAGAGGGAAATGTAGTTTATAAATACAGCAGGGCCTAGCTCCACGAGGAAACATTTTATCAGAGAGCCCCGAACTGACGATTCAATTATTTTTCAATAAAACATCAGGGGAATGCGCAAACAGCTGCTCGCATCCTTCCACACAGCAAGTCAAACTTCAAGGGGAACAATAGCCGGCGAAAGGGGAGCCATCGTGGAGGCGGTGACAATGGGTTTCCTTACTCGGGGCTTTGTTTGATTTCCCCGTCTCAGTTTTGAACTCCCTCCGCCGGAGAAAGGCGAGGGGGTAGGACGGGGAGAGAGGGAAGCAGGCAGAGGGGAAGGAGGGTCAGTGGGAGTTAAAGCCTTTTGCAGCCTTTCTCTCCCATTCATGTGGTAATTGGGTGTCAAGCAGAGATCAGTAAGATGGAGCCCGGCCTCTGTGCCCGGGTTAAACTGCAGCAGAAAGAAAGCGGGAGCTGAACCGATGGAGGCCTGAATGTCATTAGGGCGGGAGGAAGCGCCTCTCCCCCGGGAGCCCTTCTGCCGGGGTGCTGGGCTGGGGGGGCCGCTTCCCATTCAGGGCATCCCTGAAAGCGGCCAGACAAAGCGGGAGGGCGTCCGAACAATGCCGCACCCCCGGCTCTGCCTTCAATAGGGAGCTCTAAACAGGCGTTTAACCTTCAGAATAGCTGAAAGTGATACTCAAAGCTGAGGGGGTGGCTCGCCCGCCGCTGTTAGCCTCTTCCTGCGGCCGAGCCGGCGGCCACTTGGATGGCCGGAGCAGGAGGAAGGCTCTCGCTGCCCTCGCCTCCCCGGGCTCCTGGCACAGCTCTGCGGGCGTGCCGGGCCCGGGCAGGTCCTGGGAGGTGTCACCTGCAGGGCGGGATCGGGCACAGATCCTGCAGGGTGCTGGGAAGGCTGCTCTGCACCCCCGAGGATGGGACTAGAGGAAGGCAGGGCTGTAAGGAGGAGGGGGATGTGGCACAGTAGGGGTCATATCCCACTTCACAAGCCCGGGATCATTTGTTGAGGGATCAGGGGAGATCTGGGCAATGACCCCCATCCTGAGCAGGGATATGTCGTGGACTTGGACAGCATCACCATTGGCTGCAATTCCTGGTGTTGACAGCCTGTATTGAATGATCTCAAGTGCCCAAAGCTCTCCCAGAGGCTGGCCCGCCATCATTTGTGGCTATGTGTGTATTCTTAATGAACCAGGAGAAAAGCAGACCAAACCCAAGGTTACTTTGGAAGGTGGGATTTGCTACTGAAATGGGCCAGGCTCAAAGAAAGCAGAGCAGGACCCATCCCTGCTCCCTGAGCCTGGCTTAACTGCACAGACCAGCCATCCCATACTGTCCAGGAGCTCAGCAGCAAACAGCCCCCAGGACAGTCTCTTCTCTTCTGAAGCCTCTCTGCTTTGAGAAGGAAAGCTGCTGTCCCTTCCCTCTCACACAGCATGATGAGATCTTCACAGACCATCATTTTGGTGGAAGCCCTGGCCACACAGTTCCTTCAAACTGGAGAGGGAGAAGCCACTCCTGGCCCTTCTCCCTTCTCCTTCTCCAGTGGTTACACTGGAACCACTCAGGGGAACCAAGTATTTCCATTTCTAAAGAGCGCACCAAAGGGTAGTCTCTCCTTTCGTCCAGAATATTTCCCTGTCACTGCTTATGGCAAAGCCAGCTCCCCAGCGTGCAGAGGAGCAGGCAGCTGTCATTGTTTGGGAAGGCTCCGGCACACCAAGAGTGGCAGGAGGAGGCTGCAGAGATGCAGTGCTAAAGATTGTCACAGACTTTCTCAGCAGCAGAAATTAATTTCACCCAGAAAGGTTCTGAGCAACTTGCAAAGCCCCCACCTTCATTAAGGCTTAAATACACTCATTTTGCACACCAAGCATGGCCTGGCTGGGCTGAACCTAGAGCAGATCAGAAAGTTGCCACATTTTTTGTCTTGATATATTGTCACTGTCCAGGACACAGGGTCTGGGAGAAGCAGTCATCTCCATGGGGAAGAGTACATTTGGTTTGTAAAGCTCTTTGGCTTTGCTTAAATTAGCAGTTTGATAATAACCCTGGAAAGGATTTTAATGTTTTCTTAACCTCATGCAAACAGAATTTTAAGTGTTTTAATTAAAACAGAACAATACCTCGTACTTTATGTATAGGACTTTTATCTACATGCAGCTGTTGAGCCAGACTAGTGCATTGATCAAAGGGGAGGGATGTCTCACAAGGTGTCTCTAATCATAGAGGATTCAATTAGCTTCTTCTTTGAAACTGCACAAATAAAAAGATATTTTTAAAAATCAGACTATGATTAAACACTGGCTACTTCATTCCAAATACCTCCCTGCTGGAAGTGTTGTGTCTCAGCATTGATCCCAGGCTTAGCACTACACCTGCACTTGTATTTCTGGGCCAAGAGCTGCAGGGACACTTGCACATAAACTTCATTTTTCCAGAGGAGCTGGGACTTTAGAAAGGCTCCAGGATTTCAATCCAAAGCTGACAGCCAGCGGAAAACCTCTAATTGGTGTAGCTGGGTGTTTCAGGGAATCTTGAAGCACTGCCAAGTGCGACACAACCCTCCTCAGTCAAGACAAACACAGCTCCAATGGTGAATGGTCCCTGGGCACCAGATCTCCAGAGGGGACCAACCCCCCAACACCAGCATTGCTGGGCAGGGGGGCTCCTTTGAGCATAGCTCAGAGCTGTGAACACACCTCCCTGGGACTCCCCTCTCCCTGGGAAATCCTCTGACACAGAGGTGTGTGTGGCACATGCAGACCCCAGCGCTCTGGCACAGCCCTGCAGGTCTCCTCTATCGATGGGCTGTGTACCAGAGCCCTCTGTGTTGTCTGCTGAGCTCTTTCCCAGTGACTCAGCACTTCCCATCTCCCCAGAGCAGGAGCTCTCACCTCGGGGATGGTCTCATCCTGCTTCTCTTGCCTGCATTGTGCAGCTCCCCCTCCTCACAGCTGGCCCAAAATACAAGGCTTGGAGTGAGCTCCTGGCTGTGCTCCAGCCAGTGCCCAGCTCCTGACTTGTGTTGGCACCAGCAAGGGCTACATCCTGCTCCTATCACAGGCCTGTAATTCCCATCCATCCCCAAAACCCACCAGTGCAAGCCAGTCTCCATTTCACTTGCAAACAAGTAACAGCCATAAGCTGTTCCATAAGCTTCCAAAGTGATTCACTTCAGCGTTTAACAGGCAGTGCCCTGCATCCGTAATTTCCTTGGTTGGCTTTTTTAACCTACCCTGCTCTCACACAGACAGAAACACAGTGCTGAGTTTTGCCCTGCAGCCCCTCTTTCTTCAGCATGGCTATCTCCTCCAGGGAGGGAGCAGCGTATCCAAACCACCCATCTCCAGGTGAGCACCCCCGGTCTGACTTCAGGGAGGCCAAGCTTTTCCTCATTTCCTTTGGCAGGAGGTTGGATGAGGCCCGACAGTTCAGGTCGCTGCCCACCACCCACCTGGCACAGCCCAGTGACCCCACTGCTGCCCAAGGCTCCGTCAGGCACAGCCCCCAGCCCGAGCACGGCGCACACCAGGGAGTGCACAGTGCACACCAGGGACTGCACAGAGCACACCAGGGATTGCACAGCAGGGACTGCACAGTGCACACCAGGGATTGCACACCAGGGACTGCACAGTGCACACCAGGGACTGCACAGTGCACAGCAGGGATTGCACAGTGCACACCAGGGATTGCACAGTGCACACCAGGGACTGCACAGCAGGGACTGCACAGTGCACACCAGGGACTGCACAGTGCACAGCAGGGATTGCACAGTGCACACCAGGGATTGCACAGTGCACACCAGGGACTGCACAGCAGGGACTGCACAGTGCACACCAGGGACTGCACAGCAGGGACTGCACAGTGCACACCAGGGATTGCACACCAGGGATTGCACACCAGGGATTGCACAGTGCACACCAGGGACTGCACAGCAGGGACTGCACAGTGCACAGCAGGGACTGCACAGTGCACAGCAGGGACTGCACAGTGCACACCAGGGATTGCACACCAGGGACTGCACAGTGCACACCAGGGATTGCACACCAGGGACTGCACAGTGCACACCAGGGATTGCACAGTGCACACCAGGGACTGCACAGCAGGGACTGCACAGTGCACACCAGGGACTGCACAGTGCACACCAGGGACTGCACAGCGTACACCAGGGACTGCACAGTGCACAGCAGGGACTGCACAGTGCACACCAGGGACTGCACAGTGCACACCAGGGATTGCACAGCAGGGACTGCACAGTGCACACCAGGGATTGCACAGTGCACACCAGGGACTGCACAGCAGGGACTGCACAGCGCACACCAGGGATTGCACAGTGCACACCAGGGACTGCACAGTGCACACCAGGGACTGCACAGCAGGGACTGCACAGTGCACACCAGGGACTGCACAGCAGGGACTGCACAGTGCACACCAGGGACTGCACAGTGCACACCAGGGATTGCACAGTGCACACCAGGGATTGCACAGCAGGGACTGCACAGTGCACACCAGGGACTGCACAGTGCACACCAGGGATTGCACACCAGGGACTGCACAGTGCACACCAGGGACTGCACAGTGCACACCAGGGATTGCACACCAGGGACTGCACAGTGCACACCAGGGATTGCACAGTGCACACCAGGGACTGCACAGTGCACACCAGGGACTGCACAGCAGGGACTGCACAGTGCACAGCAGGGACTGCACAGTGCACACCAGGGTTTGCACAGCAGGGACTGCACAGTGCACACCAGGGATTGCACAGTGCACACCAGGGATTGCACAGTGCACACCAGGGATTGCACACCAGGGACTGCACAGAGCACACCAGGGATTGCACAGTGCACACCAGGGATTGCACACCAGGGACTGCACATTGCACACCAGGGATTGCACACCAGGGATTGCACATTGCACACCAGGGATTGCACACCAGGGACTGCACAGTGCACAGCAGGGACTGCACACCAGGGATTGCACAGTGCACACCAGGGTTTGTACACCAGGGATTGCACAGTGCACAACAGGGACTGCACAGTGCACACCAGGGACTGCACAGTGCACACCAGGGATTGCACAGCAGGGACTGCACAGTGCACACCAGGGATTGCACAGAGCACACCAGGGACTGCCGCTGGCCTCACACCCAGCACCATTATCTGTATCCAAAATTTCCTCTCCCCCTCAGGGAGTAACCCCCCTGCTCCAGCATCCCACACTTCGGGGCTGTGAGCACCACGCCAGGGCTGTGAGAGCCCCGGGAGCGCGTCCCTCCGAGGGGAGGCGTTTGCCGAGCCCAGCCTGCCCTCCGCTGGCGGCTGCGAGCGGAGCAGCGCCCGCAAGGAGGGGCAGGGCACCTGCAGGGCACCGCTGCTGCATCCTCTGCACTGGCACCACTGCTGCACCCCCTGCACCAGCATCGCTGCTGCACCCCCTGCACCGGCACCACTGCTGCACCCCCTGCACCAGCTCCCCTGCCCCTAAATATGACCCCTTCTAGGCAAGGCCATGCTGTTTGAGGGCTGAGCCCCCGAGATGCTGCAGGGCTGTGCAGTCTGTTTTCCACTGGCTGCGTTGGGACAGAGGCTCGTGACTGTCCAGGGGACTGAAAAACTAAAATTATTAGAGATGATGGAGAAACACCCATTTGAACATATCCAAAGGTGAAGTTGGTATATAAAGGATGCAAATTTCTAACACTTTTCTTACGGTGTGTTTCACCATATTCAACATATTTCACTCAGGCTCATGGAAGACATTTGTTCCTGGGAGCCTCATCCCAAGAAGGAGCCAGGTTCTCCTGTTTACCAGGGCTGGCTGCAGAAGGTCTAAAAGACGGTTCTGGCAGCAAAGGAAGTGGAATGGCTACCAAAAAACTTGTCTGCAAGGTCAGAAATGAGCTGGGAAGTTCAGCATGGACAAACACAGAGAGAAGCAGCAAGAAGAGGAAATAGAGAAATAGGGGAGAGGTGGAAGAGCCACATGTCCCGGAGTAAACAGGGAGAACTGGGCCAGAACAAATAGGGAAGGCAATGCTGAGGACAGAACAAGGAAAAATGGGGTGTGGAGAGTTAGTGGAGGAAACTGGGGAGGGTCTGATCAATGTGTTGTGTTCACACAGTCATTAAACCCAGCAGCAAGGGGCTTGTTCCTCCTGCTCTAAGATGAGCCAAAATGCACACAGGGAGGTGATGCTCTGGAGTGGCAGTTCCCAAACCAGCACAGTCCCCCACCTTCCCTCACAGAGCAGGACTGTACAAGGAAGAGGTAAGAAACACCAGCATAGACCCATACTTCTGTTTAATTGTGAGACCGGGACGGACTGGGGCAGGCAGGTACGTTGGTGTGGAAGCACAGCTAGAAGAGCAGACACACCCTGCCCTCACAAAAGGCAGATGTCACTTTAAGGACTAACCCTGCTAAAAGCATAAAAAGAAATTATTAAAACAAAACAAAACAAAAAACAAACCAACCCAGAGTTTTCTCTGGAAGAGAAATTTCTGCATGTTTTCTGAGGACTGGAATTGAACATCGCGGCTGAGGCTGTTTCATGTCAGACACAACATGGGGAATTCACATAGCACAAGTCAGGTGTTTCACATGGACATTTCAGTTCAGGGCCCTGCTCCGGTGCTGGAGACAGGGAGGGCTCTTTTGGGAAGGGATGCAGAGTACATGAAGTCAGGCTCTCACAGAGGCCACCCTCCAGAGGACAAGTTACCTCCTGAGTACATCTAAGCAAAGGCAAGCTCAGCCCTTCTTCCCACTCTCCCACTTGCTTTCTGCAAGGAAAAAGGTCCACAAAACAATGCTGCATCCACAAAAGAAGGAAGTAAAAGACCCAGAGAAGTGTCCACAAGATAGTGGGATTTGCTCGTGTCCTCCATCATGGAGCAAGGCCACAAGGACATTTACAGTTGCACCCACGCTGGAAGAGGAGAATCAGTCCCAGATGAGCATCCCACCTCCCTGTGTGAGAAAAGGATTCTCCGAGAGAGGACAGGTCTGGGCTATCCCTCCACCTACTGCACAAACCCGGGACACATTCAAAAGTACAGACAATAAATTAAGATTGAAAAAAAAAAAGTCAGCGTGTATTACATATATATACACACACACACATATATATATATTTAATATAATGTGCGTGTGATTGTGGAAAATAGAAATGTCATCCCCAGGAGAGAGAAAGGCATGGCAGAAACACACTCCTGTCCCCCTCCTGAGCCCAACACTACCCTGCTCCCCTGATTCACAGCAGACACACAACACCAGCAGGGCCCAGCAGAGGGAAGGGGCTGCACCTGGCACCCACCTTCCCTCTGCCAGCTGGGTCCCTGTGCCAAGGAGGAGCTGGCTGCTTGGTAGAGGAGTGGGGAAAAGCCCAGCACTGGACCCTTCATGGCCTGCACAAGGAAGGGTTGCTGCAGGCAGGAAAAGGTAGGGAAAGACAGGAAAAGTAAAGTGGAGTGGCAAGGGCACCCCACCCCTCCTCAACTGGCCAGGGCCCTGCCCCTCCTATGGCATGGGACCACCACCACTGTATCAAGTAGAAAATAAAGCCATAATGAGTCAATGCTTTGGTATGTGACCATCCCCCTCCCCCCAATCCCCTCTGTGTTCCCCCCAAACCCTTATCTGTAAAACTTGTCAAATAAAATCTCTAGTGTGCCTTTTCTATCACTCCATGAACATCTCCTTCCCCAGTGCCTGCCTTGCCCCCTCTCCCCAGCAGGGTTTGGGAGGTGCCTTGCTTGAGCCCCACAGTTACAGCTTCTGTTCTCCCGACTGGATTCTGTTGAATGCTGCCTGGTCCAGTGGCAGGTAACAGCCTTGCCTGGAGTCCAGAAAATACAGCCTGTCCTTCACCAGCGCAGGGTCAAAGCCCTGCTTCCGCAGCTCCATCTTCTGGAACTTGTAAGTGCCTGGAATGGAGAGGGCAGAAGGAGTAAGGGCTCACTACACACACACACTTCCATCCCCACCACACCTGTATTGCCCCAGGCCCAGCCTTGTGTCCCCATGCCTCAAAACCACCTGAGGAACTGGCCACGGGCTCTGTGGGGCAGAGAGGCCCCATCCCCACCCTCCAGACTGATCTCTGTAACCAGGTTTTCCCCTCCCAGGCTCCCCCAGCTCCATGTCCAGCGTGAGCATGCATGCCATGGCTCACTTGTCTTGGAGACTTCGTGCAGGAACCGCAGGAAGACGGGACGTGCATACAGTGGCAGGGCCTTTTTCAGCTTGCTGGAAAAGTCTTCTAGGTCACAGGAGTTCTCTGGGTCAGCGATGGCTGCCATTCCTGCCCTCCCTTCAATCCCTAAGAGGCAGAGAATGAAGAGCACTCAGACACACTGACCCTGTAGCATCATAATCTCCCTTCTGCCCTGCACCAGCAAGACCCTGCTTTGTACTGAAGCACTGGCACGTGCAGCTGTGTCACTGCTGTGTCATCACCCTGTGGCCAGAGCTACCAGTGACACACTGTGGTCAGTCATGGCCAGAGTGGACACAGGGCCCTTCCAAACCAGCCAGAATCACACCAAAGCTTGGGAGAGTGAGGAAACCCTCTGGTTCCTGCTAGCCACACCCCTTCCCAGCTCATCCACAGGGAGCCTCAGTCTACCCTCCTGTCAAAGCACACATCAATCTGGACATGCAGGACATGTTCACACTCAAGTGTTGGAGGTCTGCCTGCCTCTCCTGATTGTCCACTTCCCTCTCAGCTACCTGGGACCTCCACACCATAAACCACCACGTCCGTCAGGTTGAGGATGCGGCTCAGCGTCCCCTCCACCTCCGTGGTGGAGACGTTCTCCCCCTTCCAGCGGAACGTGTCCCCGGTGCGGTCTCGGAAGTACATGTAGCCATATTTGTCCATCACCAGGACATCCCCTGTGGGAAAGCAACAAATAGGCAACAAAATGAGCTGTCAGCTAGGAGCAACCCTGGAGCATCTCAGGGCAATGCTGCTACCCTGGAAGAGTCCCCCCTCACACACAGGTGCCTTTCTCCTCTCCCAGCAGACAGAGGGGTCCTGCTGGCCTCACCTGTGAGATAGGCAGCGTCCCCTTTTGTAAACACGTCCCTGGCAATTTTCTTGTTGGTGGCTGACTGATTCAGGTAGCCATCGAAGTGCTGCAGGGGATTGCTCCTGACAATGCGACCCACCAGCTGCCCTGGCTCCCCTGCAGTGAGAAGAGGGGATGAAGGGGGGAAACACCCTCACCCCCATCCCCCTCAAGCAAAAAGGGTGTCTAATGGGGTTGGTGTGGTTTAACTGAGCAGAGACAAATCCAGGGAAATTATCCTGAGGTATCACGAAACACACGCTCACACAGGGCTGAGGAGATTTTATCCCTGCTGTTATCCTCACCTGGTTTGCAGCTGATACAGACACCATCCGGTCCTCGGATCAGCTCCATGGTGTCTTCATCCACCTTCACCAAACCAATGGGGTACACACCTGGTAGAATCCTGCTGTTGAAGCCGCACGACCCAACCTAGAACAGAAAGAGCTCAGAGCTGTGGGTAGCAAGGACATTTGTCCCACCTGAACACGCTGCTCACACACTCCCAGGACGCCACAAAGGTGGCACCACACAACAGCCAAAACCCCTCTGGGTGGATGGCAACCCATGCCAAGGAGCAAACAGCCCATTCGGGTTTCCAACCCCGCCCAGACCAGCTGTCACCCTTTGGGACACGAGGGAGATTCATGGAGCCTTACGTTGCCATCAAAGTTCCCCAGGCTGCAGTTGCACTCGGTGGCCCCGTAGAACTCGGCCACCTGGGCGATGCTGAAGCGGGCCATGAACTCCCTCCAGATGGAGGCCCGCAGCCCGTTGCCCACGGCCATGCGCACGCGGTGCTGCCGCTCCGTGTCCTGGTACGGCTGGTTCAGCAAGTAGCGGCAGATCTCCCCGATGTACTGCACGATCTGCGAGCAACACAGAGCAAAGACTCACTAGGACCCCTCTGCCAGGCCCTGGACTGTCTGAGGTTTCTTCAAGACGGGAAGGAATGGTACAACACACCCAAGGTTTGCTAAAGAGGCCGCAGTAATAAAGAGAAGTTCTGCTAATTCATCCAGCCTGTCCTTTCCTGGTTAACCCACCTCTCCAGGCTCTGAAACCCATCCCATCTCCTGACTAATGCTGGAATGCAAGGAAGACCCATGGAGTTACCAGCCCAGGTGGGAAGGACACAGCCCCACCACCCTGAAAGGCGGATTGGACAGACAGAACCAGTCCAGGCATCCCCTACTTCCAGCAGCTGGGCTCTCCCCAGCATGGCACAGACCCCCAGGCTTCAGTGCCCCATCCCGCTGGCCCCTTGCCCCATGGCCTCACCGTGCAGTTGTATTTCACACAGTCCTCCCAAAAGTGTGAGGCTGAGAACTTCTTGCGGATGACAACCGTCATGCCCTGCAGCAGGCACTGCCCAATCCCCACGATGTTCCCTGCAGAGAGGCAGCCAGGAAAGCCCTCAGTCCCCAAACAACTCCAGCCCACCTGGGGAAAGAACTGGCAGGGCAAGGCAGAGGCCATGGCTGGCTCACAGTGAAAGCCCCCAGGACCACAGGCATGAGGGAGACACATGGCAGTAACATGTAGGGCAGCACTTCACACCTCAACATCCCAGCATGTCTCGTCCAGCCAGGCAGGCACTGCTTCCCCTTCCCCTAGACTTTCCCCCCTTACTTTCCACAGGGAGCAGCAATAAGGAACAGGTATTCCAAAATCAGGGTAGGATAATGCCCTGCCCACTCCAAAGGTCAGACAGATCGATTCTTGGCTTCCAGGGGAAAAGCAGAAAAAGCCTCAGACACACACTGCAAGCAGCAGTCTCATCCTCCTCGGCATGGAGATCACAGCCACACCAGCCTCCAGCCCCAGCCCTGGCCTTGGCTGAGGGAAGAGTCAGTCCCAGGATGGCAGGCTCTGTATGGCCCATACCTGCAGCGTGGTAGAGCGGGAGGCAGTCGTACATCACATCGTCAGACCTCATCCGAAAACCGTAGAAAACCAAGCTGGACATGCGGAAGTATCTGAGGGGAGGGTGAGAAGGCATGTCAGGAGCAGGGTCAGGGGTGCTGTGCTAGGACAGAGCAGAGCTCAGCCCCATCCTCCCTGAGCCCCTGCCCACAGCCTTACCGGCAGTTCACCACAATGGCAGCCTTGGGCAGCCCCGTCGTGCCAGAGGTGTAGATGTAGAAGAGTTTATCTGGGGAGCAACAAGGAGACAGGGTCACATTCCTAATGCAGGAGCTGGCCAAACCAGGATAGGGGCACAAGCAAAAATTTAAACCCTCTACTCGTGCCAGCTGAGCCAAAACTCTCATGTAACAGCTCCAAGAACATGCTGGGATCAGCCTGGGTTTGTTGGACACATGGAGGGTATGACAGGATACTGCTCCACACAGGGCCGGGCTTCCAACACTGGAGTAAGACCCATCCCAAACACCCCTTGCCATCAGCAGCCTGAGCAGTCTTGCCAGAGTTGTAAGCAGCTGACCCTCAAAACCTCCACCACTTGTCTGGCCCCAAGAGCTGGCCACATACCAAGAAAGCCCTTGTTAGGGGGAGCTGGCTGGTGTCGCTGGGTCATCTGCAGGAGGGGGTCCAGGTGTTTTGCACCAGGAAGCACAGATTTAGGATTTTCTTCCCCGGACCAGAAGAGATGGATGGATTTATCCAGGGAGGGCTGCACTTCCTGCATTGCTGAGAAAGTAAAGAGGAGAGCTGGAGAAAAGTGGCAGGGTGGCTACAGCACAGAGAGCCCCTGCCCTCCCAGAGAATCTGAGGGACACCCTGCCCCAGGTAGCAGTACTCCACTGTGCTTGACAGAGTCCCCAAAGGGTTCACAGCCATCCCAGGCAGATGTTCCCATGATTAACAGATGCTGGGGCCACAGCCCAGACCTCTTCAGGGACCAGAAGATCCTGTTTTCCACCTTTCCCCATCCAAAACCTCTTTGGTGCCAAGAGGTCTGTTGACACCATCAGCCTCAGAGGTGTGGGCTGAAACACACAAGGAACTGGAGCCAGGGTGCTGCAGGGATGTGGCAACAGCCATGGAGAGCAAGGGGAGGCTCCTCCCAAGCAGGGGGGCAGGCCCAGCCCAACCCTGGTCTCCACTCTGGGAATGGACCTGGGAGACACAAGGAAGGATCCTCATACCCAGGCTGACCTGCTTGGGAGGCAGAGAGCACTGGACACTCCAGTGTCCAAAGGAATCAACAACAAAAAAAACCAAACCCAAATCTAATTCCTGGATGATTCAACTGTCCACTCCCTTCCAGATCTCTGCTCTGTGGTGGGCAGGAAAGGAAACCTGAACCCACTGAGTAGACACGCCTCCCACCAGCCCAAAGCGCTCCCAAAACATCCGCCAGCCCCTCACCTTCCATCATTTCCACCCCAAAAACCACAGCTTTGGAGCCGGAGATGGTGATGCAGTGCAGCAAGGCCTCCAAGCGCAGGTGGGAATTCACGAGGGCCGTCTCCACGCCGATCTTGGCCAGGCCCAGCCACAGCCCCACGTACTGATTGCGGGACTCCATGAAAAGCGCCACCACGTCACCCGAGCGGAAGCCTTGGCCGTAGAAGAAGTTGGCCACCTGGTTGGAGTACTCGTCCAGCTGACGGAAAGTCCAGCTCTCGCCCGTGCCTTGGAAGATCAGTGCTGTCTTCTCTGGGTACTTCCTCGCTGTCTTCTGGAAGATCTTGGCGATGGTGTTCTTCTCCCTCACGTGCCTCCACACCTGCCACTTCACCCGCAACAGGACCAGCCCCGTGCTGCCAAAGGAAGGGGAGCAGGAGGGCAGCTGCTCAGTGACCCCTGCAAAACCACTTCCTCCAGCAAAGCCACGCAGCACAAGGACCTTCCAAGGAGCTGCGACAGCCCAGCAACCCCACTCTAGGTCAGCAGCAGCTCTGCGTGCTCCCCTGAGCATTGTGCACATAGGCAGAACACATATGCAAAGATGCTCATAGCCAGGGACTGATGGAGGCCAGGGAGAGATGTGTTTTGGAAGTCTGTGGATAGGGATGTCCCCGATCAAAGGGACATTTTTGAGCCTTGGATGCCCTCCAAGAGGTACCACCACTCCCTCCCCCACAAATCCTTGCCAGGAGCTGGCACAGCCTGATACCAGCTCAGAATGAACCCTGCACAGGGGCCTGGTGCTACGCCAGCAGCTTTAGGGACGGGGTGAAGTACAAGGACAGTCAATAGACTTTGAGCTCAGCTGAAATCTATCCTCCTTGGGAAAAGTTTGCCTGAGAGTTTGGAGTCACCCGGTCATGGCAGAGGGAGATCTCCTTTCAGCCAGGCCAGGCGCCAGCAGAAACCCAGGCTGTGCAAGGAGTTGGGGGCTGTGCTCACACATACACACACACCAAGGCAGAGCAGAGGGCCAGGGGTGGATGGTTGGGCCATCCCAGCCAGGACACCTACGTGACATCCCGTGGTAATGTCTTGAGGAATATGAGGAAGAAGTCCCATCCTCCAGATGCCAGGTAGAAGACGAAGAGAGCAGGGATGGCCTGGGCCCAGGACAGTTCCAGAGTGACCCGCAAGAACAGCAGCACAGCTGCAAAAGCAGCCAAACGCAGCATCATGGCCTGAGGGGAGAGAGAAACCACGGCCATCAGCCCACACACACTGGACCTGGTGGTAACAACCCCATGGGCGTGGGATGCCTGAGCAGCCCCCAATTTCCTGGATGAGGTCTCTGAGTCATCAGTACTCCTGGCAGTGAGGATGTAACCCAGCAGCCCAGAGCTCCCAGAGATGTAACTTTATCTGACCTCGGAGATGGCCTCCAATTGAGCCATCAGCATGGCACTGCTTGGTGCAAGCTGAGAGCCTGGCCATTCCACCTGGGGAGCCACATCCTGCACACCAGCCAGGGGGCTGGCCATGCCCCAGCAACATGAGATGCAGGATAAAGTAATTTCCATGGATGTGTGGGCAAAGTCATGGCAGGAGACCTTGTGCAGATGATTTGAAGCCTCCACTCTACCCCAGAATCCCTCCATCCTCAAAATCCAGAGTCTCCCAGGCCCCAAGCAGGAGCTCTCCTTCATGCATGGCTCCAGGACAGCCACCACAGCTGTTGGAAGAGCACAGCTTCACGTGCTCCGTGACACAGCTCACACAGGATCAGGGACAGGAAGCTCAGTTCTTTGAGCTCTGCTTGTGTTTGCAAACCCTCGTGGTGGCGAGCAGTTTCCTGGCCTGGCTAGGCTGGAGACACTGCTGGAGCAGGTCAGGGATGAGGCCAGGCTGGAGTGGGCAGAACAAGAGCTGTCACTGCTGCCAGGAGTGCCCAGGCCCCTGCCCCATACCCTGGGGACAGTGACTCTGTCTCTGGTACCTGACCCTTGCAAAACAGCATCTCTGTCCCCATCCCAGACACACCCCAGAAGTGGCTCTGAGACTCGGTGATTTAGCAATGGGTCTTTTCAGGCAACAGCACTGGGAGGAGGAAAATGACAGAGATGTGACCCTCACAGCTCCTAGATAAAACTGGCCCTTCCTGGCATGGACACAGGCCAAAAAGGAAGGAAACACATAATTTCTCTCTTGAAAATTGATTCACTGTTCTGAAGCTGGAAGCCCTGCATGGGCTCTTCTACAGTTGGTGGGGCTGGGAGCCACACCTGTGGCTTTCCCTCTGCTCTGTGCAGTCCCCCCAGACCCAAAGAGCTTCTGTGGATTTGATACCAGATGCTGGCAGGGTGGGAGCCAAGGTAGTGCCACATGGTCACTGTGCCCTGACACGTCTCCTTCATTGGCTGTTCCACCAGCAGCAGGCTGGGACCCATCAGTGCACAAGATGCCACTTCCAGGTGGACACCTGGAGACATCTTCCCACCCATATTCCTCACCCTGAGATTCCTTCCCCCTTGTGCCAGTGACCTCTGAACACTCTCCACCAAATACCCACCTCCCAGACGTGGTGTCCCACAACACTGCCCCTCTGCCTTTTAGCAGGGCAGGACTCACTGTGTTTTTGCCTGGGAGCCTCTCTCAGCACCAAACAAAGCAACTTTTAGATCACCATCAAACTCCTGTGCCTCAGCCGGGCCCTGGGCCCTCTGCTACAGCCTCGCACCAGCCAGATGTGGAGAGGCAGCAGCGGGGGAGGCCCACTCTGTGTGGGCAGCAAAGTGCTTAATCTCCCGCTGGAAG
The DNA here is from genome assembly GCF_021018805.1 of Prinia subflava. Lineage (NCBI taxonomy): Eukaryota > Metazoa > Chordata > Aves > Passeriformes > Cisticolidae > Prinia > Prinia subflava. Next base: position 5,453,185 of record NC_086258.1, read on the forward strand.
CCAAGGCAGGCTCAGGCAAGCCCCTGTTATCCTCTGCTCAGATCTCCACCTCCCTCCGGCATCCCGGTGCCTCCCGCGGAGATAACTGGGGACAGATTCCCGAGGGATACCCGGTGTGTCACTGCCAGACACCTCCAGCCCTGCCTTACAGATTCAGGTCTTGTCCAGCTGCATCAGCACCGAGAGAACGAAGCGCTCCTGTAGCTCACAGCCAGGAGGCACCGAGGCAAAACGCGGGGACCCACCCGGGAGCACCGAGCCCGAGGAGGGCCCGGGGAGCGGCTCACAGGGGAGACCACGGGCAGGTGGCCGGGCTGTGAGAAGCCGCAGCGCTAATGGCACCTGGAAGGCACCTGGGAGGCACCTGGGAGACACCTGGGAGGCACCTGGGAGACACCTGGGAGACACCTGTCCCCCGCCTGCCCCGGGCAGGGACCCCCGTCTCACCCTCCCGAGCACCCCAGCAGGGAGGTCGAGCAGCGCTGCCCCAACCCCACCACACGAGGCAGAGAGGCCGGGAGGGCCCAGCACCGGGATGCAGCCGGGCCCCGCCAACCAGCCCCGGCCAGGCCCCGGAACCGCCCGGGCACAGCCGCTCTCGGCGGGGCGAGGGCCCGCGGCGCGCTCCTGGGGGAGGGAGGGATCCCGGCGCTTGCCACGGTGCCCCACGAGGAGCCCCGGTACCTCATGCGGAGACCGGCGGGGCGCAGGGACCCTGGTGCCGCCCACAGGGCCGCGGCGCCTGGTGGGGAGCCCGCGGGGCCGCCCGCGGGGAGGGAGCGCGGCCGCCGCGGCGGCGCCGGGAGCTGACGGAGCGGGACGGGGACGATGGTGCCGCGCTCTTACCGGACTCCGGGGCGTCCGCTGCGGCCCGGCCACCTGCACCGGGAGCGGGGCCCGCCCGATTCTGCGGCAGGGGCGGGGAGGGGCGGGCAGCGCGGGCCGCCGGGAGCTGTAGTCCCGCCCGGTGCACCGGCCCGGCCCCGCGGTGACGGGCGAGGCGCCGAAGAATGGTGGCGCGGGCGGGGCGGGCGGGGCGCGGGGAAGAGGCGGTGAGGGCGGCGCGCCAGAGCGAGGGCTCTGTGGCGCAATGGATAGCGCATTGGACTTCTAGCGCGTGACGGGAGTCATTCAAAGGTTGTGGGTTCGAGTCCCACCAGAGTCGCATTTTGCCGCCGGGGCGCGGCGCTCGCTCTCGGGGGCACCGGGCCGGGGGAGCCGCGGCCGCCCCCGGGCGCTGCCGCCGCGCAGGGCCCGCCCGCCCTCGGGGGAGCGCGGAGGGGAGACACGTTTTGGGAGCGGGGGCAGGGGCGGCCCGGGCACCGGGGAAAACCTGGCCCTAGCGGGGAGCGGAGCCAGGCATCCGTCCTAGCATTTCAGGAGTTATTGTTACCGACTCCCAGTACGGGCATGGCGGAGCTGCCACTCGGCCACAGAGAATATATCTTCTCCAAAATAAGCATTTTTTACGTGGCTGGTGTCTGCCCTCCCCAAATCACCCTCTGCTCCCTCTGCTGCCTTCTTTCTGCAGGCTCCTCAAGCGATGGCTGCAGGAACAGGAGGCACAGAGACTGTTACTCGATCCGGCTGAGCAGATGCCGTTTAAAATTACATGATGTGCCATTTCTGTAGCGCTGGCACCAGCCCACGGAGCCACACGTGGCTGCACGAAGGCGGCCCCACCAAGACTGACAGCCCGGACACTTCAAGGCCTCATTAAATAACCCAAAATGCAGCAAACCCTCTCTCACGGCCATCATTTCTGACATTTCTTTGACTGCCGCTCACAGTTCCTAAAAGCAAATCTTTGCTGCCCTTTGGTTTATCCACCCCAAGGCTCTGACGTTTCTGGGTCATTTTAAAGGCAAATGTTTCTTTCATCTCGGCCACTGCACTAGGACAACCCCCACACTGTGTGTTTTACTGGCAGCTAAAGGATGTATTTATATGCTGTCTTTTAGCATCTGCTTGAAATAACTCTGGGGGCCACGGGAAGATTTGGAGAAAAACCCAAAGTCTGGCTTGTGGGGTGGCTGATGCAGGGAGAAGTTGAAAAAGGAGTCTGAGAGGCAGGAAGAAAACCTGCTAAAGCCAAAAAGGGTTGAGGTTTCACCATCAGATCTCCAGCTTGGGAGAAGAGATAGGGCAAAAGGACAGGGGTAATGAACTACAAGCCCCAGTGTGGATTTTATTACACAAGAATGAATTCCAACAGCAAACACACGTGAACAAAGAGCCCCTGGCCTCATGGCTCTTTGCCATCACATCCAGCAACTCCGCTCCCTGGCTGCTGGCAGTCTGGAGCAGTTTAATTAATCCAGACAGCAATGAGCTCCCAGACACAGCACCAGCAGCCACTGTTTCTGCACTCACTGGATTCAATCCCACACTGTGTCATTTTGTTGCCCAAGGAAGGGATGATTCCTACTGAACAGCCAGCACAATCATATGGATTTCATCATTTTTGATGGGGAGGGACAGGGAGACACAGCAGACTGGGATCAGCTCTCAAAACAGCCAATCCAGGAGGGAAAATATCCAAAGGTACTTCCCTGTGGGCACACAATCACACACTGCCTGGTCTCTGAGGCAGGAAGTGAGGCCCATCCCATATGACCCAACAGGAGACCAGTTAGGCACAAATACAAAATGGGATTTCACCACTGCACACACCAAGCCTGCCCCTGCGCTCCTCTGGAAATCATGGGTTTAGCTCCAGTCCAGGGCAGCCCCAAGATCTGAAGCCTCCATCTTCCCAGGATGGGAAGGGTGGGAGGAGGGATTTACCTGCACAGCCCCGGAGCTGCAGAAGGCCAAGGCATCAGTTTGCTGCTCCCTCCCCATCCCAGCATTTGGGAGCATCAGTACCCAAATGCTGCTGCTGGGAGACCTGAGCAACCAGACGAGCTGGCAAAGGCACATCTGACCCTGTCATCCCGCAACCAAAATCATGACAAGCAAAAAAAGGTCAAGTTTTTGTCACAGCACAGGGAGGTGCCAGTTGGCCTCTACCAACAGGCTGGCGCCAGCTCTTGGCAGGAGAAAACACAGCCCTCGGGTCGGTGGTGGAAGAGCTACAGCCACGCTGTGCCCCCGGGCAGGGCAGGAGGGTGTGGAGTGCAGCAGGGCGGCTGCTGGCTGCCTGCAGGGATGCCCTGTGCTCCTCCCGACCGGAGTGCTCACACTCGGACGGCCGGGGGCGGGAAGATGCCGAGCTCCTCCCGCAGGGACTCCACGGGCTGCTCCCAGCGCTGCTCGTAGTAGATGTTGAGGACACAGCTGGCGTTGAGCCCGCTCCGGATCGCCCAGGGAACCAGCTCGGTGGCCAGGACCTGCAGCTTTCTGGAACAGACGATACGGGTGGTGACAGTTTTGATATCCACATTTTGTTAGTTTCCTTCTCCAAGTCCCCACTGTAGGCTGATGGCAAGCTCATGTGTCCCATGTATCCCTCTAACTTTCTGACATCCCCTCTGCTTATCTCACAGAGGAAACTGAGGCACAGAAGATGATGGTGTGCCAGGAAGGTTACAGTCAGCACCAACCCAAGGCCAGAACTCAGGTTCTGCAACTGCTGGGCCACCAAAACAGACGTGCTGGGGCAGGGAACAGCTGCCAGTGTGGTGAGGGTCCTGCTGGCCCTCCACACATGCCCATCCCAGGCCTGGAGACCGCTCCTGCCTGGCACAGGGGAGCTGCTGTTGAATGCAGATTAAGCATCAGGTTCTGCTTCAGTGACAAGGCAAAGCTGTCACCGCTTCCTTGGGATGTGAGGACAGCAGCAGGCTCATGGAAGGATCTGTGACTGACTCCCCCCAGCAGTGTCCCCTCTTTGTCCCCAGTGGACAGGGGAAAGCACCGCACAGGCTGGGTGTACCCAGCAGAGAGCGGGCACCTACCGTGTGCTGAGCCGGACAGGGCCCAGCGCTGCTCCCAGGACACACATGGGCAGCCCCGTCTGCACGGCCTCGAACCACTTCACCACCACCTCACCTGGCAGGGAGCAGGGAGGGCGTGAGCAGACACAGCACCCGGATCAAGGGCCAGCCAGGGCTGTGAGGCTCCTCAGCATGGGCTGTACGTCTGCCCTTCCCAAGGATGGCTGCTTGGGAATGCTTCCCAAGTCTGGTCACAGCCTGTGCCAGGATGGGCCTTGTCACACACCACTCACCCATCCCAGAGGGATGGCGTCCCACAAGCCTTGGGAGCTTGGGGAACACATCCCAGGCAGTCCAACTCCCCGCAGACCTTGGCAATGTGGTGCCAAGGCCCGATGCTCCTTGTGGCTCTCCTGGCCTTTCACAAAACTGCCTGGACTCGGGCAAAGCCTGCCTAGGAGACCAGCCATGCTGGTTCCCACAGGCACTTGTGACTTGCTACTGAGTCAGACACAAAATGAGGGCAGAGGACACAGAGACGTGCAGATAAGGAGCAACCAGGAATTACCTTCTGCCTTCACACAGAGCTTGCAAAACACCCCTCCCTCCATGCCACCTTCCCTGCCAGGCAGAAACCACCCATCCAGTGGTTGCCTGTGCCCAGGGCTTGGGCAGAGCATCTCTCAGCAGGGAAAAGGTGACATCTCACGACCTCTTGGTCACCACAGAGCCAGCGGTGTAGGACAGTGATGATGCAAAATCCCCACACACTGACCCGGGCTGAGGATCAGGAGTCAGGCTGGCCCAGCCTGCTCCATTTCTGGGAGCACAATGGGTGGGTTTGGCAGTGCAGCTCCCCGGGCCCGCTGCTGCTCACCCAGCATGTTGGTTGGCATGCCCAGGAGGGTGTGCATCAGGTCATGGACCTCCCGGTACCGCTGGATCACGTATGCCAGCTCTTCATCATCAACAAACTTGGGTGGCATCCGGGTGTCTGGAGAAACCTTCTGCAAGTCCAAAGAGCTCCAGCTCAACTCCGTGGCTCCAATCCCACCTGTGCTCCCAGCACAGGGATCAGCCACAGAGATCTGCCCCCCTGAAACCCCGCACTCACGTTGTCCTCCAAGAAGCGGACATACTCGCGGCCCAGGGAGCCATCCGGCAGCCCCTGCAGCCTGGCCATGTCCAGCGTGGAGAGACGGATGCGAGGCCGTTCCCTGGGAGCAAAACACAGGTCAGTGAGACTCCCAGTGAAATCCACAGCAATCCTGGAGAAAAGGAGCCCTTGGAAACCCTCATCCCTGCCTCTGCGCATCCTTGCTGTTTTCCCTGTGCAGATCCTAACTGCTCACTGCAGGGACTGCACTGTCTGCACTTCTGGGACACAAACTACTTAAAGGATCTACCTGAAGCCTTGGCAATAAAAGGGCCTTTATTTTGTGTGCTTGTAACAACTCTGGTGGGAAAAACACTGGTGTCCTCTGCACTGAAATGCTGCTGCTGTGTGGGCTGCCAGCCAGGCACAGCCCCCAGAAACAGCCAGCCTTGCAGAGCAGAGCAATTTAGTGCCCTTGTAAAGCAGCCAGAGCATCAAAGAAACAAACCCAAAGAGGAGAAGGAATTTTTTCTAAACACAGATTTTATTTTAATCCTGCTCAGGCTTTCACCACCAGCCACATGGCAGCCACACAGAGAAAGGTCTCTTTTTACAGGTTGTTGGCAAACAGGTGCCTCACAGCCTTAGAAGTAAACAAAAGCCCTTTTATTTACATTCATAGGGTAACCTCTTCCCATGATAAAATCCCTGCAGTGGATCCAGGAGCTGCTCAGCTCTTAGAGTGGAGGTGCCAGGGAGATAAGCAGCACTGGCACCAGTTTCACACTGGCTGCAGGTATTTCCTTGTGTATTTGTTGTCAAAGGGACCTCAGCAGCTTGGAGGATAAAAACAAAAAGACCTCTGTGCCCAGTTCAAACCCCTGCAAATCCCTGCAACACCACAGGGCAAGGAGCAGGTGGGTATGGCCCTTCCCAGCCCTCTCCCTGGGCAGTTCTGCTGGGATTCAGCCTCATCCCAGTGCTCTGGATGTTTTACCAAGTCAAATTCCTGAGCCATATGGCAAAAGGCAACTTTTCTCAAGCTCCTATGTGACACAAGCAGCAGGTGTGACACATGACAGGGAACAGGGAAAAGGCAAGCAGATATACAGTGAGAGCTTGGTTAGTAAGAGAATTCCCTCCTGGTCCTCAACATTGCAGCACTTAACAAGTCCTTGCAAACATGGAAGCACAAGTGATGGAGTCTTAAAAAAGAAAACAAGAGAAGTGGCCTCATTTCAGCTTTAGCCAGAAAAAAAATATAAAAAAAATATAGAAGTGTCTAAGGAGGAGGGAGACCAGCAGAGACAAAGTCTCCAATTCAAGAAAATGCAGAAGCAGGTACAGGAAAGAAATCCACAGATGTAGTGGGTTCTCCTCACTGCTCAGCATCCACATCCACGGATTTCTCCCCTGTGCCTGCTGCTGCATCTCGTGGTGTTGGCAGCTGCCAGTTCCAGCAGCGAAGCAGAACAGACAGGCAAGTAGTGCCTGCCCTTAGATGCGTCACAGGGCTCCTGTGAACATTAAAAATAAAGTTAGCCTGGAGGGTTAGAGCTAACAAAACACTTGTGCTGCTTCCAAGCTCTCCCTTCCCAGGGCCCAGGAACCTCCTTGGCCTCGTGTCTGCCTCCCCTCCACACACCAGGCAGCAAGGGTGGGAGGGATGGGGAGGACGCACTGGAGGATGCGGTAACCTTCAGGGTGGTTTTTCATCTTGTCTCGCAGGTTTGGCAGGACCAGGCAGCCTGTGGTCTCCCCAAGGACTGCCACCATGTCTGAAAGAGAGACCAGAGAGTGACCCAAGAGCTGTTTTCGCAACACCCAGCTGTCCTTGGTTGGCAGGTGAGGAAATGGAGCAATGAAGCCATTGACCAGGAGCAGGCAGGAAGCCCGTGGAAAAGTGGGGAGCCCTTAAACCACAGATCTTCAGGGCTACTCTGCCCTGGTGTCACCCACACGACCCTTCCTGGGAATGGGATGGAGGAGCAGGCATGAGGCCTGGGGGACTCTGGACAAACACACCAGTCTGGGTGGCATCACAACGGGTCACACTGGGCTGTGTTTGGTGTCCTCACTCGCTCTCTTTCAGAGCCTCCTGCGCCGGGTCAGTTCTCAGCCCTGCGCTTGCCCCAGACTCTCCTATGAAGCTTCCACGAGGGAAGGGAGCGGGATTTTCCTGACGCGGGTGGCAGGCGCTCCCCTCGCCGTCCTTACCGTGTCTGTAGGGGTCATAGAGCGCCATCAGCGCGGAGCCGGCGGCCAGCAGCGCCTTCTGCAGCGGGCTGGTGGGGATGTGCCCGGGGTACAGCTGCTGCCACCCCTCCACCTCCTCCTCCTCCCCGCCGCGTCCATCCCGGCCCCGCGGCTCGCTGTGGCTCGGCCGGGCTCTGCCTGCGGGGAGCAGCGGGTCAGGGACCGGCCCGGGCGAGGGGCACTTGCCTGGGGAGGCGGGAGCCCCCCGCAGCAGCGGGACCCCCGCCCGCGCCGCCCGCAGCAGCAGCGGCCACATCCCCGCTCCGGCGGCGCCGCTGCCCCGGA